>NW_012267262.1:11735809-11773481 GCF_000151885.1 Dipodomys ordii
GGCGCGAGGGGGCGGCGGCCTGGGGGCGGGGAGGGGACCGTGCGTCTCGGCCCGGGTCCCCCGGCTTCCTCCTCTCTCGGGAAGGGCTATTTTCGCTCAGCTTCCCTCGGTCTCTGGTTTCATTTCCTTTTTCCTGATCACGATTCAAATACAATAGAAGGAAATCACATTTAAAGAGACAGCTGCCCAGGCCCCCTCCCCTTTTTCTTCTTCCCTTTTTTTTTTTTTTAACGGGGCTCCTGGGGATTAGCCGTACAAACAGCCGCCGCCGCCGCAGGACCGACTTGGCTTCTTAAAGGGGCCCGCGTTGGAGACGGAGAGTCGCTCGGTGAACACCTTACCTCTCCTTGGAGATCGGGGAGGCCGGGCTGCCACTAGATCCTTCTTGAGAGCTCCCCTCTCGTCTGCGTTTCCCCTTTTGGCTGAACTCAGGCTGAAAGTAACCAGCCCGCCCGCTCAAGCAAGAAAGAAGATAAGCCAGGCGCCCCCGATGGCTCACGCCTGGGATCCTACTCGGGAGGCTAAAAATCTGAGGATTGTGGTTCGAAGCCAGCCTAGGCGGGGAGAGTCCAGGAGACTCTTATCTCCAATTAATCACCAAAAAGACAGAAGTGGTAGAATGCCAGCCTAGAGGGAAGAAAAAAAAAAAGCTCAGGCACAGCGCCCAAACCCTGAGTTTAAGCTCCAGGACAGCACATGAATAAATTAATTAAATTAAAAAATTAAAAAAGAACGTGAAATCATCACCTGCAGAAGAGCAGGCTTCTGCCAGAGCCACTCGGGCGCGCGTGTCCCGGATTCAGACCCCAGGTTCACCGCCTCGGAGCGCAGGGTGCCTGGGGTAGCTCGTCTCTCTCCGCGGCAAACCCCACGGCTGTGTCCGAGCTCTGGAGAGGCAATGGAGCCGTGCGCGCAGAACCCGCTGGGGTGGGGTACGCCTGCCAGTGCTGGGGGCAGCTAATCCCCGAGGGCCAGCGTTGGGGAGGGTGTCGGGGAGGGACTACGCCGGTCTGGGTCTCCTCTCCATCTGCTGGCGACAAAATTCCCTCTCTCAGCATCTTTGAAAAAGCGGACTCCTGCTGCTAAGTCTGGCCTTCTGAAAAGTGCCAGTAATGCCCCGACCAGAGAAAGTCTTTTCTGATGATGATGAAGAACTGTTACTTGGAAGATTATTTTGCCCTAGATCAGGGAGAGAGGGGGAGAGAAAGGGGGGGGAGGATAGGCCTGATTTAGGGGTTTCCCTTCAAGTTCTACTCAGAAAAAGGAATGCAAAAGGAAGCGAGGGAGTCTGCCCTTCCAGGGAGAGGAACTTGGGTTTCCCTGGGCTTCAGAGTTCCTTGAAAATGAGTTCAGAAATTAGGATTCAAGGTCTGTTAGCTCATATGTCACCATAAGGTTTGTAAAAAGGAAACTCTCAAGTAATTCCAGAATCTTTAGAACACATGTATGTATGTGTCCATGCATGCATGCATATATATATATATATATATGAATATGTATAATTGGGGCTTGATCTCAGGGGCCCTGAACTCTAGCCTGGCTTTTCCCCTCAAGGGTGGTGTGCTCTACCAAACATTTGATCCATAACTTCCAGTTCCAGATTTTTGATGGTTAACTGGAGTTAAGATTTCTTTTGCTCTGGCTGGCTTTGAACCTCTGTTCCCACACTTCCAGCCTCATAAGTATCTAGGAAGCCAGGTGTGAGCCACCCATGCCCCAGAATCCACAGTATTATAAAAGCAAGTCTGCACCCCAGGCATAGGCATTTCACTCCCATTTTGAAGATGCCACTGAGGTGCCTGGTTGAGCTCACCATGAAAGGTCGTGGTTGAAAGTCAGAAATGAAAATCTAGAGGCTTCATTGTCCTTATTCAGAGCCAAATCCTCATGGACTTCTCCATGTACAAGTGGAACTTATTATTGTCAGTTTCCTTAATGGGTATAATTAGAATCTGTGTGCACATATCCTTGAATATAATTCTGTGTGTCAAAGACAGCAGCAGTTAAGGGGGCTTTGTATACAAATCAGACCGTCTATATGTAAGAAGACAGTTTCAGAATCCAACTCTTATTGTTAATAAAAAATAGAAAAATCTCTAGTATTTTTAGAGAAACCTAAAATATGGGATAAGCACACAACCTACTATTCTACTTTCAGTTCTATTAGAAATGAAAATAAGCAATTATAAACAACTTGCTTGCTTTTTATAATCAATCAGTGTGATAGTTAAATGCAGGGACTCGAACTAGACTGTATGAGTTTGATTTAGGCTCTTATCCGCTAGTATGTTCTAGAAAAATTACTTAATCTGAGAAGACAACGTTGGGCAGAGGCTCAGGAGTCTCAGTGACAGGAAGACCTTCCCCACCTGTTGGCCTGGACTAATAGCAGGAATTTCACCTCCCAGTATCTTCCATTGTAACATGGCAATGAGAGAGCTTATTGCATAGGTTGTTGTAAGAGTCAAATGAATTAGTGCATGCAAAAATGTAGCACACAGACCTGCGACAGAATTAGGGTGACAATTATATACAATTGATCGCATGGAAAGCTCTTGGCATGTATTTAGTGCTCGTAAGTGGCCATGGCTAGACTATAGCTGAAGACACTAGGATAACGTAAAGCAAGTTTGAAATTAAATTTAAAGATGAAATGGATTCAAAGGAAAAATTTTCCATTCTAATCAAAGAACTGCTCCCTCTTTTTAAAAAAGTAAATGGAAGCTGTGTACTAATGCGTCTCATGGTACATAGGAGGCTGAGATCTGAGAATGGCGGTTCAAAGTCAGTGCCAGGCAGAAAAGTCCCTGAGGATTTAATTTCAAAATTAACCAGCAAAAAATCCAAAAGTAGATGTGTGGTTCAAGTGGTAGAATGCTGGCCTTCAAGCCACGTTAAGAGTGCAAGGCCCTGAGTTCAAGCCTCAGTACTGCTAAATAATATATATGCGTTTTCTCTTCTGGTGCTTGTATCTTGATAACTAGATGCTACACTTGATTGTTTGCATTTGTGAAATCTGGTAAGGTGCCCTTTCCTGACTCTAGTGTTCCAGGGGGGAAACCAGTTATTAAATATATCTTTGGGTTCCATGAGGTAACCACAGAACGGCCAAGATTGGGGCATAAAATTTGCTTTTAATTACATGCTTCTGCTTTGACCCAAGTGTGTGAAGAAAAAGACATGACTGTGGATGACTTTGGGTCAGTTTCTTCTCTTTCACAATTCTTTGGGGAGGACTTCTTTCAAGAAGGTGCATATTTGAAATGGTATCTGAAGATTTCAATTTCACACACAGTGGTTGGAAGAAATAACTGCCTACTGGTGGGATTTCATTTCTATTCAACGGGCAATTAAATTGCTCAAATTTAACATTTAGAATCAAATCTCAAAATGTGTTTTTATTATGAATAATTTTAAAGCAATCATGACCTTATTGTATCCTACCATAGCAACCAGCCAGTACCTACCTTATGCGGAAGAGAGATTCTGCCGCTATGAGGTGATTTGAACATGTAAAATGACTCTTGAGAGTTGAGAAAATCTGTTCTTGATCACATCCACAGTGGGACTGAAATTTAACTTCTTTTACCGCTCCTTGCAAATCTTAAATACCCTGAAATTTAGAAATTTTCCAAGTTTTCCTTCTGGAATAAGAATGTCAGAACTCTGAATCCGTTGTTGTATTGAATTAACCCTAGATGGGTTATATTTTTCCAGCGAGCATTTTCTATTCTTTCTTGCTTATTACTTTTAAAATTATTTTCCAGGGAAGAACAGTTTTAAGTGACTAAAACTACAGTTCCTTGCTAAAGTGGACTTTTGATAGAAATGAAAATGCAAATGTTGCTGGCCATATGAGACATCCCTACAATGACAGTTTACTCTCCCCTCTCCCCTCATTAGAAGTCAAGTTTTAACCTATGCCTTGCCGGTTGTGACATTCATGAAAACAGATCTTTTTCTTTGTGATACTAAGGTTTGAACTCAGGACTTCCCAGTTGCTGGGCTGGCACTCTGGCACTTGAGCCACATTTCCAGTCTTATCTATCACTCCCCCACTTTTTTCTGTTTATTTTCCAGATTTAATCTCGTGAGCTTTTCTGCTGAGGATGACCTTGAGCTGAAATTCTTCTGCTCTCAACTTTCCAAGTAGCTAGAATGACAGGTGTGAGCCACTGATGCCTACCTAGGATATGTGTGTGTGTGTGTGTGTGTGTGTGTGTGTGTATGTGTATATGTATGTATGTATATATATATATATATAGCTTCAGCTTGCATTAAAATTCCTTAAAGTATTCAGTTGTCACAGGCATATAGCTCCCAAACTCATTTCAGAACTTTCAAGGGTCAGTTAATATTGATAGATACGTTTTTACCAAATGTTAGTTCTATTAGAAACCTTAGTGATAAATAAATCTGGTTTTCTATACAGTAGAAAAGAACCCCAAATAAATCTTTTTAAAAAATCTGAATCAACTGAGTCTTGGGAGAATTGGAGTCAGACAGACATAGCTCATCTGTTTCCTAACTTCACGTGTCTGAACTTCACAGGCTCTGTTTCATGGAAACAGTTTAACAATAAAGTTCAGTAGGAGCAGAACTAGGGGCAAACCACTGAAGTGCTTGCTTTCCTCACAGGCATTTTCAATAGGATAATATGATGTGGAAAAATGGTTTGTATATTGATGATGCATAGAAACTGCTCAGAAATGATAGCAAAGGGTATTATCCCATCATTCAGAAGTGATCTCTACCATATCAGGAAGCAACAATGTCAACCAATCAAAGCATCTGCTGAAGAATGCTAAGATCCGGTTGCCATAGGAAGAGCTGAAGTAAGCCTATAGCATCAGCAGGCCCAGACTTGGGGGTACTCAGCTTCCAGGCCCTGAAAAGCCTGGGAGGCTGCTGCTAACTTAAGGCTTCCCTACTTACTCTATAGCCTGCTTTCTCCTGCTTCCTCCACATCCCGGATTTTATTCATTTTATATTCTCCCTTCCTACCTACCACTTGCTGAACTCCTTCCTTCCTTCCTTCTTTCCTTCCTTCCTTCCTTCCTTCCTTCTTTCCTTCCTTCCTTCCTTCCTTCCATCTGGTACTGGAGCTTGAACTCAGGGTCTGAGTGCTGTCCCTTGGCTAGCAATATACCTCTTAAGTCACAGCTCCATGTGTCTGGCTTTTTGGTGATTAATTGGAAATAAGAGTTGCACAGACTTTTCTGCTCAGCTGTCTTCAAATTGCAATCCTCCGGCTCATTAGACATTATGTTGAAAATGAACTATACCACTTGTGGGCGGGTATGAGAAGGAAAAACTAGGAGAAAGCAAAGGAAGGGGTGATATTGCCCAAAAAGAAATGTACTCATTACCTGACTATATATCACCTTTATAATAACAATAAAAGTTTAATTTAAAAAACTGCATCCAGAAGCTGGTGGTTCATGCCTGTAACCCTAGCTACTCAGGAGGCTGAGATCTGAGGATCAAAGTTAGAAGCAGGAAAGTCTCTGAGACTCTTACTCCAATTAAAAAGTGGTAGAGCATTAGCCTTGAGCAAAAAAGGTCAAGGACTGTGCCCAGACCCTGAGTTCAAGCCCCACGACTGACAGTAAATAAGTAAATAAATAATTTTTAGAAATTGCAGTCCTCAGATCCCAGCCTCCTGAGTAGGTAGGATTACAGGTACGAGCTTCCAGTGTCCAAATTTTGACCACCTCTGTATACAGCTAAGAAAAGAGGTAAAACCAAATGATGAAGGAACTGTCCCCAGACTTCACAATTCCACATGAGGTGAGGTCTTTGCAGAGTTAACCTTATAGCAAGTCCTAATGGGAGGGCCTGAGAAATTTCGAGGAATGTGTTTTCCTTGGAGTACATGGAGTGGGAAAGCACCACACTCCCTTGTGAGCTTCCTGGCTTTTGTTGACCTTGCTCATGGCCATGCTCAACCTCTCTATACTTGAGCTTCCACATCTGTAAAGTGGGAATACACAGAGCACTTTGCTCATAGAGCTCATATGGGATTCTGTGAAGTGAATCAGGTAAGGTGCTTGGAGAGGACACTGAAAAATGGAAGTTTCTCTAATCACGAGGAGTCGGAGTAAGTAGGATTATAGACTTGAGCTGCCAGCATACAGCCAAGCCTTTTGATGAACAGGGAAAACAGGACACACAGAGTCAATGGCTGCTGCTTATGCTATGCCATCACCAGTCTTCCCTCTGACATAGCAGTCTGAGTAAAAGCAGACAAGGAACTTGAAAGTCTTTTGTCATTCCTGAATATTACTTATTGAAGAAAAATATAGGCCCAGACGCCATTCAGATTCAGTTCAATAGTTTGGTCTGTTTGTTTTTTCAGACAGGATCTCACCATGTGGCCCAGGCTGGTCTTAAAACTCATGAGTTCATATGGCCCTTTCACCTCAGTCTCTGGAACAGCAGAGCGTACAGGTACGTACCACTATGCCCAGCTCAGAGCTCTGTTTTTGAAAGAGATCAGGCTTTTGGCTCCCAGGAAAACTGAAATCTGGGTCTCCGCTGTACTGTTCCAAACCCACAAGGACTCATGTAGAATCAATGAATCATACAGGTAACAGCACAGGCTTTGGAGATAGGCTTATGTTTGAATCCTGGTTCCTTTGCATGTTTTTAGGAAAATTATATAACAGCTCTGGGCCTCAGTTTCATCTTGTGCAAGGTAGGAATGCAGAGTGGTAGGAATAAAATGAGATCACGTATGCCAAGTGCTTAGCAGAGTGATCAACATAGGGTAAGTGCTTAATGTGGTAGCTATTTTTAAAATTAATTAAGCAAGAGTATTCAGAGGAAGAGAATCAATCAGGGCAGGCCTTCTTGGCTGGAGATAGATGAATAATGGATTCTGCCACATGAAGACTCAGACCTAACTGGAAGCCAGTGGCTCACTCCTGTAACCCTAGCTACTCAGAAGGCTAAGATCTGAGGACCAAAATTGGAAGCTAGCTCAGGCAGGAAAGTCCATGAAACTCGTGCTTTCAATTAACCACCAGAAAACTGGAAGTGGAGGTGTGGTTGAAGTGGTAGAACACCAGCCTTGAGTGAAAAGGACAAGGGACAGCACTAAGGCTCTGAGTCCAAGCCCAATACTGGTATCAAAAAAACAAACAAAAAACCTCAGACCAAGCAGGATAGGATTAGTATCCTTTCTGGCATTAAGGGTGTACATGTGACCTGTCTTGCCTTACCTTTGCTGCTTTGGCCACCCACAGGGGAACAGGTGGATTAGGTTCTCCTAGCCTTGAGTTTAGGAAGGCAACATAAAGAGGTGATACCAGGAGGCTGCCCTGGCCAATGATAGCTCAGAGTCAGGGTTATATGGTCAAGGTTCTGTACCCAAGACAGGTCTTCTATTGGAAGAACTGGTGTGTGTGTGTGTGTGTGTGTGTGTTAGGACTCAGACACTAATAGAGAAGCTGAAGGCTCTGAGCCTGTCAAGGGAAGGTGATTTTGACCTTTCTAATGACATCTGCCCTCATAAACTGTCTTTATATCTTCCTGAGTTCAGAGTTCAGCCAGAATAAGTGGAGCTGGAATCCCATCCACGGTGCTTCCTAGAAAGCTCTACTGCATTGCCGAGCGAGGCATCTTTCAGCCAAAACTAGGAAAAGCACTGCTTTCTTCTTTCTGTCCTCTGCTTCTCTTCAGTCACGAGTCATATAGCTTGCCGCTAAACTAACACATCTAGAATGTGAGTTTTTTCACGGTCACCACCCTGCTAAAGAATTTTCAGTAATTCCTTTGTGCTTGCAACCTTTTGTGAGTTGATTAACCTCTTTTTTTTTTTTTGGTCAGTTGAAGGGCTTGAACTCAGGGCCTGGGTGCTGTCCCTGAGCTCTTTGCTCAAGGCTATTGCCCTACCACTTCGAGCCACAGCTCTACTTTGGTTTTGAGTGGCTAATTGGAGACAATAGTTTCATGGGGACTTTTCTGCCCTAGCTGGCTTTGAACTGCAACCCTCAGATCTCAGCCTCCTGAGTAGCTAGAATTACAGGTGTGAGCCACCAGCACCTGGCTTGATTAACTTCTTGTTTCAATTTTCTCATTTTTCTAGAGGAAAGAGGTGGGAAAGTTAGGAGCTGGAGCTCTGGGTATGTGTCTGTCATTCTAGCAGACCAAGACCTATTTCCCCATGCTTCTGTCAAGATACTCAGTCCCTGCCCACTCTAGCCATCCAACTTTCCATTCCACAGGCCTAGACTCTGATCCTTCCCATCTAGCCTTGGTCTCAAACATTCTGCTTGTGCCCATTTTTCTGTGTTGTCTCGTTCATTCTCCCTCTCTGAGATGTCTGCTCTGCCCATGCTTCAAAGCTTTGGTGCTAGGACAGGAGAATGACTAAGTGTAATATAAATAAACCTGATTTTGGTTCCACTTCACAACTCACTGTGTGCATAATCTGCGGCAAATCTTTGAGTGTCAGTGCTTGTGATGATAACATAGAGGCGATTATAAGTACAGGGTTAGGAGTAGTAATTGAGATAACATAAATGGGGACAGGGCACAGTGCCTGGCACTCAGAGGGTGATCAATAAATGACAATTCATACCAAAATTTCCCAACTCTTCTTGGCTCTCCTATCCACCCACCTAGACCCAGCTCAAGCTATACCCTTACCCTGAAGATCTCCCAGTCCCGTAGCTCATGCTGATGATCCCTTTCTGGACTCTCATTACCCTTGGCTCTAGGTCTTGGCTAGGTTCTTCATTTGATTTCATACATGTACAGCATCTTGCCACCTCAAACATCCTTAGCCAGGCACCAATGGCTCATGCCTGTATCCTAATTACTTAGGAAGCTGAGATCTGAGGATTGTGGTTCAAAGCTGACTTGGGCAGATAGATCAGAGACTCTTATCTTCAACTAAACAGCAAAAGGCTGGAAATGAAGCCATGGTTTGAAAATGGAGGTAGGAGCTGTTAATGGAGATAGGTTTGGCATCATTTTATGATGCTTCCCTGAATTTGTGGGTAAAACAAGTGCATCTGACTGCCCCCACCCATTGAGCTTCCCCTGTAGCTAGGAAAAAAGGCACAGCCCACCTTACCCAGCCATTGGCTGAGATGGAGTTTTGTAAACTTCTTTTGGTGTAGGCTCTCCTTGAACCATGATTCCCCAATCTTTGCCTCCTTCCTTAGCTAGAATAATAAGCCCACTGTACCTGGCCTAAGGCAATTATTACTTAAAAAATAGAGGGTGAGGAAGATGAAGGAAACTCAACGTAAAGTGCATGCCTAGCATGCATGAGGTCCTGGGTTCAATAATAAAAGCAAAAACAAACACAAAACAGAAAATAACAAGTAAAGGTCTGGAGGAAATTGGAACACTTCTATATTGTTGATGGGAATGTGAAATGGTGCAGCCATTATGGAAACAATGACAAGTAGGCTTACCATCTGACCAAGCAATTCCACTTCTGTTTATATATCCCTCAAATGATAGAAACAGGGATGTAAACAAATAGTTTATACATTACGGTTTAGATAGCCAAAGGTGGAAGAAACCAAGTGTCCATTGACAGATTAGTGGGTATAAAAAAGAGAAGCATATACACACAGTCGAATATTGTTCGATCTTCAAGAGGAAGATTATGACAGACATTGCAACATGGATGCACTTTGGGGATATTAAGCTCAGTGGGATAGGACAGCCACTAATGGACAAGACTCTATGTTCTCCCTTCAGCCAGGTACCTAGAGTTTTTAGATTTTTAAGGGCAGAAATTAGAACAGAGTGGTAGTTGGCAGAGGTTGGTGGCATTAGGGAGTTGCACTTTAATAGCTATACCATTTCACTTGAGGCAGATAAAAAATATTCTGGAGATAGATTGTGGTACAGTGATGTAGGTATGCCTGTTACTGAACTGGATACTTGAAGTAAAATGATAAAACTTTAAATTCTTTGTATATTTACCACAAATTTATATATACAACAAATTAATATATAATTTATATAATGAGTAATATGATCTATCCTATCTATCTATCTATCTATCTGTCTGTCTGTCTGTCTGTCTGTCTGTCTATCTATCTATCTATCTATCTATCCCTATGTGCCTCTGTTCCTACTTACGGCGTCAGGCAGCCTGCAGTTCATCCATGGGTCATTTGACTATCTCCAGCATGATAGTGGAGCCAGTTCCCTGAGCTCTGAGACATTTTTCAGGTGCCCCCATGGCTACCCCTGCCCACTTAGACTTGCATAAACATATCAGCCCATGATTCCCAGATACCTTAATCTCCAAGGACAAGGAAAAGGGACATTATGTTATTTTGATAAAGCTTGGTCATTAAAGGGGGGGAGGATGTAGTTGTGGAGATGGGAGGGAAGGGACGGTAGGGGAAAAACAAAGGAGGAGGCAACAATGCTTGATGAGAAATGTACTCATTTCCTTGCTCATGTGATTGTAACCCCTCTGTACAGTATTTTCACAATAAAAAAGTTATTTTAACAAAAGCTGGGACATTAAAGGGATTCAAGCTCTTCTATCTATCTGCCCTCTCTGAGGGCCCAAGAGTGACAGTGTAGGAGTGAAGGCATTGGTTCCATTTGGGGTGGTAAAGGTTGGGAGGTGGAGAAGGAGCTTCATGCACATAGATAATCTCTTTTTCTTTTCTTTTCTTTTTTTGAGACAGTGTGTCACTGGGTAACCCAGGCTCCCTAGAACTCATGTGTAACCAGACTGGCCTCAGACTGGCAATCCTTGTGCATGAGGCTCTCAAGTGCCACCATGCCCAGCTTCTGTATACATAGTGAATCTGTAGTGCTCATTCAGACCATGGTCCTTTTCCCAAAGCAGGAACAGCCACTTGCAGACCAGCTCAATGCCTCAACTTTTAGGCCACAATGCTTTACATGATATTGCAGGTTGACCTTTGAGTCCTATCTTGCAAAGGAAGAGCTATTTAAAAAAATATTCCATTTGTCTTTCCTGCATGGCCCTCCATGTAGAAATATCTTTGATCTGGTCACTTTTGCAAAGCAAAGCGAATCTTGAGGGAGGTGCTAGCAAGTGCATGCTGACTTGTCTACCAATTCAATACATTTCCATCCTCTGCTTTACAACCGTTGCATGATTGTGACTTGCTGTGGGGAACGTGGGGAGTCTTCTGGGCCCAGGGGCACCTATTCAGCTCCCCAAAACAGGGCAAGTATGATGTCTAGTAGATTATTATACACTTTCTCCCTCAGCTCAAACATTGCTTCCTGAGGAAAGTCCTCCCCCATACACACACACACACACACACACACACACACACACACACATACACACACACACACACACACACACACACATACACGGGACTAGGTCAGGACCCACTTTTATATGACCTCACTCCAAATTTAATTTATAATTTGTAATGATACATTTTGTGACTATTAGGTTTTGTCTGGCTCCCTTGGTGACTGAATGGAATACAACAGACTAGCTCAATATAAATACACAACACACATATACTAAATATTTATGGAAGGAATAGCTGAATGGATGAATTAAACAATGAACCTGTTCTTACCTGTCTCTGTTAGTTACTTCTAATTGAGGTTGGGGGAAAAAAGGCCCTCTTTCCAGAAAATGAGAACTTTCTGGCATAAGTGGCTAGAAGTAGAAAAGGTGTAGGGGTGGAGGGCCCTTATCTTCAGCAACAGAAATGCTCCCACAGTCCTCGATAAACCAGGGAAGATAGCCAGGGCTCTCTGGTAGCGGGAGAGTATCTTAGCAGGTCTGGGTGCGACAGGCAAACTTTGGGCTCAGCCTCAGGCTCAGCAAAGGGCAAAGGGATGGATTCTAACGGTTACTTTGCTAGCTGAAGAGGCTGCTTCCTGCCTGGGTCCCTCCCCCCACCTTTATACCAGCCCAGCTTGTGAATGTGAAGGAGTGGCCCCTTCTCCAACGTGTGGGGCTGGAGACAGGAGTTGTCTTTATCACTGCCTGCCATGTGGCCATTCAACTGGATTCAGAGGAAGGGACTGCTCTGTTGATCTGCCATGTCCCCCTTAGTCTCTGAAATCAACTGAATTAGAAAGGGGAGGTAGTTTCCCATTTAATAAGTCAGGAAATTACACCAAAATCCTTCCAAATCTAGAGTCACAGGACTCATTAGACTTCAGCATTCTTCTTATGAGAAGGTCTGAGAATTTATTTATTTAAAGGAGGAAAAGGAGGAGGAAGAAGAAGGAGGAAGACGAGGAGGAGCGGGGGGGGGGGGGGGGGAGGAATAAGAAGAAAAAGAAGAGGCTGCTAGGTACCAGTGGCTCATAATCTTGTAATCCTAGCTACTCAAGAGGCTGAGATCTGAGGACCAAAGTCCAACCAGCTCAGGCAGACAAATCTGTGAGACTCTTATCTCCAATTAGCCAGCAAAAAGCCAGCTGTGGAGGTGTGGATCATGTGGTAGAATACCTGCCTTAAAGCAGAGAAATCTAAGCAAGAGTGCAAAGGCCTGAGTTCAAGGGCCAGTACTGCCACAAAAAAGGAGAAGGAGCTTCAAAAGTAAAATTCAATACAGATGTCATATCACCTAGAAAGTGGCACTTGTTGGCCTTGTCTTTGGAACAATTTAGTTGTGAATAGATACCTATTACAGCAAAGGATGGCTACCTTTTATTGGACACTTACGGTGTGCCAGGCTTTTTTTTAAGTCTTGTTTTCTTATTTAATCTTGATAACGACCTGTTGAGATCAGTAGTGATATAATTCCAATTTTGCAGATATAGTAACTGAGGGTCACAAGTTTACTAGCTTGCTCAGGGTTCTACAACTATGGAAGTGTGGGCTATTGAATTTATTAATTATTTTTAATTTGTATTTGTGTGCTGGTACTGGGGCTTGCACTCAGGGCCTGGTGCTCTTGTTTGGCTTTTTCACTCAAGGCTGGTGCTCTACCACTTGAGCCAAACCTCCACTTTGGGCTTTTCTTCCGATTAACTAGAGATAACAATCTCATGAGCTTTTCTGCCCAGGCTAGCATCAAACTTTGTTCTTCAGATCTCAGAGGCTCATGCACCCAGCTAGGAGGTGGAATTTAAACCCAGGTCTTCTGACTCTTTGCCCTCACCGTATTCATTGTATTAACATCCCCCAAGTTTCCTGCCAGCACCATTTTAGCAACACACGCTCCCAGGCCCACACCTAATGTACCTGATCAAAAACTCAGTCACTGGCTACACCATGGAAATGAAGGATAAACCAAGTATAGGAGCACATACATCTGGGTAGGTATATAATCTGAACTCAGTGCCAGAACTGCTAAGGTCAATCCATGTTCTGTCAGTCTAACCTAGCACAAGATAGGGCAAGACCTACCCACTTAGCATTCAGTATTGGTAGTTTTGTGGTGCAAATAAAGGAATGGGCTACTTGTAGAAGCAGACAGCAGGTCCAGCCATGTGTTCATAGATATTAACTCAGGGCTTGGCCTTAAGCAGTAGGCTTGCTTTGGGAAGAACAGGAGGGAAGTTTCAGCTAGCGGGAAAGATACGGGAGGTGAGAGTTATGACTTTGGTGGTTTACCTGGTGGTCACTCCTTTTAAGTACATAACATTATGAGTGGAAGAGACTCTTCCAGGGGAAGAGACTTGTGCTCTGGCAGGGGTGCCCTGGCAGATGAGATGATTAACTTGTCTTTTTCTGTGATGCAGAGGTTGGCAAGGCCATTGTTACCTTCTAAAACATGGTGGGCGACTCCATGAGCCTGCACAATTTTTAACTCAAAGGCAAGGGTTGATGTGTAGGGAAAAGTCACAAAGATGTAAGAAATAGAAACGACGCTCGAAGGCACTTTTAGCTCTGTCCTGGGCTGCCAATTGGCATTGTAATTATAATAAAATGTCACAATGTTTTGTGTTTGTCCCGATGGCTGCGCTGGATTAATATAATACTCTCAGCCTACCGTGTCACAGATGAAGGGTTGTATATTCCAAACAGATCGGCATGACACTGTACAGCCAATATTGCCCAGGTGCCCTGGCACTGAAGAAACCATCCCAGATGAAGCCATCATCCATATCAGGCAAAGCCAGGTAGTAATAACCTAAGCATTCCACAATCACATTGTCAGCTTTTTAAGCACTCATAAAGCATCTGGGGCTGCCCATTTTCAAGGAGTGGACAGCTGCGTCCCATTCCTGAGAGAGGCTGCCCTGGCTTTTCTATGTGTGGTAGGAATAGACAGCCTCAGAGATGGTAGTGTGGAATATTGGTGTTGGTGGCCAGGACCTCTGTTGTCTTCTTGGAGATCCACATGGTGATAGGTACCATTCCAGGTGTCAATACTTCTATCCACTGGGGGAGGGGTCCTGCATTAGCCAGCCTTTATAGGCGTCATGACAGGTAGATGTTTTAGGGGGTGATAGGTAATACTTGACTTCTAGAGATTTGGCTCAAATCTATACAGCCAGTAAATC
Source organism: Dipodomys ordii (assembly GCF_000151885.1). Classification (NCBI taxonomy): domain Eukaryota; kingdom Metazoa; phylum Chordata; class Mammalia; order Rodentia; family Heteromyidae; genus Dipodomys; species Dipodomys ordii. The sequence goes on from NW_012267262.1 coordinate 11,750,252, forward strand.
TCATTTATTATCTGCCCTCACTCAGTCTAGTATGGATGCTTTGTGAAACAAGAAAAAAAAAAGGCAAACTGTCTGGTGGCTCATGTCTGTAATCCTAGGGATTGAGGAGTCTGAGAGCCGAGGATCACAGTTCAAAGCCAGCCCAGGTAGAAAGGTCTGTGGGACTCCTATCTCCAATTAACCACCAGAAAACCAGAAGTATCACTATGGTTCAAAGTGGTAGAGAGCTAGCCTTGAGCAAAAAGAGCTCAGGAGCAGTGCCCAGGCCCTTAGTTCCAGCCCCATGACTGACCAAAAAAAAAAAAAAAAAAAGCAAACCGAAGAAGGTTGAAGGGCTGGGAGCTGGTGGCTCATGCTGCTAATCTTAGCTACTCAGGAGGGTGAGATTGAAAGGATGGAAGTTCAAAACCAGCCTGGGAAAAAAGTTCATGGGATCTCTTCTCAACCAATAGCTGTATATGGTGACATATGCCTGTTATCCTAGCTACATGGGAGGCTGAAGTCAGGAGAACCACAGGTCAAGACAAGCCTGGGCAGGCAAAGTTCTTAAGGCCATCTCAGTGAAGAAGCTGAGAATGATGGTATATGCCTGTCATCCCAGCTATGGTAGGATGCATGAACTAGGAATACTGTAGTCCAGGTATGTACTTGGGCAAAAAGTGAGACCCTATCTTAACTAGTTTGAGAGAACTTGGGCCAGGATAGCCAGTAGTTGAACCCTAGGCATTTGATCACAAGTTCCATGAAGGTAGAATACTCTCAAGGTATTTTGTAACCAGAAAAACTGTCATTAAACAGAAATGGGAAAATTGAATGGGTTTGAGTAATGATAGGGAAAGGATTGTAAATTGTCTGGAGACTGCTTCTCTCTGAGTTCACAGGTAGCCACTAGAGCATTTTCTGTGTACCAGATGCCGTGCTGGTCGTTAAAGACTTAATGCTAAACAAGACACGATCTCTATCATTAAGAGGCTTGCCCTATCTAGGGATGAGCGTCAAGGACACATTCACCAACTTCATGGTCTAGCAGCAAGCCTGCCCTATCTAGGGATGAGTGTCAAAGACACATTCACCAACTTCATGGTCTAGCAGCAAGCCACTGTCCCACTGGAGCTCAGAGATGGGTCTCAGCCAGTCACTCTGAGCCAGACATGGTGTGTGGCTGTCCTGTACATTTGCTCAGCAGACTCTGAGCTCTAGCTATTACAGAGACAGAAGAAGGTCAGACAAGGAACTATACTCAGGAACTCAGGGAAGTACAGCAACAAAGACAACAGCAAAAATCTGAATAACTAAACAAGACACAGCTGAGGATCAGAGTGTCTTAATCATGCACCACATAATGACATGTCAATTAGTAATGGACCACATGTATGACAGTGGTCCAATCAGATTATAAAGGAGAGGAAAGATTCTTTTTTTTGGGGGGGGTCCGGTCATGGGGCCTGAACTCTGGGCCTGGGCACTGTCCCTACTCTTCAGCTCAAGGCTAGCGCTCTACCTCTTGAGCCACAGCACCACTTCTGGCTTTTTTTTCTTTTTTTGCTTATGTGGTGCTGAGGAATCGAACCCAGGGCCTCATGCATGCAAGGCAAGCGCTCTACCACTGAGCCACCTTCCCAGCCCAGGAAAGATTCTTACTGCTTACAATTTGTTTGTGTTTGGAGCTGTTATTACAAAAAAAAAGGAGGTTAAAAGATTATAAAATTAAAAGTTTGTAAGTCGGATGCTAGAGGCTCATGACTGAAATCCTAGCTATGCAGCACGCTGAGATCTGAGGATCATGGTTCGGAGCCAGTCCAGGCAAGAAAGTCTGTGAGACCCTTATCCCCAATTAAAAAAAAAACAACTCAGAAAAAGCCAAACGTGGTGCTGTGGCTCAAGTCATAGAACACTAGCCTTGAACAAAAGAAGCTCAGGGACAGTAACCAGGCCCTGAGTTCAAGCCCTAGGGTGAGCACAGAAAAAATGAGGAGTTTATAAAAATGTTATAGTAATTTAATGTTATTTTATTACTGAAGAAAGAAAATTTTAAAATAAATTTAGCATAGCCTAAGGTAGTGTCTTCATAGTGTCCAGAGGTATAGTTTTGTCCTGGGCCTTCACACTTACACATTCACTGAATCACCCAGAGCAACGTCCAATCCTACACACTCCATTCACGACTGGTGCACCACTATTTATCTTTCATATTGAATAGTGTGTGTGTGTGTGTGTGTGTGTGTGTGTGTGTGTGTGTGTGTGTGTGTGTGCTGGTCCTGGGACTTCAACTCAGGGCCTCACACTCTTGCTTGGCTTTATCACTGAAACCTGGCACCCTACCACTAGAGCCAGGTCTTCACTTCTGGCTTCGTGCTAGTTTATTAAAGATGAAAGTCTCTCAGATTTGTCTGCCTTGGTTGGCTTTGAGCTTTGGTCCTCAGATCTCAGCCTCCTGGGAAGATAGGTTATAGACATGAGCTGTCAGTACCTAGCTTTTTTTCTTTTTTTCTTTCTTTCTTTCTTTCTTTTGTTCTCAAGACTATAACTTTGCCACTTGAGCCACAGTTCCATGTCTGGCTTTTTTTTTTCATCATATAAGATGATTCTAAACAAAATGAACTCCGAGACATGGACACAAGAGATTTTTCTTTGCTGTTGTTGTTGTTTTTAATGTATTATGTGATTTCTTGTTTCTTTTGTATGTTCTTCCCCTATGGTATATCCCTTGTTGATTTTGGTACCCTGGTATTGTAGATATGTTTATCTGAATCAGGAAATGGAAGGGGAACAGTAGAATGGTGAGACAAAGGACAAGGGAGGAACCAATGCAACAGCGATATTCACAAGACAATATGTTGGAAATGATCTGTGCAACTTGGGAAGGGGGAATGGGGGAAAGTAGGAAAAAAATGAGGGAAGGGGTAACAAGTTTGACAAGAAATGTACTTATTAGCTTACTTATGTAACCGTAACCCCTCTATACATCATCTTGACAATAAAAAAAAAAACTTAAAAAAATGTTTCATGGACCTTTCTTCCCTGGTCTAGCTTCAAACTTTAATCCTCAGATCTCAGCCTCCTGAGTAGCTTGGATTACAGGAGTGAGCTACCAGTGCCCAGCCAATCTGAAGGCTTGTTTGTTTTTGTTTTTTCCAGTCCTGGAGCTTGAACTCAGGGACTGGTTACTGTCTCTGAGCTCAAGGCTCAGGCTAAAGGCTAGCAGGCATGAGCTAGCTAGAACTTTATCACTTGAGCCACAGAGCCAGTTCTGGCTTTTTCTGTTTATGTGGTGCTGAACAATCAAACCCAGGGTTTCATGCATGCTAGGCAAGCACTCTACTATTAAGCCACATTCCCAGCCCATTACCCAGCTTTTTATATAGGATTTTTAATGCAACATTTCTATGTTTAGATACATTTTGACACACAAACATTTTACCATGGTGTTACAGCTACCTACAGTATTCAGTAAAGTCACATGCTGCACAGGTGTGTAGCCCAGGGGCATGCGGCTAGACCATATGGCTTAGGTGAAAAAGGCTACACCATCCTAGGCGAGTGTAAATACCCGGATGTTTTACAAGGATGAAATCACGTAATGATGCTTCAGAGTGGATTGCCATTGTTAAGGGATACATGACTCTATTTCACTTAGTTATTCCTTCATTTATCAGCTAGAAAACAAATGCTTGTCATATGACAAACATTTCTAGACTCTGGGTTTAAGACAAACATAAAATAGACACCATTCTTTTATCAAGGTGCATGCAAGTCCTTTTATTGTTGTTGTTGTTATTATTATTATCATTATGATTATTAACAGGGACTTCTTGCCAGTCACTGTTCAAATACTTCTATGATTTCTCTCATTAATTCCACAGTGACCTGTGGGTTTCCTACACTGGCTTACAGTGATAAAATGGAGGCAGCCTCCTCCCTAATGTCTAAAATGATCATAAGAGCACAAAGGAAAGCTTCAATTACTTACCAGAAAGGCTTTATGGAAGATTCAGCTTTGCACATGGTGCCTGAGGAAGTGTGAGTTTGTCTAAGCAGAATCATCAGAGCAAAAACCTCGAATAGTGAAATCGTAGGAGCTGCCCCACGGGGGGACAGGTAAGAGGCTGGCATGGCGGGATGTGGAAAACCCAAACACAGCACCTGCAAACATGCGCTCCCCTGCCAGTCCTCTGTAATGACAGGAATTTGTGGCCACTTTCTCCATTCACCTAGGGTTTTTTTTGGTGGTGGTAGTGTTTTGTGTTAAGGGCATTCTTCAAGTTCTGACCTCCTCGGGAGCCAAGGCATCTCCAAGGCCCTTGTTAAACTCAGAAGGATGTATCCGGAAATTGGAGCAAAAGCAGAGGCCCTGCCACTCCATTGCCTGAACACACACACACACACACACACACACACACACACAGAGTTGCTACGGAGATCGAAGTAAACACCAGCCTTTCTTGGATGAGAATAATTGAGTGGTCCCCCTTCGTGGCTGGCGTAGAGGAACAAATTAGATGGGTAAATTAGCAGTTCCTGACAACATTAGCAGCCACTACTTCCCACAGCAAGCGCCAGCTCACTCACCCTGGGCCTCTCCAATTCTTGGCCTCTCAATCAGTGCACTTCCTTTCTCCTTGAGAAGCCGGAGTGCCCAGAATATCACGGGAAAAGCTTAAAGGCCTGGGCCCCCTTTGGAATCTTTTCATTTTAAAAGACTATTTTAATTACCATGTCTGCTGGCTCCTTGAAGAGAAAAATGAGCTGCCTCACAGCCATCTATGCGTAGGGCGCTTAATGAAGCCTGCTAACCAGCAGGTGATGTAATCCCGGTGGCTCTCAATCAGATCTAAGCTGTCTGCCCCACTGATGCCTTCTGGGCTAATTGCTCTGCTTCGCACCTGTTCCTTCTTGTGAGGCCCTAGCACCCTAGCACCTGGTGCTTGCGCTGCCTCCTCTCTGCTGGGGCAACTGCTCGCCCGTGTGGACAGCATGGCCTACTCTACAGTTGAGAGCCTGGGGGACCAGTGGCTGCTCTTTGAGGCGGTGACAGACTCAGCGCTTGGAGGGCTGGGCCTGCCAGCAGCCTGGTTGTGTCTATCTCATGGGGAGGAGGCCTCACTTCTGCACTGGTCTCTCATACGAGATGTGCTCCACATGGATTCACCATGGGAGACCTGCTCTAGCTGTGCCAGCTCTCAATCCCTGCACTGGCCCGACCGAGGCCTAATTCAGGTCCTCATGTTCAGGGTTAGAACACACAGAAGACTCATGATCCTCAGCTTTGTGTGTGTGTGTGTGTGTCTGTCTGTCTGTCTGTCTGTCTGCCTGTGTGTACAGGGGCTTGAACTCAGAGCCTGGGTACTGTCCTTTAGCTTTTTCGCTCAAGGATGGCACTCTACCAAGTGAGCCACAGTTCCATTTTTGGCTTTTTGCTGGTTAACTGGTGATGAGATTCTCTAGGATTTGTCTGTTCAGGCTAGCTATAAACCATAATCCTCAAATCTCAGTCTTCTCTGAGTAGCTTGGATTATAGACATAAGCTATAGGCTTCTAGCCAGATTTCTTTTTAAATCATTTTGCTGTAGTGAGGATGAAACCCAGGGCCTTGTGCGTACCAGAGAAGCATTCTACTATTGAGCTGTACCTCCAGGCCCTGTGACTCAGCTTTGAACCAGCACACACATCACATAATATCCAAGAAGCCGTCTTAAATTCTGCTCCCATGTTTTCCCCTCTCCTCATGAAGGCTCCTCCCTTTTGATATCGCTCATGTACCAGCAGCCAATGTCTGCTTTTCCTCTTGCTCAATGCAAGACTGTATAGGAATGTCCAGAGATAGACCTGGATAGGAACCTTGGCTGAGCATTCGTGAGCTGGACATATCTACAGAAGGTACTCAGCCTCTTAGAACCACAGCACCCACACTTGTAAAAGGGGGGACCTTGGTACCCACTCTGTAGGTTTGTTGAGATGCTTAAATAAGATAACAGCATGAAAGAGCTTGCACAAGTGCCAATATTATGTAATACACACAGGATTGTTCCACCCAGCAGTAATTTCAGCGTATAAATATGATCTTTTAAGTTGATTTCAAATTCTTCCCACTTGGCCTCTTCTTTTGAACCCCCTCAGGATGTGCATTGGTGATAAGTGTGCAGAAGTCACGCCTATTGGTTGGCTCTTTATTGGCTGAGTAAGAGAAGATTCTAGATTCTCCTTTCCTTTGTCTTCACCACAGCTCTCTATCAGTACCTCTCCCTGGCAGGCCTTCTTGATCTTGTCTTTGGAAGCCTAACAGGCTCCTCTTTCCCCTCTTTTCTCCCTCTTCCTCCCCTCCCCCATCCCGCAGGGAGCTCTCTGAGTCTTGAAGTCTGGCTTTGTATACTATCATTGCCATTCCCTGAATTGGTCTCATCTGTCTGCTACCTCCCCCACCATGTATCATCTGTCTGCAAGCACCAGGCCCTGTCCCAGGCTGACAGCTCACCCAGCCTCACCTCCATGTCTCTTCCAAGAATTAGCAGCCCACCCTGGTCCAGAGATAACTTTTATAGCTCACCTCTGGCGGTAGCACCTCCTACCTTCCAATTAGGAGCCTGTCAACACCCAGGCCATCATTCTTCCTGCAGCAGCTGACAACAAAGCCTGCTGAGGCTGCTTTGGGAGGGGAGTCAAGTAAAATTCGTGCTGGCAACTCTGAGCTCAGAGGTGACATATGGGTGATATGCCTATAAGCCTGACTCCTCTTTTTCTATACTCTGAAGCAAAAACATGGCACCTGGCACCCAGCAGGTACTCAATAAATAAACACACAAAAGTTGGAAAAGCGAAGGGTGTGTAGTTAGCTAGGGGATTCTCTTTCTGGGTGTCTGTTGAAGTCTAGTTCATTTCTTTCTCCCATACATGCAAATAAGAAAGTTAACTCAGCCAGTAGTTGGTGGCTCACTCCTGCAATCCTAGCTACTCAGGAGGCTGAGCTCTGAGGAGTGAGGTTCAAAGCCAGCCTGGCCAGGAAAGTCTGTGAGACTCTCATCTCCAATTAATCACCAGAAAAAGCCAGAAGTGGTACTATAGCTCAAGTGGTAAAGTGCTAGCCTTGAGCAAAAGGAGCTTAGGGACAGTGTTCAGGCCCAGAGTTCAAAGCCCAGGGCTGGCAAGAAAGAGAGAGAGAAAGAAAGGAAGAAAGGAAGAAAGAAAGAAAGAAAGAAAGAAAGAAAGAAAGAAAGAAAGAAAGAAAGAAAGGAAGGAAGGAAGGAAGGAAGGAAGGAAGAAAGAAAGGAAGGAAGGAAGGAAGGAAGGAAGAAAGGGAAGGAAGGAAGAAAGAAAGGAAGGAAGGAAGAAAAAGAAAAGAAAAGGAAGAAAGAAAGCTTACAAGTGACTTTTTTTTTTGTTTTTTTTTTTGTTTTTTGTTGTTTTTTTTTTGCCGGTCATGGGGCCTGAACTCTGGGCCTGGGCGCTGTCCCTCAGCTCTTCAGCTCAAGGCTAGCGCTCTACCACTGGAGCCACAGCGCCACTTCCGGCTTTTTCTGTTTATGTGGTGTTGAGGAATCGAACCCAGGGCCTCATGCTTGCAAGGCAAGCGCTCTACCGCTGAGCTACCTTCCCAGCCCCACAAATGACTTTTTATAAGCTTTTCTTTCCTGTATCTTTCTGGCTGAAAATGACTTGGACCAGAAAAGAGAGATGCCTGGCCAACTTTGTCCTCTCCCTCCACCATCCTCTGAGTCTGATGAGGCTCTCTGACATTTGGGGCCATTGTCAGAAATTGGAGCTGATGAAGGAAGAATGACACAATCTAACATTTGTCTTATCTGACAATGTGGTCTGGTGGTTTGCACAGGGGCTTTGCAAGTCGGAAGTCTGGCTTTCTATTTCTGGACCAGAAGGGAAACTGGGTAACAACAGTCTTTGGAGCTCTTGTCACTCTTGCTTTCTCTTTCTCTTGGTCCCTGTCATGAACTCCCATGTTGGACTGGCTTACCCACTACAGACAGGAATTCACACAAGTAAGGAAATGTATCCCCTTTCTGACCCTTAATGATGAACTGATGGAAGGTCACCTAAAGATTTAGAAAGCCAGGATGGTGAGTGAGTGGGAGAATGGTATGGGGCCAAGAGAATAATAAGGCAATGATGACAGACTATTAGAATAACCACATCAAACCAACCCATTTCTCCACTACCACTGTGAGCCTGAAATCGTGGGCAGCCTTTGACGATGAAGATCTTGTTGGCTAGGAACACCCTGTATGTCTGAACCTGGAGAAGGGTAGGAAGGGGAGTCTTGCTTTGCCCTCCAGAGAGCAAATCTAGAAGTGAGGAAATGGGTGAATCTTAGAGAAAAACCAAACAGAATCGTGACAAATGTGGTGGAGTCTGAAAGGGACAAGAGGAAGAGAAGAGAATTTGGATGAGATATTTTGAAAAGCAGAGAACTATAATGACATTCTTTATTATTGAACTGGGGATTGTTTATATGGCAGCTTTGGGAAGGCCTCCCAGAGGGATTATCTGTGTCAGACCCAGCACAGTGAGGAGAAGAAAGCTACAAGGGACCCATTATACCCCCGGCTTCAAAGTACGTAGACATTTAGCAGGCTGCTGGCAACTCACACCTGTAATCCTAGCTTATTAGGAGGCTGAGACCTGAATTCAAAACCAGCCCAGGCAGAAAAATTCTCAAGATTCTATCTCCATTTAACCACTTAAAAAAAGCAAGACTGGAGGTATGTCTCAAGTGGTAAAGTGCAAGCTCTGAGTGGAAAAGCTCTGAGTCCCAGGCACACATGCATGCACGCATGCATGCACGTATGCATGCACGTACACACACACACACACACACACACACGGAATGATAGAAAACTTTTCAACATTTGATCAGTCAAATGATTGAACTGTAACTATGCAAGGTCCTGGATTGTGTCTAGAAAGAACAAGACAATTTGGGGGAAGAATAGTCAACGACCATATCATTTCCTTCCTCATTTCTACCCTGCTGATTTTTTGGTCTCAATTCCTGCTACTGTAGTTGTTTGAACAGCCAGAAGGCTGAGAGACTTTAGGGGTATCTTTACAGTGAGACTGTAAAGAAGTATACTAAACTGAGCCGTGGGCGGGCGGGAGGGTGGCATTTGCCATGGGCTACCTATCTCTTTGGTGTTCTCAGTGTTCTTTCTCTGTGAGAGATGTTCATTCAGGTTAAAAGTAGAAGCATGTGGGCACTGGTGGCTCAGCCCTATAATGCTTAGCTACTCAGGAGGCTGAGATCTAAGGATTTTGGTTCAAAGCCAGCCCTGGCAGGAAAATCCATGAGACTCTTATATCCACTTAATCATGAGAAAACCAGAAGTAGCACTGTGGCTTCAAGTGGTAGAACACTAGGCTTGAGCAAAAGAGCTCAAGAACAGCAGCCAGGTTGTGAGTTCAAGCCCCACAACCACCAACATCACCAACAACAACTAAAGAAAAAAAAACACAGCACAAGCAGAAGGTCAGGCTATGGTGGGAATATGATGTTCTTTCTATTAGATCCCAGTGTTTATATAGCAACAAAAGCCAGCTGGCGAAGGCTTGAAAAACCAAAATAAACAGACAAACAAAAAACCAGCTGTATCTCTGGAGGGGCAACATTAATGAAGAACACTAACTTTTCAGTCAGAAAAGCCTGGCTTTGACTCAAACATACCTCCTCAGTCGCAGAAGCATTCATCTATAAATGGAGATTTTAAAACACTCTTGAGGCTGATGAGAAAATGTAATAAGATATTCAATTAGTATAGTTCCTGGCACATAGTAGGTTGTAGTTTATTGTTCCTCCATCCCAATGTGCATGCTGAGAGTTAGTTTATTTATAGGAATTAATCTGGCTTTGAACTCCTAGATTCAAGTGATCTTCCTCTTTCAGTCATTCAAGTAGCTGGGACTGCTGGCATGTGTGATCATGTTCAATTCAAGACTAATTTCAATAAAAAAAATTTTTTTGCTGGTCCTAGGGCTTGAACTCTGGACCCACGCACTGTCCCTGAGCTTCTTTTGCACAAAACTAATGCTCTACCACTTGACCCACAGTACTTCTTCTGGCTTTTTCTGAGTAGTTTATTGGAGATCAGAGTATCTCAGACTTTCCTGCCCAGGATGACTTCAAACCAAGATCCTCAGATCTCTGCTTTCTGAGTAGCTGGCTTACAGGCATGAGCTACCAGCACCCGGCTAAGACTTAATTTTTTTTTGTAGGATAAGTGAACTTATTAATACATCCAAAGATTGAATATTAGTGAATATCCCTGCTTTATCTGTAGTTACTAAGTAATTAACATAGCTTATGGTTGATTCCAACATACCCATGTCATAACACTGAGTTTGATAACAGTTGTATTCTATCGGGATTCTCAAACTGAGAGTCCTGCTCGAATCAGGCATGCATGAAAAGTAGTAAACTCTTCTTTCCTTATTTCACTTTCAGGATAGTTGTGAGACTCTCTTTTGTATTATAAGAACAGCAAGATAACCTGCATAACATTGAATGATAACTGATTCCCATTGTAGGATTTACAGATCAATAAGACAGCAGCAAATGGCCAGTGTAGGCATGAGAAAATGTTCAACATCCTTAGTCACTGGGAAAATGCAAATCAAGACTTTATTTTTAAATACCACCCCCGTACCTCCCCCCAAAAAAGAGTGTTCATTGGCTTTGCAATGAAAATCAATGCTGTTGGTGGTGAGAAAGCTTTCAACTGGCAAAGGCTAGCTATCAAAGTAGCCATGCTGATTTCAGGATGGTGACTAAGGCCCATGATGTCACCCTATTTCTTGCTAAGCAAGAACCTCATGCTGTTCTACCAGATAGCAGCAAAGCATTTGTCTCATTTTCTTTCCAGTGTGTTCCCATCTTTATTGACAGACAAGGTAGCTTAAGCTGGGTCTAGACATGTCTGAACTAATCTGATACCCATGGGGCAGCTCCCTCACTAGGACCTAATTACTGCAGGATCAAAGGGCTTTTTGGAGGATAGCTTGTTCCAAGGAGGAGAAACGTTGAAGGGGGCATCTGTCTCATTTGAGGACAACAGGTAAGAGCAGAGGGAGGGCAGAAATGTTTCTGAGAACAGCTCTGGGGCCCCCAGCAGAGTCCTAGAGCAAGTAAGCTATAATAAGACAGGGAGTGAAAATTGAATCAAAGGCTTTTCACGGAATGTCCAGGGGACAGCAAGCCACAAGGCATTGGGGCTGGCTGCTGGGGCTGTGAATAATGATGGTCGCACTACTGGCTCCAGAAGGTGATGCACTAAGGCCCAGTGTCAGTTGTCTTGCCTCTCTGAAGCAGCAATTTGGAGATCATTACATATTCATTCCTTCAACGTATTTATTCAATGGTATTCTGTGCCAGGGTGAGCATCACAGATTTTGGTACAGAAATCAGTACCCTCAATCTGTATGTGTTCACATACAAATCCAAGGGATTTGTTTCTAAAACTATGGAGGAAGGGAAAAATGAAATTGGGGGTCTAGAGCCCCCTCTGAGCAGGGAAACTAATCAACTCTTGCCTGGTTACTACTTGTGGCAGACTTTTTTTTTCCAGCATCACAGACTTGAACTCAGAGATTCACACTTGTTCAGCTTGCTTGCTCAGCAGGTGCTCTGCCACTTGAGGCATACATTCAGCCTGACTTTTTGCTGATTATTTTGGAAATGGAGTCTCATGGATTATTCTTCCTAGGCTGGCTTTGAACTGTAATCCTCTGGATCTCAGCCTCCTGTGTAGTTAGGAGTACAGATGTAAACCACCAGCTTTGGCCTTCTGCCTGTTTGTTTTTTATCTGCTGGCTTGTGTAGTTGGGGGGACTGATTCATGATGCTCATGTGTAAAATCAACGGGCTCAATGACATTGGCTCACGAAGGTCTTATTTTCTTTAACCTTTTACAGGTTAAACTCCTAGTCTCCCTAATAAGAATAATGGATTCTGAAGCAGGCATTTTTCAAAGCAACTTACATTATGTTATGATGCTACTTGGGATTATAAGCTTGTAGAATGATCCCTATTTCTCACTCCTCACTCCTAATCTTGCTCATTCTTTCAGATCCAGATTGAATGACAACCCCTTAAATCTTCTGGTATGTTCACTTGCTGTGGCACCTTTAGTACTGACAGGCCAGCACCAAATTCCAGTCTTGTCTCAGTTTACTTATCTCTGTGTCCCTAAAAGACTCCCAAAGCTACATCTTGGGTGGGAAAAGGCTCGCTTTCTTTCTTTCTTTCTTTTTCTTTCTTTCTTTCTTTCTTTCTTTCTTTCTTTCTTTCTTTCTTTCTTTCTTTCTTTCTTTCTTTCTTTCCTTCCTTCCTTCATTTCCTCCCTTCCCCCCTCATTCCCTTTCTTCATCCCTCCTTTCTTTCCTCCTTATCTTTCCTTCCTTCCTTCCTTCCTTCTTTTCTTCCTTCCTTCCTTTCATTCAATGATTCTTTTCATAACAATGCTAGGACCTTGTGCCAGAAGCCTTTGTAGATCTCCCTCCGTGGGTACTATTTTCCCTACCTGCTGTTGATGGAGGCTTGGAGACATCCAGTCATCCCAAGTGGCTCAGCTAGGAAATGGCAGAGTGACATTTGAACAGGGATCTTCACAGTTCAGAGCAGGGATACTAGGCTGTCCCTGGTTTGAGGTTGTAGTTAGTAAACATGGTGTGGCAGCCCGTGTTTGCCCCTCTCAGGAAGGATGCTGGGCTCCATTGGGTAGAGGATTCAGGGCAGTTGCCCCTTGGGCACATGGTCAAATGTCCTTCACTCCAAAGAGAGGTGAAAGGCAGAGAGAGGCTTCCACATGCTTCATTCCTCTGTGTGAGCTTGAGCCCTGTCCATTTCTTCTTGTCCCCTCCAGCTTGAGGCTGCTTACTTCTGAGGACTTGGGCATCACAGAAAGGCACATCTGGACCTGGCTGGTAGAAGACATGGGTCCCTCTACTTCATTCAGGTGCTCATCTCTCTAGACCAGATTGCTAGATGTGCTAGGTGATTTTTGATAACACTAACATTGTGTTTTTCCTTCTTAAAAGAGGCTTTTAACTTGAGTGTTGTAGCTAAACCTCTTCCTGCCTGAGAAACATTTTACGTGTAAAAAACACCTTAGAAAGAGGGGACAAACACAACCACTGTACCCATATCACCTTTCCCACCACACGGGATTCTGGGAGCAGCACTGAAGGGCAATCCCAGCGACTGTTCAAATGCCAGTCTCGCAACATCTTTTCTTGCCTAATTCTCATTTTCTTGTTTCCTGTTCTCTCTCACTTTCACGTGTGCCTTACATCTCTCCGTGAGTTTCTCAGGCATTGCATGCTCCCCCTCTCTGGGGTTGCTCAGCAAAAATATTTGATGTGGCTTTCGGAGCTCCAGCTGACCACATCTGGGCACCCTGACACCCAACCCACAAGAAACTTCTCCGTTAAATGCTTTGAGGTCCAGATTCTAGAGTAAGTACAATTGTGAGCCAAGATACACACTTGAGGAACAGAACACCTTCCTTTAAAAACCAGTCCATCACTTCCTAGAACATAATCTTTCTTTCTGACCCTGCCCTCTCCAGCCTCAGGCCTTCTGCACCCAATTGACCCTGGAAATCTGATTCTAAAGCCCTTCTGTTCCTGGTCTGACTTTCTCCCCATTTATGATGCTGGCTGAGCCTAATCTCTAACTTAGGACCAGTCTGCCAACCTGTTGCCAACTCCTGTTGATGCTTTAGCTTTGGCTTGGCATATTCCACCTGGCACTGTCTCCCAGCAATGTCTGAATGCTATAAACACCTGAGCCTCTGCTCCTGAAACCAAGTCCTGCAATGGGGAGGTCATAAGCACAACTTCTAGTATCAAATTCACTGTGCTGGAACCCTAGTGCTATTGTTTATTGGTTATGTAACTGTGAGCACATTATTTCACCTCTCCATGGGTCTATTCTGTTACCTATAATAGGCAAGGACTATAACACCCATTTCATGGCAGTGTTGTAAGGACGCACTGCAGTATGGTACATAAAAGGCTCCTAACAATGCTAGGACATGAAAAGGGCTCAATAAGTACCAGCTATTATCATTATCTTCATAGGTGTTTTTTTTTATTATTTCCAAATAAGAAACAAATCTCTTCCTTTTCCCTGAGATCTGAAAGCTTTTAAAAAAGGATATGCCCAAAGTAGGTGGCATTAGAAATAGACCATGCTTCCTTCCACGGGCCTCTGGGGAACACACACTACTTCTGCTTGCTTCCAGCCTGCTCAAGGTATTTTCTGTCCATAAGCTATCTTCAGGCCTGTACCCTGGTTAGCTATAGGCACATCTGCATTCAAGTGATTTTGACTGATACACGTATAAACAGCATCAGTCATCACATGCCACACCGCCAGAGACAGTCTCAATGTCAAAGCTCAAGGGAGTCCAAGGAACAACTTGAAGATGCTGAATCCCCAGACCTTAAAGCCTAGAAGCTTCCAGGACCAGAGCAGAGCAGGGCTGGTTTTATGAGCCAGTGAGACAGAGAAAAAGGGGTAAGGAGAAAGTAGCAGCCAGAAACACCAGAAGAGCAGATAGAACCGCCTCTTTTGAGAAATTGATAGTTAAATTCAAAGGACTTTGAGTCTTCGGCCATATCACCCTGAACACGCCAGATCACATCTGACAAAGGACTTTGAGCAAAACCTAAGTGCAATTTAGAGAGATGACAATGACTAAGGAGATCAAGCTGACAGAGCAAGCAGAATGCTGTACAAGGAATGGAAGACCATAGAATTCAGATGACAGAAAGTTAGTATGCATAGAGAGGCATCAAAAACAAGAAGAGTTGTAGGTCTGGGAAGGTGGCTCAGTGGTAGAGCACTTGCCTTGCATGCAGGAGGCCCTGGGTTCGATTCCTCAGCACCGCATAAGCAAAAAGAAAAAAAAAGCCGGAAGTGGCACTGTGGCTCAAGAGATAGAGCGCTAGCCTTGAGCTGAAGAGCTGAGGGACAGCGCCCAGGCCCAGAGTTCAGGCCCCATGACCGGTCCCAAAAACAAAAAAACAAACCAAACAAACAAACAAAAACAAGAATTGTAGACAGAAATATCAGCTTGGTCTGGCTAGGCTTTGGCTACAGATGTTTGAATGGGATACTCTGGCAGGTCTAGATTGGCAGAGCAATGGCCAGATGTGCATAGAATCAAGTTTTTTCCTGATATCTTATATTCTTACATTCTGCATTTATGTTTCTACCTGCCATTGAAGAAATTCAGTGGATTATCACCATTTTAGAGGAATCTGGAAGGAGCTATGATTTACATGATAGAGTGCCAGCCTTGAGCAAACGAAGTTATGGATAGTGTGCCAGGCCCTGAGTTTAAGCCTCAGTACCAGCACACACACACACACACACACACACACACACACACACACACACACAATCTAGCTATCTAGCAATTTATCTTGTCATGGAAGAAGCAAGACAAGGCAGAGAAAAAAGGGTGATACTGATCCTACCAGGATAAGTGAGCCTCTGGATCCACCCTAATGGAACCCCAAATCTGTGGAAGTTTTGTTGTTGTCATTGTCTATAGCAAATAGCAAACATACTTATTGCTGTTAAATATCTATTGCTACTCTTCATTTCTGCCTTCCTCAAGGTATAAAGTTTGAAAACTCACTTGTTTCTATATGCATTAGGTGAATTATGATAACAACGAAAACACCAAAACCTATAGACTTGACATAATTGTTCCCACAATGGTAGGGATCTGGTAAACTGTTGGCCATGTAGGTTTTCTCTGGCTCAGAGATGCAGGCTGATGAGACTCTGCCATCTTCAGCATGGGAGTTCTCTCCATCCCAGCGCGACAAGGAAAGGATCAGGAAGGACATAGGATGGGAGACCACTCTAGGCCAGAGTTGAAAGTGATGCATAGTTTCTTGATCCCATCCCATTGGCTGGGAGTGAGCCAGTAGGCATGGCTACTGCAAGAGAACCTAGGAAATGTCACCCAGGAAGAAGGGAAAACAAATTTGTTAAGAAATTATAACTCCTGATATAAAAGATAATTGTTCCTTTTCTGAATTTAAATGGCATTTTTTTCGCTTGCAATTTCCTTTGGTTTCTTCTTGAGGTCTTTGCAGTACCTGATGATTTGAGGCTAGAGGCCCACCCAAGAGAAGCCAATTATTTCCTTGTTGGACATTCAGGTAAATATTCAAATGTACTTGATAAGTCAATTCAAAAAGGTGATTAAGGGATGGAACTTGATGAAGGAAGGGTGAGATTGTTCAAAAAGAAATGTGCTCATTGCCTGACTTATGAAATGATAATCCCTCTGTACAACACCTCAATAATAACAATCAAATGATATAAGAAAGGAAATGGAACTTCAGCTGGGTATCAGTGGCTCACATTTATAATCCTAGCTACTCAGGAGGCTGAGATCTGAGGATCCCAGTTCAAAGTCAGCCTAAGCAAGAGAGTCTTTGAGAGTTTTATCTCCAATTAACTAACGAAAGGAAGTGGAGGTGTAGCTCAAGTAGTAGAGTGAAGAGCCTGAGGCCCTGAGTTCAGTTTCCACTACCAGAAAGAGAAAATAAGAAAGGAAGCGAGACAGGAAAAAAAAGAAATAGAATTTATTAAAAAGAAAACATTTTTAAAAAAAATCAGAGACCGGGAATGGGAAGGTGGCTCAGTGGTAGAGCACTTGCCTTGCATGCATGAGGCCCTGGGTTCGATTCCTCAGCACCACATAAGCAAAAAGAAAAAAGCCAGAAGTGGCGCTGTGGTTCAAATGGTAGAGCGCTAGCCTTGAGCTGAAGAGCTGAGGGACAGCGCCCAGACCCAGAGTTCAGGCCCCATGGCCGGACCCAAAAAAAAATAAAAAAATCAGAGACCAACTAGCCTCAACTGTAAATAACTAGAAAAAGTAAAATACATTTGTAGCCTTGGGACTCTACCTCTCTTAGAATTTTTGCATGACTAGCTTCTTTGACTATCTTAGCTTTACAGATTTACAAATGTGATAGAAAGGAATTATAAAGCGGTGGAAGCACATGGAGATGCTCTTTCCCATTAAACTCTCACCAGGACCTTTGAGTGGGAGCATTCCTTTGTGTGGCTGAGAAAACACTCTCTCTTCATCTCTTGGTGTCTCCAGTAGACAGGAGCCCAGAGCTCTCCACTTATTAGATTCTCCTGTAACGCTGCTGGAGCTTGAGTGTTGAAAATCCCCATGAGAGCTTTGCAATAACACGGCTTCCTCTCGCAATATTGGCACCTTACTTCTCATTTTAAAACATTTGCTTATATGCTTCTTGAAGTGCTTTTACAGCCAGAATTGTATTTAGTCCTCACAGCAAGTCTGTGGAGGTGGTGTAAGGTCATTGTCAGAAGTCACATGGGTGTTTAGAATAAAAAGCCCAGATCTCCTGCCTACCCACTAGTTCATCACCCGCAAGAAGGTTGTTTTTATTCATCTCAAACCGTCCCTCCCGCCCTCACCTCTCACTCCTAGTTTCTATTCCAGGCCAGAAATAGGATAAAAGCCAAAAGATCAAGACAAGGTAAACCTCTGTTCTTGTATATAATACAGTGTCTCTAGCCAGCCTCCAAAGTGGTCCCTTACCAATATATGAGACATTTGTGTACTCAACTTCCTGTCTAACTTATTTGCATGACAAGAAATGTGTATAACTTTTCCTCATTACATGCTAAGAATCTCTCTACTATTATAGGCTACCTCTTACTGGGAACATATTTTGAGTGTAGAAGAACAGGGTTTTGATTTGATTGTGTTTTTTGTTTTGTTTTGTTTTGTTTATCAGTCGTGGGGCTTGAAATTTGGGTCTGGGCGCTGTCCCTGAGCTCTTCAGCTCAAGGCCAACGCTCTACCACTTAAACCACAACACCACTTCCAGTTTTCTGAGTGCTTTATTAGAGATAAGAGTCTCACAGACTTTCTTGCCTGGGCTGGCTTTGAACTATGATCCTCAAATCTAAGCCTCCTGAGTAGCTAGGATTACAGGTGTGAGCCACCAGCACCTGGCTTGATTTTTTTTAAATTATATACTGGCTTATTCACTTCCATAATCACAAGTCACCTGTTGGCAGTTTTCTTAGGGACTTGTAGATAGAAACTGAGTGATTTCCACATAATGATCCCAATAAATGGGTGAGAAATGAGTCTTAAGCCACCAAGTCTTTCACAGTGGATATAACCAGTTTATGTTTAGCAGAAGCTATGACAAGTTTAACTGATTTGTGAGCATAAAAAAATAAAGCATTTTCCTGTGGATTATTTGTAACCTGCACATTTTTTCCATAGCCACAGTTGCCTTGACCCCAGGGACCAACCTTTGGAGAGCAATGCCTCTCACTAGCGGTTCTCTGATGCTATCATTTCCTTTGTAGGGCCAACAATTAATTATAACAATGAGAAGACATTATTCATCCAGCCTCTCTTCCTGCTCTTAAATCCATACAATTCCCTGATACCTGGATGGTTGTTGACATGTGTGTGTATGAATTCATGCACTTAAAATAACCTAATTATAACTAAATGTAAAATACTGATGTGAAAACTCTGAGGAGAAAACTACCCAAATAATAACATTACAGGAGCTGTATAAAAGTGGTGAGATTAATGGAAGATGTGTCTTTTACTTTTCTCACTTTTTCTCAGTATGATGGTTTTATTATTTCAATAATTCGAGTCTATCTTACTAATTTTAGATTAATTCTGCATAAAAAGTGTAAGCACACTGGGCTCATACCTATAATACTAGCTACTCATGAGACTGAGATCTGAGGATCTGGGATTGAAGGCAGCCTGAACAGACAAATCCAAGAATTAACCAGCAAAATGCCAGTACTAGAGGCATGGCTCAAGCTACAGAGTGCCCCATGAATGAAAAAGCTAATGGGAAGTCCAAGACCTGGAGTACAAAAAAGCATGCACACCCACCCTCCCACACACACCACACACACACACAGTAATCACATGGTTATTCCTTCAGTGTTTATGGAGCATCTACTAGGCACCAACCATTATTCTTCTTGCTAATAGTGCAGGATAATAAAATACCATTCTCTCTTTCTTGAGGGTTTTACTCAAATAGGTGAGACAGGTCACAAACAAGTGGTGATCTATACATCTATTAATTAACATAGCCAACAACTATTTCTTGAGAACCTACTATGTGTTCAAAATGTTTTTACGTTGTGGATTGGCAATAAACAGCAGACAAAACATCTTTGCTTCTTTGGAGTTTGTATTTTACTGGATGTAGATGTTTGCTCATTTCCAATGAGAGTAGATACCATGAAGGAAAATTACTAGGGACCTGTCCTAGTCTAAAAGGTCAGGAATGAATCTCTCAAGGAAATGACAATAAAACGGGGCTTTCTTTTGTTGCCCAGGACTGCTACTCTGCCTATGGCAGGAGTGCCCCAGGTGACTGAATTTGGGTGGCTGTTCTCTGCTAAAGATCCATGGCACAAAGCCTTGTCTAAGAGCTGCCAGGAGAGACTCGTGGCCTCTAGGCTTGGAGCTGCTGGCACACAGGAATTTAGGAGACTTAGTTTGCATTAGTAGTCCCTGTCCATTACCACTGCAGTGCATTGTGTGGGCTAAATCCTGATACAGAGACTAGAAAGCCATTCCACCCTGGCAGCGCAGACAGTAACTAATGGGCCTTCCATCTGCAGACGGGGGAAACTGGAGCAAAGAAGACAAATCCAGCTGGAGCCCAGAGGCCTCTGCTTCACTGCTCAGGAGCAACTTGATTTCTGTTTTGTCCCTCAGACTACGGAGCTCTGGGTCACTGGGCTGAACCACTTAATGCACCTCACGCCTGGGTCCTCTTGGAAATGGCTGAAGGCACTTAAATAGAACTCCCAACCTTTGTCCTCAGCTCTGAAACCACAGGTAAGTATTTAGGGCTGTGTTGTATCGATCATGCCTCCCACTGGTACCAGGGGAAAAAAAATGCCGGGGAGCAAGTCAACTTTCCTGTGACAGGGGAAGTCATTCTCCTAATCCGCTCTCGCTGGACAATCAGGTTGACAAAAACCATTAAGTTTTCTGAGATTAGAAATTCACTGTCAGAGGGAAGCGTGTAGAGAGTTTTCCACTCCATTACACCCAGGACAATAACCAGAGGCCAAGTGACAGGAAAAGGCTAGGCCTTTTTCAAGTTTCCTGTGTCCTTGGGTAGAGGGAAATAAATTCACAAGTGTCTCCTCTTTTTGGGGGGTTAGGACAAGGGATATATATTATCTCATTAATCAGTGCAACAGCTGAGCAGATGGAGGCTATTCATTGCCTTTTGATATCAGAGTAAGCTGGTACTCAGCAAGAGGGGGACACTTTCTAAGACACCCAGGTAGTTGGGAGGTAGGAGGAGTCAGACCTGGCTAAAGACAGAGCCCTGAGCAGGAGGACTTTGAGGCTAATGACCTTCTTTTCTCCATGCAGATCTATGCCCCCAGCCCTCCCTTGAACCTCTTCCCTTTGGTAGAAGCCACAGTTGTAATCACAAATCAGAGCAGGCTGGTATACTGATTGGACTAGACTGGGGACTGCTCCAGATTCTCCCTCTGCTGTGTGACTCCCAGCAAATTCTTTCACCTCTCTGAGCCTCCTTCTTCTTTAATTCATTTAGAAGATAACCTGTAATATCCCCCCCCCACATACCTCTGCCCAAGGGCTATGAAGATTAAGCAGGAGAGGGGGTAACATGGTCAGACAGTTGGCATATTGACTGCTATACAGCCTCTACTTTGAAGAAAGAAAAAGGAAGGCAGTTGGCAATAGGAAGTGGCTTTGTTACTTTTTACTCTCAGTTTATATAAACACGTAACTGAACATGTAGAAAAGAGAAAAGAAAAAAAGCACTGATTTTCCAAACCATTATTACTGATATAGTGTTCCTATATAAGTATATACTGCTATATTCCTTCCAGCATTTTTGCCAGTGAATCAATCTATTTTTTCCCACAGATCTAAATGTTTTTCTCTTTGGAGGCATTACATCTGCTCTTTTTCATACAGGTTATATTAAAATCATTTGTTCATATTGCTAGTCTTTATTTTAATGACTGCACAATATTTCATCATGTGTATGTACCATTACTTATCTATTACCCTATCCCTCATTAAAATTGTTTTCTTTTTTGGCTTTCAAATTTTTTAAATATTTTTTATTGTAAAAATAGTGTACAGAGGGGTTACAGTTACATGAGCAAGGTAATGAGTACGTTTCCAATCAAGCATTGTTACCTCCTCCTTTGTTTTCACCCTACCATCTCTTCCCTCCCCACCTCCCCAACCCCTCCCTCCACCGCCAGGTTGTAAAGTTCGTTTTCAACATAGTATCTTGTAACAGATATATCTTTATACGTACCATGATTGTTCCCTGGGATAAGGTTGGTCAGAAGGATGTAGAATTTTGATGCTGCTCTTTTCTATTGCTTGTTCTTTTTTTTTTCAAATTCTTTATTGTGATGAAGTGATTACATAATTTCACAAATTTCACAGTATTATGGGACAGTGATGCTTAGTTAAAGTCACAAACATATTCTAACTTTCATGGGGCAAATTGTCTATCATGGTCTTTAAAGTTTATGAGTTCTATGAACTTTGACAATACAGTTATTTCTTCCACATCAGGTAATATGTACATTCTTTTCCTTTTGCATAGCATCAGCTGTTCCCTCTTTCCCACTCGTTCCCTTCCTCCCATCACTGCCATTGAGTTGCTTAGTTTGTTTTGATCAATGTCCACTGCAGCTGATGGGTCCTGCTGTTGTAAATTTTTCCCTGATTCCCTCTAGTTCTGTGTCGCCTTCCTAGTTTCCTTCCGGTATGCACATATATACCATACATGTGATCAGCAGCATGGGGTAATTTAGTGGTGATTCGACCAGATGAGTAGAATTCCTTTGTTTCTTAAGTCTTGTTAACTTTGTCGTATCACCTTACGTTTTGGATTTAACATCCACTTATCAGGGAGACCATGTGCCGTTTGTCTCTTTGCTCTTGGCTTACCTCACTCAACCTGATTTCTTCTAGTTCCATCCATTTCCCTGCAAATGCCATTATTTTGTCCTTTTTGGCTGCATAATATTCCACAATTTTTGGATTCATTCATCTGTGGTGGGACATCTGGGTTGTTTCCATATCCTGGCTATTGTAAACAGTGCTGCAATAAACATGGAGGTGCACGTGTCCTTGTATACTGGTTCCTGTTGTTCAGGGTAGATGCCTAGAAGTGGTATGGCTGGGTCATGGGGAGGTCAATATTTAGCTTTCTGAGAACCCTCCAGACTGCTTTCCAAAGTGGTTGTATAAGTGCACATTCCCACCAGCAGTGTAATAGGGTTCCTCTTTCTCTGCATCCCCTCCAGCATTTGTCGTTGGCTGACTTGAGGATGTGGGACATTTTGACTGGGGTAAGGTGGTATCTCAGGGTTGTCTTTAGTTGCATTCTTTTTACAACCAGGGATGGTGAACAGTTCCTCATGCGTTTCTTTGCCATTTTTCTCTCTTCTTCTGAGATGTCTCTCTTTAGTTCCCTTGCCCATTTAGTAATTGGTTTGTTAGGTTTGGGAGGGATTAGTTTCTTGAGTTCCCTGTATGTACTGGATATTAGCCCCTCGTTTGATATATTGCTGGTAAATATTTTTCCCAGTTAATTGGTTGTCTTTCTAGCTTGGTTGCTATATCTTTAGCTGTGCAGAAACTTTTTACTTTAAGGGAGTCCCATTTGTTGAGTCTCTCTCCAATTTGTTGAAAAGTTGTTTCAATTTGCTCCTGTTACAGGTAATTCATGGATGAACACTTGGTGCACATAGTATCTGTACACTCTTCTATCTGACATATGCCACACTGGATGGAAATGCTGTATTTTGCATGGATACTCCTCTAAAGAGACTGGAAACTCCTGGTAATCAGGAATGGACTTCATCATGGACATCCCAGGTTTGAGCAGTGGCTGAGTCAAACACTTCTCTGCTGTTTTGAATCTTTGGATATTTTATTCACATACAATGCTCAAAATAAAATTACTAGATTAAAATAGATGTTCTTTGGGGAAATTAAATGCTGAGTATTAATTTAATATTAATAATAATAAAAATAACAAGGAGGAGGAGGAGGAAGAAGAAGAGAAAGAAGGAAAAGAGGAAGAGGAAGAAAAAGGAGGAGGAGGGAGAGGAGGAGGAGAAGGGGGAAGAGGAGGAGGAGAAGGGGGA
>NW_012267262.1:11773531-11810636 GCF_000151885.1 Dipodomys ordii
ATAATAAAAATAACAAGGAGGAGGAGGAGGAAGAGGAGGAGGAGAAGGGGGAAGAGGAGGAGGGGGAAGAAAAAAGAAGAAGGAAGAGGAGGAGGAGGAGGGGAGGAGGAGGAAGAGGAGGAAGAGGAGGAGGAGAAGAAGAAGAAGAAGAAGATTACAACTTTGCTTCCAAAGAGCTTATACCAACTGGCCAGACAACCAGCCAGGAGTGAATTTTTACTATCCAGGTTCTCTGCAAATAAATTAAGGGGGAAAACACTTCCAGGGTCAGAAATCAGTAGAACATTGTTGAAAAGGTGACGAATAATATGGAAAGATTAACCAAGATACAGTATACTCATAGACATGTTTAAATGGAACCCCTCTGTACAATTACTTCAAGGTATTTTTTTAAATTTAATTTTATTTTATTTCTGAACATACTGTACAGAGGGGTTACAATTACATGGGCAGGATAATGCATACATTTCTTACCAAGCATTGCTGCCTCCTCCTTTGTTTACCCTTCACATCCCTTCCCAGCCAAGGTTTTTTTTTTAAGTTAAGATCTGTCAAGTGCCAGTGTTCATGCCTATAATCCTAGCTGTTCAGGAGGCTGAGATCTGAGGATCACAGTTTGAAAGCATGAAAGTCTGTGAGACTCTTATCTCCAATTAACCATCAGAAAACCAGAAGTGTACCTATGCCTCAAAGTGGTAGAGCATTAGCCTTGAGCAGAAAAGCTCAAAAACAGCTCTCAGACCCTAAATTCAAGCCCTACAGCCAACAAAAGAAAAAAAAAAGAAAAAAAGGATCTATTATCTATGGGGACAAAGATGATTGTGTTGGGGGAGGTAGATTTCTAGAGGACTGGCAATATTCTAATTTCTTTTGTGTGTGCCAGTCTTGGGGCTTGAACTCAAGACCTTGGTGCTATTCCTGAGATTTTTTTTTCTTAAGACTAGTGCTCTACTATTTGAGCAATAGCTCCACTTCTGGCTTTTTGGTGATTCATTGGGGATGAAAATCACATGAACTTCACTGCCAGGTTGGCTTTAGACCATGATCCTCAGATCTCAGCCTCCTTAGTAGCTAGGATTACAGGCATGAGCTACCAGCACCTGGCAATGTTCTATTTCTTAACCTGGGTGATTATTACATATGCATTCACTCTATGATAATTTGTTAAACAAGCATATATTTATGCTTTATGCACTTTTTTCCATGTGTGATATATCTCACAATACAAGTTAAAAACAGCTGGATGCCAATGGTTCATGTCTATGATCCTAGCTACTCAAGTAGCTGAGATCTGAGAATTGCAGTGAAGAGCCAACCCAGGCAGAAAAGTTTGTGAGACTCTTATCTCTAACTAACCACCAAAAAGCTACTAGTGGGATGTGGCTCAAGTGGAAGAGCACTAGTGCCTTGAGCAAAAAAATCACAGAAAGAATGCTCAGGACCTGAGTTCAAACCCCCATACCAACATAAAAATAAAATATATATATATATATATAGAGAGAGAGAGAGAGAGAGAGTGAGATAGGATGACAGGGATGGCAACTTCCGGAGCTAGCTCTGTGTATGGAACCTGACAGATCCACTTCATACATTGACTTCCTGCTTGGCTGATTCCTGTAGCCCACCCAACTACAAGTTACAAATTTATAGGCCAACTGAGCCCAGATGGTTTCCTTCGATAGCTGCTAGGGGCATAATAATGAATCCGTGTCTCCCTGCTCATTCCTGAATGAGTTTTGGCAGGATTTTCCTGCAGGCAGTAAAATCTTGTTACAAAGTCCTTCACTCCCTCAGGGGCTTGGCCACATGGTGGTTGAGCCACATTGCCTCTTGTTATAGGCAGCCTGTCACCCTAGTCCCACATACAATCCCTGAAAGCCGCCTTCCTCTCCATTGTCCTAGGAGGCTGTTTGATTGATTGTTACTAATAATCATTGCATTTCAGAAACCAAATCCCATCCTCACAGCTGGAACTTCCTTTTCACACTAATTGGAAAAACATCATCCTCCAGGAAATGGGGCATCTTTATTGAGTCAATCGTTGGCATGATGACTAAGTCAACTGACAAGATGACGTTCACAGCAGGGAGGTGACAACACTGAAACCCTCCCCAAGCCCCATTCCCAAGCTGAAGTCCCAGAAGCCAAGCTGACCTGACAGGTGTATAGACCCCCTATCTGAAGAAACTAAGGGTCCCATTAAGGAGGGGCTAGCTAGAGAAGCTGTGGTCAATCCATCAGTCAAAGGGTATCCTGGCTAATGGTCCCTCAATTGTCATCCCACTCTTCTTTATTAACAGTTACCTTCAATGTTAGATGCATAGGAAGGACATTTCCCAGACTCCCTTGCAGTTCGAAGCAGTCGTGTGATCAAATGCTAACTAACAAGAACGTTAGCAAACTTGGTTTGTGGAACTTCCAGGAAGGTTCCTCAAAGGAGGGGCCCAAGTCCTTCTCTTTTCTTTCCCTTGCCGTTGGTTGGATTGTGGTTGGAGCTTCAGCAGTCATTTGGAACCATGAAGATGACTTTGGGAAGGAAGTCCAGGCCAACGCAAGGCATTATACTAACTCTAAGCTAACTTCCTGAACTTTCACAGAAAAGAAATAAATGTTTACCTTTTTGAAGCCACACACATGGGCTGTGGTAGGGTAGGGTGTTGTTCCCTTGGACTTGAACCCAGTCACAACTGATGATTATATTAATTCACTCATTTGCTTATGTATTCATCACTTTTGTGTGTGTATGCTGGTCCTGAGGCTTGAACTTAAGTCCTAGGCACTGTCCCTGAACTTTTCACTCAAGGGCAGTACTCTACTACTTAAGCTACAGTTCTACTTCCAGTATTTTTTTATTGTGAAAATACTGTACAGAGGGGTTACAATTACATGGGCAAGATAATGAGTACGTTTTTTATCAAGCATTGTAGCCTCCTCCTTTGTTTCCCCGTCCCTTCCCATCCTTCCCCCGCACCCCCCATACTTCCAGTATTTTTTATCTCATGAACTTTGTTGCCCAGGCTGACTTTGAACCATAATCCTCAGCTATGAGCCACCAATACCTGGTTTACTAATCACATTTTTTAAGAGTGCCTGTCATATGCTAGAGTCTAGGCTCTGATCTATTGGGATTATTGTGGTTAAAAAAGTATCTCTACTCTCAAACATTGCTAGAAGAAGCAAGAGGCATAAATAAATGGATATGTATAATGCCATGTAATTAGTGGAGCTGTAGAGGCTGAGCACTTAAAAATATTTTAATGGGATAGAGAAAATGTTGGGGACGTGTCACTGATAAAGTAGATCATTAACGATCATGCCCAGGGAGTCCAATTTGTAAAACAGCGAACACACACACAAAACTTTAAAAATTATTAAGTAGTTGTACAAAGAGGTTATAATTTTGTAAGTCAGATTATGAGTGCAACGCATCGTGATCAATATCAACCTTCCATCATTCTCTGCTTTTTCTCCCATCACATC
The DNA here is from genome assembly GCF_000151885.1 of Dipodomys ordii. Taxonomy (NCBI): domain Eukaryota; kingdom Metazoa; phylum Chordata; class Mammalia; order Rodentia; family Heteromyidae; genus Dipodomys; species Dipodomys ordii. The sequence goes on from NW_012267262.1 coordinate 11,777,012, forward strand.
CTTACCCTCAAATTACGTAGTTCAATTTTCACATTGACTATAATGGCGGCATTGACTCACCCTTCCTCCTTTGCAAACCCAACTTTCTTTTCAAATAAGTTTTTTTTAATTGTAAAAATACTGTGCAGAGGGGTTACAGTTACATGAGCCAGGTAATGAGTACACATCTTATCAAGCACGGTTGCCTCCTCCTTTGTTTTTCCCCTACCATCCCTTCCTTCCCATCTGCACAACTACACTCCCCCCAACCTTGTAAACCCAACTTTTGCCAAGAGAAACTTAAACTGAGGTCTTCTTTGTCTGAACACCTTGCATTTAGTAGGCAAACAACAAATGGTTCATGAATCAAACTAGTCTTTGATTTTCTGTTCTCTCTCTGTATGTGTGTATGTATTTTTCTATACTTCCCCAATGTTCCCCAATAAGTGCATACTATTTTTGAAACAAGAAATTTCACCATTGGGATAGAATATAAACGCTGAAGCTGAGGACCAAGGCAAAGTGTATACAGTGATGGGTTTTGTTTTGTTAGAATGCAAACTAAGTTGTCCTATATAGTGTTAAAAAGCAACTCAAGCCGGAGGTGTGAGTTTGGCCTCTCTTGGAGGGGCAGAAGACTGAAAGGGTTGGCTCCCCACTCCATGCATGGTCTGGAAGCAAGCAGGGAAGTTTGCCTTGGGCTTTGTTCTACATTTTTAGTGGGGCAGGGCCCACTGCAGCCAAGTTATTAAGCACTGGCCCTTTCACTTCTCTTCCCAGGACTCCTCTCTGCTGGGCCTCTTGCCCCACCATTAAGGCAGCTGTTGTTGTTTTGTAGAGGCTAATTAACTCCACACTGCATGAAGCCAGACACTAATTGGCCCACTCACTTAATCAACTTTAATGTCTCTCTTCTGTTGGACATGGCTGCCTCTTTCTGTTCTCCTGATCACCAACAAATGCAGTTTGGGGAGCATCAACAACAGCCTCTTGTGGGCTTGGATAGAGAGCCCTAGCCCTGGCATCTACCTGGGGGAGCGGCGGAGACAGAGGCTCATTTTAACCCTCACTAAGCTCGGTAGACCCTTAAGTTCATGATCTCTGGGACATCTTGGGACCTGTGCTTATTGCTTCTCTTCCAGGCAATGCATGACGATATGAGTCATCAGATGGTTGGTTCCTCAGGAGAATTGGCCTCATCCTGTCTTTGCTGACACATATTTAAGGCTCTAAAAAACGAACTGACTTATACAACTTCTCTAATCTCCTTTTACTGAGTAGTCTGTTGGTTGTTAGTTGGGGGGCAGGTTTGTTGTTGTTATTGTTGTTCATTGTGTGCCAGTACAGGGCTTGAACTTGAGGCCTAAGAATTATCCTTCAGGGGTTGGGAAGGTGGCTCAGTGGTAGAACGCTTGCCTTGCATGCCTGAGGCCCTGGGTTTGATTCCTCAGCACCACATAAGCAAAAAGAAAAAAGCCGGAAGTGGTGCTGTGGCTCAAGCGGTAGAGCGCTAGCCCTGGGCTGAAGAGCTGAGGGACAGCGCCCAGGCCCAGAGTTCAGGCCCCACGACCGGACCCCAAAAAAAAAAAATAATTATCCTTCAGCCTTTTTTATTTTTTTTGTCTTTTTGCTCAACGCTGATGCTCTACCACTTGAGCCATAGCTTCACTTTCAGTTTTTTGGTATATAATTGAAGGTAAGAGTCACACAAATTTTCCTGCCTGGGCTTTGAAACACAATCCTCAAGTCTCTGCCTCCTGAATAGCTAGGATTACAGGACTGAGCTACCAGCACCTAGCTTCCCTGTCCTTCTTTTACCTACACTAGCACCTAAAACCTCAACACAGAATTCATCTGGGGGAAAACCATGTTTCTATCTCTGTGTGAAGATCAGCTTTGACCAAGGAATAATGAATCCCAGACAGAGCTTGTAGGGGTTTGCTACCTGAGAGAGCTGAAGACAGTGTTTAAGCTCTTACATTTGAATTCTACCTGCCTCGTTTCCAATGTCTCCTTTCCATTCTGGCTGAAGGGTTGTAATGATGGCAAGAGGGGACCCACACACCATGCTTAACACAGTACCTGCAATGGTAAATACCCAACAGAAGTTGGACATACCACTCACCCAAATTTCCCTCCTCTGGCATTCACTCCTAGGGCTTAAGGATCTAAAGCAGTGGTTCTCAAATTGCAACACACATCAGATTCACCTGGAAGGAAATGGGATTCATATCTAGAGCTTCTGATTTAGAAAATCTGGGCCAGGACCTGAACATTTATTTGCAGCTGATGGATTCTCCAGGTTCTATGAATTAGATGTGACTTGTTCTTCAGAAGTTCATGCAAAGGAAAGTTGGTGTAGAGGTAATAGGATCTTTAAGGGGCAGAGCCCCGTGGGAGGTCATGGGTGAGGTTGTGCTCCTAGGGATCAAGGCAGCTGTCATGGACTGAGCCCCTCAAGAGTGAGCTGTAGGACTGAGGGCATGGCACAAGAGTAGTCTGCTTAGCAAGTGTGAGACCCTGAGATCTAACTCTAGTACTGCCAAAAGAAAAGGGAGGGAAGGAGGGAGGGAAGGAGGGAGGGAAGGAGGGAGGGAAAGAGGGAGGGAAAGAGGAAGGAAGGGAAAGAAGAAGGGAAGGAAGGGAGGGAGGAAGGGAGGAAGGAAGGAAGGGAGGGAGGAAGGAAGGGAGGGAGAGAGGGATGGAGGGAGGGAAGGAGGGAAGGAGGGAAAGAGGGAGGGAAGAAGGAAGGAAGGGAAGGAAGGAAGAGGGAAAAGAAAGGAAACTTGTTTGGGCTTGGTGTGTGGCTCAAGTGATAAAACACCTGCCAAGCAAGCACAAAAACCTGAATTCAAGCCCTAATACCATCAAAGAAAAAAGAAAAAGAAAACAAATTGAGTTTTCATAGAGGTTCTGAGAGAACTGAACTACTCTCTTTGGACTTTCTATCCGGAGATGTCCAGCATCATTTCCACCATTATGATCCCATCTGCCATGAGGCCTTTCAGGAGCGAATGCCCATGGCATGTCCCTGAACCTCCTAAACCGAGTCAAATAAACCTTATCACTTTATAAAGCTGCCTATCTCTCGTCTTTTTGTTATGATAACAGAAAGCTGACAGATACAACAAGTACCAGGGTTTCAGCTGCCCCAGAGACCACACTTTGAGAAACCCTGATTTAGAGCCCAGAGTTAAAGAGGAGGCTTTCATTATGATTCCCCGTTGCCCAGCTCAGTACTTGACTTATATTGCACACTCGACAAATATTTGTAGAATGAATACATTTTCTCCCATTGTCTCCCTGAGGCTTTAAATGTCGGGAAATCTGCCCTTCTCCATAAAAGAATTCCATTCTCTATCTTTTTTTTTTTATCACCATCATATTTACTACAACCTGCCGCTGACAATCTCCTCTTCATAGACTCCCTGTTTTCCCCTTGAATACCCTCCATTTCCCCAGTGAGTGTCTCTCCCCTGGACCTCAACCTTTTCCATTAACTCCATGCACTGCACAGCCTGTTCCAGGACATCAAACTTTAATTTAAACAGAAAATAATCAATAAGCTTAGCAAATTGCCCATGGCAACCTCTGCTGAGTGAATCAAAGGGTTTTATAGGTAATTTAAAGGTGTCTTCACTCATCCCTCAAGGTAAAGCTTAGCCCATTGACAAGAGCCCTTTTCCACCCTGGCCCAGGAAGCTCTGGAAGGAAATAGAAGAAAAAAGGACTTAGGTCTTAGGTTTAGGGGGAGGATGGGCCAGAAAGGAAAGGTCTATCTTTTAGGATTAAAAGCTTCTGAGAAAAAAGCACTTGACATTCAATATTGAATCCTATGTGTGGTGCTTTTCTTTCTTTCTGTCTTCTTCTTTTAAAAAAAAAAAAAAGCAGGCAGCAGAATGAACTCTGGGTAACTTCAAGAAAACAAAAGGAATGTCACACTGTAGGGTGTAATTGAAGAACAAAGCTAAGAAGCTGAGTCTCAGAAATATTAGAAACCAGGGTCACTTTCTCAGAGGTGCTATTTAAGGATGCATCTGTGTGCTTTCGTGCCTCTGTGTCTTTGGACTGAGGATCCATATTCCAAGCAAGCATTTGAGCAGCAATTCTGGCTGCCATTCATGGCCCTCTCTTGACTAGGAGGATGAGCCCCTTGCAGGACAGTCCACTCACCAACAGCAGAAGTAGAGAGAGAAGGTAGTTCTGCCAAAGCAATAACAAGGTATGGAGTTTCTAACCAAGGGAATTCTCAATCTGAACTGGCAAACACATCTTTGTTCTGTAGCATATTTCAGGTGACTATGAGTTATTTTTTTTTACAATTTCCAAATAAGAGCAGCCAATCTATCAGTATTCATGGATATTTCTGAGATCCTAGGACCTGGACAGAACTTTGAAGGGCTATAAAGCACATGCCACAGAGCTGCCTATCATTTTCTGAGCCTCTTTCGTTCTCTCTGAGAAGTCTATCCAGCTTCTAAATCCTTATAAACCAGATATTTTTCTCTATCCACAGTGATATTTAACATACCTCATAACTGGTATGCAACAGGCAGGGTCTAACCAGAACTATTGCTGCACAACTGAACTGGTGCTTGTCAGCTACCTGGTCCACTTTTTAGTCGCCGTAAGTGAATACCACAGGAATGGTGGATGTCTGAGAGGCCACTGGCTGTGCATTACACTAAGCTGTCAAGATACTACCTGCTACTCCTCGAAGGATAAGGATCAGGGAGGTGTAAGACTTCAAGATTAGAGTCAGAAAATTAATTCTAATTTGGCTTTATGCCAGCTTCATGCTGAGTAACTCCCATTACTGACCATATATGTTTGTGTTAAACTATTTTCATATCACTATCATTTGACTTAATCTCAACTCACCTTATGAGTCACTCTGAAACACAAGGGTCAGCATGGTGATGCATGCCTGTAATCCTAGTACTCAGGAGATTGAGATGGGAGGTTTGAAGTGGATTGAGCCAAGCAAGCAAATCCCTGAGGCTCTTATCTCCAATTAACCACCAAAAAGCCAGAAGTGAAAGTATGTCTCAAGAGGTAAAGCACTATCCTTGAGCAGGGAATGGGGGCGGGGAGCTAAGGAAGGACCTGAGTTCAAGCAGTTGTATTGGTGCCTACCATAAGGACTTTTGTAAAAACCCCCAAACCTGCTGTTGAAAAGCACAACATGATGTCCTGATGAGAAGACCTGGGAGGGGCACATGCTGACCTCCACACAGAGCTGCAGGACTGCCATGTGGCTACTGGAATTAGTGTGTGGAAAGAGGCAAACGTGAGGTGAGAGAGGAGTTCGGCAGCCCGTGGTGAAGAGGTTACATAGGAACTAAGCATGACATGAATTCAAAGACTCAGTTCAAGATTACCCAACAGTATTTAGTGGGGCACCCATCTACGCATAGAATCATGGTAATTACCATTAGAAATGTTGTCTTATTACTGACAGGGTGGTTTAGCTGAAAGAGCACGGACCAGGAGTCACACCAATCCAATTCCATTCTAGGATCAGGAAGGTTAACGTTCTCAAGACATGAGCCAGGTGGAGCTACAGATACTCTAAGGCTAGGTAAATGACTGCCACGTTACATGAGCCTCAGGACCCCATGCACGCAAACAAAAATGTTTTTCATGAGTGGTCGCAAATGTTGACTAGATGAGAGAAGAGAGTAACAGATGAGGCCGTGGGAATCTTGGATATCATTGCTGCCTGCTTAGCCTGGCCCTCTTCGTCATCATGGCAGCCCTTGGGGGCTTCTTGAGTTTGAAAACCACTAGACTGATGCTGAATACAATTAATCATTAGAGAAATGCAAATCAAAACCACAGTGAGACAAAATGGAGCACTTTCTGGGAGAGAAACCACTCATACTTAGTGGAATGCTGGAATGGAGGATAATTGCATTGTCCAGTTATCCAAATCATGGGAGGAGCCCAGGTGCTAGTGGCTCACACCTGAAGTTCTAACTACCCAGGAGACTGAGATCTGGGTGTGAAGCCAGCCTGGACTGGAAAGTTCAAGAGACTCCCTATCCAATTGACCAGCAAAATGTCAGGGTGGGGACATGTGTGAGGTGATAGAGGGCCAGCTGGGAGTGAGCAAGTCAAGGTGTTTTGTTGTTGTTGTTGTTGTTGTTGTTTTATCATGTCCTGCTGGTGATTTTGGCCATGTGACAATTGGAAATAAATCCCTTTATAATCTTTTATGCTGGCTCCCAAATACATTTTCACAAGTACCAGAGCAGATCTTTTGATTCCCATCATTCTCATATATCCCAGATACAATATCTGGGAAATTTCTAGGATCTTCCAGAAAAGTACCCATCACCATCCATCCTTGTCTCTACCCATTTACTCTGTGTTCATGTTTCATGCTTTGACCTGTTCTGTATATACACTTGTCTTTCCACAATACATTTTCCCTTAGGATTCTCCTGCCAGGGTGTGGGAATAATGATAGTAAGAGTTATGATAAAAGCCAGCCACAGGCAGCTCACACTTAGCTACTCAGGAGGCTAAGATCTAAGAATTGTGATACAAAGCCAGCTTAGGACAAGAAAGTCTGTGAGACTTTATTTCTAATTATCCACACAAAACCCAGAAGTAGCCAAGCGCCGGTGACTCATGCCTGCAATCCTAGCTACTCAGGAGGCTGAGGTCTGAGGATCCCAGTTCAAAGCCAGCCCAGACAGGAAAAACCATGAGACTCTTATCTCCAATAAACCATCAGAAAACTGGAAGTGGCACTGTGGCTCAAGTGGTAAAGCGCTTGCCTTGAGCTGAAGAGCTGAGGAACAATGCCCAGGCCCAGAGTTCAAGCCCCACGACCACCAACACCAACAACAAAAAAACAACAGAAGTACAGCTATAGCTCAAGTGATGATGGAGTGTTATCCTTGAGCAAAAAAAACTAAGGGACAGTGCCCAGGCCCTAAGTTCAAGCCCCAGTTGCACGCATATGTGTGCACACATGGACATACACACACACACAAGAATTATGATCAAAATAAACTACGATATCCTTCCTGGGTATAGGATGCACAAAGCCACTTCAAAAGACTTCTTTGTACTTTTTTTTATGTAGCTAGTAGAATTTTCCAAATTATGCAAGGGCCTCACATTACATTTCCACTGGGCAGCATTGCTCACTAAACCACTGTCTTTCTCTTCCAAGGCAGAAGTGGTGCCATCTAAGCCTGAAGTGCCAACTGAGTATGAATGCTTCGTATGTGTGGAGCCCAGATAACACAATCATCACAATCCATTAGCTCAATCAAACCACTTAAATAACAGCAACCAACAAGTACAACCAAAATGTAGTCTTTGTAAGCAAGTTGATTTTTGTTCTTTTTTATTTTCTGGGGCTTAAACTCAGGGCCTTGAGCTTTCATTTGGCTTTTTTACTCAAAGCTAGCTCTCTACCACTTCAGCCATACCTCTACGTTTGGCTTTTTGCTGCTTAATTGGAAAAAAAGAGTCTCATAGACTTTTCTGCCTCAACTGGCTTTGAACTGGTATCTTCAGATCTCAGCCTTCTGAATAGTGAGGCTTACAGGTGTGAGCCACCAGTGCCCAGCAACAAGTTGATTTTTTTCTAAAGCACCAAATACCCCTATACATAGTGTCCCCAATATATCTCTCAGTGTCCCAGAGAAGGAAAGTGGAATAAAAATTTCAAAAACACTAGAAACAAAACAGAAAAAGCAAAATGTGTGATCTGTGGCAGAGTAAAGCTTGTACATTTTCTATCACGAGAAAAAATAAGAACAAAGATAGAAATAGCTAAGCCCTTAAAACACCATTTTGGTTGTAGCCTGTCTGTGCTTTTGGCTATGTTACAAAATGAAACAAATCCCTTTATAATCCCTCATACTGGCTCCCAAATATATTTCCACAAGCACCAGAGCAGACCCTTTGGATATTTCTTCCTATAAATGTTCTTCACCACCCTCCTGCCTTACCCCTATCCTGTTACAAAATGGTGAAGTGTAATGGTGCAGATTGTCAGAGGAAATTTGGGCAGTGGTCCAAACAGACATGGCCCTCACATGCTCCATCTCCTTTCTTAACTCTCCCTATCTTCCTCTGATCTCACACCTTGCTTGGCTTCACCTTTCATTCAATACATCAAACACCTCCATTTTCTGCCTAGCAACATTCCCTTGTATTGTTTAACCCCTAAGCACTTCCCACTGTTTGCAGGGTCTTTATATAGCGTGATACTTCTCTGTCCCCCTCCCTGCCTCTGTACCTAACCGGTATGACCTCACATACCACTCGGTAAAAATTTGTGAAATGACTGAGCGACATTAAATCTGATATTTGCCAACTCTGATAAAATAGAGGAAATCAATGTCAGTTTTCCCAGCTAGATAGGGAAACAGGACAGCTATATAAAATGATCTGTAGAAGAAATTGCTTCCCACACTTTGCTTTCGGTTCTCTGAAGGAAGCTGTTATAACAATGGACTATAAATACAGAGTGAATGCTATATCAGTGGAGAAGCAATTCTAATCATAGTCTGGAAGAGCCCAGAAAACCCAGCTTCTTCTCCTTTTGGACATACACAGGTGCACTGTGTGGAATGAAATCCACTTAACTTGATTTTATGGACAGTGATTCATGCAAACTCAATTCCAAACTGCTCAGCACGGCTCAGTTAAATAAATTACAGCAAGAGTAAGCCAGCCAGCAGTAAGGGCCAAAGACAGAAAATAAACTTGAGATTGAGGATTGAAATTTTAGGAGTGCCTGGTATACCAGAATCATCCCCCCACCCCCACTCCCACCCCTCTCTCTCTCTCCTTCTCTTTCTCTTTCTCTCTCTCTCTCTGTTCTGAAAGGGTCTTAGATGTCCTGTAAAGCCAGTCTATGATTTGACTGAAGGAAAAACTGAATACCGGAAAGAATTAAGAACATGTCCAGAGTCACCCAGAGAGCAACTGGAGAAGTCAGGGTGCTTGGTCCCACCTTGGATGGTTTGTTTCCTCCCATCTCAACAAGTATTCTGTCTGCTTTGCTCCCTGCCACAGTTCAGGGTGCATTGATGAATGAATCTGCTAGGCTGGGGGTGGCCACGGTCACCCTGAAGCCTAGAGAGGGAAAGATAGATTTAAGAAGAAGAAAAAAAGATCCAAAATGAATTCCATGTTTTTAGGGATGGAGAAGATGGCTGTAAGCAGCTGTCCTCAGATCCTCCATTTTCCAGCCTTTACCTGAGGGAGGCACACACAGCAAACCTCACTCTTGCGGCCTCCTCTCTGTTGCTCTGTCACAAAGCTCTGGCCCTTGCCACTAGTGGGCCTCCTGGAGGGCCTCCAGGGCTGTGGCACCTCTGCCCAGCTGTGGTAAGTACTCCAGCAGCAATGTGCTTGCTTTATTCACCCCTCGGAACCCAGCAACGCAGAGCACATGGATTTACTCCAATAAACCAGTAAAATGCCAGAAGTTGAGATATGGCCCAAGTGGTAGAATGCCAGCCTTGAGTGAAAAAACAGCCAAGCAAGGGTGTGAGGCCCTGAGTTTAGGATCTGGAGTACAGAGCACTGTGTGAGTCTGGTATGAACAGAAGGAGCGTGGAATACTAGTAGCCCTTTATAGATCCTGGAGGCTGGGAGCCTAGAAGCATTGCCAGAGTTGGCTTGTTGCAAGGAGGGGTTGTGTCTAGTGGATAACTGAGCTCTGGGTGGAGGATGAGGCCCTATCTGGGAGGCAAAGAGGCCCACATAGGAAACACCAACCTCCACAACAGTCCCAGAAGCACCGACCATGAACTTGAGTTGATAGCCAGGAGGCATTACAGTCTTTTAAAATGCTCCCACCCACAGAATCAGAACTCTGGATTGCAAGGGACAGAAATTCAACTCCAACTAGGTAAATAGTATATAAATAACCCAACACGGAGCTTATCAACAAAATGCCACTGGATTTCAAACTTGATTTGGTAAATGATAAATAGGGCATCGCACTATCTATTCCTGAGTAGTCCATGGTCCAAGGCTGCTGTTTGGATGAAATCCTGTGCCAGCTTACTCTGGGAACATAGATCTTCAATGCTTCAGTAAATAGACACTTTCCTAAGTGGCAGTTTGACATTTTGCTGTACTAAAGCCACATTGTGTCTGAGTCTCTCAAGCATTTCATGACCTCCTGGCCTAGTATTGCATCCATTAGCCATCGCCACCACAGAACGTGTTATCCAGCTTCACAGTCATGCTACAAAACAATCACAAGACTGTGGTGCCATATAACAATGAACATTCTGCTCAGGAGTCAGCTGGGCAGTTTCACTGGGCTTAGGAATGATCACTCAGGCATCTAGGCAACTTAGGAGACTAGGCTGACTGGAGCTGGGCTGGGTACCTTCATATATCTGAAGGCTCATCCTGGCTTTGCTCCTGAAATAGAGCAAAAGTAAACAAGGTCTCCCAGGACCTAGGCTCAACACTAGTACACGAGTCATTTTGTTACTTTCTATTGGCCAAGACAAGTCACAAGGTCAGTCCATGTTGCAGGGGCTGGGGAAATAGCCTTCTCCTCTCACTGGGAGTAGCTCAAAGGTGATTGCAAAAGATATGAATAAGAGGAAAAGTAAAGAATTTAGGAGCAGTTCCAAAATCATTTCACTGCATAGCCATGCTCTCAGAAGCAAAATATATGTACACATAAAATGTAGCAACATGCCCAGGGAAGTTTTATAGCACCCCAGAATCACAAAGTACACAGGCTAAGAACTGCTGGCACAATGGGTAAGAACTGGAGCTGCAGGGTCAGACATGATGAGTTCCATTTCCTCTTCTATAAGATTCTTAATCTTTCTAAGCCTCAATACCTTCTCCTATACCAGTCTATCACTGGACAGGAAACATATAAGGCCAGATTGGCCAACATTCTAATTTCCTCAAGATTGAGGAATGCTCAAACATAATGGAGGGGTAGGGGGAATGTAGCAGGTATTTACATTTCTTTTGCCTAATAGTAACCTGTGTTATATTCATACAAGAAATGTTCTATGGTAATGACAATGAACAATGAAAAGCCACAAGTAACAAAGTAGAATAACAGAAGCTAGACATTCAAATATATACATATTATATGGTTCAATTGCAATAAACTTTAAATGCCTAAAATGAAACTACAGTATTAAAACCCTTGGGGAGGAAGGGAAACAGACCTTGAATAAGACTAGGAGACTGACTTCTGAGTGCTCATAATGATTCTTGATCTAGGCAGGAGTCCAGTGTTTGCTTTATGACAACTCATTGAGCTATATATGCAAGCATATGTAATATTGTGTCTTGTTTGTGTGTATCTGCTAATATTGAAGTGTCACATTCCTGCTTCACTTTTCCTTTTAATACTGGTGCTCCACCACTTGAGCCACACCTCCACTCTTTGGTGGTTAATCAGGGCTAAGAGTTTCACTAGTTTATCTTCCCTAGACTGCCTGTAAAGCTCTATCCTCAGCCTCCTCAGATGGGCACTGGTGGCTCACACCTGTAATCCTAGCTACTGAGGAGGCTGAGATCTGAGGAACACAGTTCAAAGCCAGCCCAGGCAGGAAAGTCTGTGAGACTCTTCTCTCCAATTAATCACAGAAAAAGCCAGACGTAGTGCTGTGGCTCAAGTAGTAGAGTGCTATCCTTGATCAAAAGGAACTTAGGGACAGTGTCCAGCATTCAAGGCCTAGGACCAGCCAAAATAAGGAAGGAAAGAAAGAAGTTAGGAAGGAAGGAAGGAAAGAAGGAAGGAAGGAAGAAAATCAGCCTCCTGAGTACCTAGGATTACACACATGAGCCAGCAGTACCCAGATGATATACATTTTTAATATAATACATTGAAAATGAATGGCACAATAAAACATAGCTTTTCAATACTTTCTAGGGATTAATCTTAAGCAAAGTAGGATTAATTGTCCTGGATTCCTTCAGGGACAGTTAAGTAGGTATACCTCTAGGAGTCATCCTGAGAGCCTTGGGGTACTGTCCCCTTCTTAGTGGCAGTGTCCAGCCTGAGCAGTGAGCAAAGACTCTCAGAAATCCTAGTCGGGAAACTTCTGCAAAAAGCCCATACAAGGTAGCTGACCCACCCGGTGGGCACCAGTGCCCATGAGAACATGTCCTTTGCTTGTGATGGAGAGAGGCAGGCATTTAGAACCAAACAAAGCCCCCAGTACTCCCCTCTGAAGGAACAGTTTGTTTCCAAAGACTTGATGGAACAGCTAACTGTAAGCCTGGGAGAGGAAATTACACAATGGATGTTGAAATGTAGGCTTGTTGAAAAGTTGTCACTCCAGTAATGAATGCTCTATTTCCTGTTATTTTTTTCCCCAAAAAGTTAAATGCTGGGCATAATTAGCTAGTTTAAAATAAAAAAAAAAAGCAAGCTTGGCAGCAGAACAAAAATAGCACATTTCAGGAGCCCAGGCCAATTAAAATTGTTTATGCAGCCATTTAGCAATATTTTTCTCCAAATTATTATGACCAGGAAATATGCAGCATGAGACTGTACGGCAAGTTCCTCTGAAGGAAAAAAAAAAAAAGCCCACACACCGATCCTTTAAACAGCCTGTTGTTCTCAGGGGATTTTATAATAAGAATGAACACTTCCATCGTTCAGAACTCCTGAGACCTCCTCAGGATCTTGAGAATAGCTTCACTTAAGTGCTGTAACAGGCAGCTGTTGGTGAAGCCCTCCAACCTGTTAATGTTAAGATTAGCCAAGCTCCCCTATGTGTTAAGAGGCCAACGATTATGAATTTAGCTGCCTAATGCAGCCATTTAAATCTTCTGGTTGATGCCAAAATTAGACTGAGTGGATGAGAGTTTTGTTAATAACTGGACAGTCTGGTTGGTGCTAGGATTTGTTGCTAGAACTCCACAAAATTGCCCTCTGCTAAGTTTGTTTGACTCTGGCTCTTCCTCTCATCACTTTCTCTATTCCTTTCTGTGCCTCTGACAATATCCCATCTCTAAGGCTCTGATTGATTACATCTTACCTCTCCTCTTCAGCTTTACTTTCCAAACTTGCCTTCAGATCCTTCATTTACTGTAGGGTAAAATGGTCCGATAGCTTTCCATGCTCACCATCACAGCTTCTGGCTGAGAGGTGAAGCTTTGATTATAGCATTTGACATTATTCCAATAGGGTTGGTGAATAAACAGTTGTATTTATCTTATCAGGTGAATCCACTTAGCTGAGCCCCTTTTCTGGCTGAGAGAGATCTCTGAAGACCATCACTTAACCATAGATTTGACCTCAAATGCTCTGGCATTATTTTATCTTAGACTGGTCACTTCGTTGGCTGGCTAGAGTGTTGGATGCAACTCATAAGTAGCTTCCCAACCCTGTGTCATGGAGGTGAGCACTTCACTGGGAAGGCTTTGTCATCACTAGACTGGACAGAATTACTCAAACATCAAGAGTCCCCTTCCCTTCTGCTTACTCTGCTCATTTCAACAATCATTCATTCATTCGTTCATATGTGGGGAGTCCTGTTAATATATACGAACCAGAAATACTCATTTAATGATACTAAAGGCTCTCTTTGGCTTGCTCCTGTCTCACTGTCTTGCCTCTCTACTCTTGCTCATTTTCCTAAGTTTGCTAAGAACTTCTGGACTGCAAAGTCCACATCCCCCGTTCCTATCCAGGTCTCTCCCACTACATTACACCAACTCAAACCCTGCTTTTTACCTACAAAGACATCTCTAGCCATATCGGTTTCCTATTTCTCAACCTGTACATGGCCTGTAGTTAAGCACTGCCTCCAACAGGTCCTGCGCTGCATTTAGCTTGTTTGAGGGAGGACAAAGGACAGCATTTGGGTTGGCATTTGAGTCAGAAGGGGGCCCTTGTCAGCATTTCAGGTCAGCACCAAATGAAGTTCCTGACAACAATCCCACCCCTAAGTCCGCACAGGAATTTCCTGTTAGCCCCTCCCATTTCCGCTCCTCCTCCAGGCTCCACCTCTGAACCACGAGTTTCCTTGCTGGCTCCTCTACTCAGTCAGTGTTACCAGGTTTCAGATCGGAAAATCTTAAAGAGATCAGCTTCATAGCCCCAGAAGCACACCAAGGGGACTTTATTCTGGTTCTGGAACTGCAGCTGTCACATTTATTATTAGCCAACCAGGGACATTAAAAGGTTGTCAGCCTCCTGTCATTAATTCATTTATTCAGAAAACATTTTCTGAACCAGTCTGTATGCCATGCCATAAGCGAGGCCCCAAGGAACAGACAAGAAGTAAAACCTCCCCCCACCTCTGTGACTCTTCTTTAAGGAGCCAGCAGCCTAGAGGGGATCCATATAGGAGCAGGGTCAAGAGGTCCACATGGATAAAGTCCTGTTCAGAAGCAGAGTCTACAATGGTCTTCTATAACATTTCCAGAAGTTAAAAGTTTTTCCTATATGTGTCACCCAAGTCTTCAGATGTCTCAGGCTGTTAAAATTAGCAGCAATCTTTAAAAAAAATAAAAAAAAAAGTGCTGGTCACAACATTTACGATTATTCATAGGTTTCAAGACATAATTAGGTCAGGCCTCCAACTTTTACCAGGTGCTTCAATGGCCAAGTGTTTAGAATTCTGCTACAAAAGCAATGACCCAAGCTCCACAGAACACATTTCTATCTTGCACGCCTCACACAAGCCTATCAAGAAGTCTGAAGACCCAAGAGGTTCTCATTTACCTTCTTCTGGGCACCAACTTTGGCCGTTCATCTACATAGTGACAAACATTCATTATTTTTGCCTAGCCCTCCCTCATTCTTTCCTTTTCTGGGGTAGTCGGGCGCCACCCCAGATACAGACCATCTGTGCAAATACAGACCCTGTTCCTCGAACCATATAAGACTCAGTGGCCTGCACTGAGTCCCAACTGATGTCCTTGAACTTGACCACTAAGAAATGCGACTAGTGCTGATTGAGCCTCACTGCTGAGTTCCATACAGGCTTTCCGTTAGGTCTTCTTTGCTTACACTCACCAGAGTTGATTTCTGTTGCTTGCAATCAACATACCAGAGCCCAAAGTGTCATTAATTACCAACTGGTGCTGACAAGTAAAAATCTGGTCTTTCTTCTTTTGTTCTGAAGACAGAACGCTGATGCTATCTGGAACTTGCAAATTCCCCTCAGCACTTTGCAGAAGAAGGAAAGACTGGGGCATCAGGGCCATTGACCATGCGTGTAACATTAGAGAAAGAAATTGCATGACAAACAGCAAGCGTGCCAGATGAATGCTTTCAGAGCAACAGGGGTTGCCTGAACACTATCGATTTGGGTCCAATAATGGTTCAGGCTGGGGGTGACAGCTCTGCCTCCTTCAGCATGGTACACACACCAGGTCAAGCCTATTTTCCTGTGTCAGCATGGAAGTAGGAGACTATTAAGGAAGCACCTTATCAGGAACTGAGCTCAATGTCACTAGGGAGACAGTGGCAATTAGCATGATGCAAACTACAAGGCAGCTGCTCTTAGGCAGGTGAAGAAGAAATTAGCAGGCAAACACTTTTCTAGCCCCACCTATTCCTAGTTGCTTCTGATCTGCTCCCTGCACGCATGCCTGCTGGTGTCACTCTAGCTGTGTTGCCTTTGCCTCCACTGCAAATGCAGTAGTAACCCTTCTCATTTGAATGGTGCTCTTACATTGCTGTCTGGCAGGCTGAAGGTTAGAGTATCTGAAACAGATGGACGAATGAGACAGACACTGTCTTGGCCTTCTGGAGCTTTTGATCTGCAGGAAGTTATAAGTGAATGAGCAAGGAAGCTTATTTTGAAGAAATGGTCATGCAGGTCTCATTGCTTTTCTCCCCTGCCAGCCCAAATATACATGATATAAAAGAACCAGAGATAGCCTGGAAGCTGGGAAACCCATTTCTTGCCCTTTAGGGGTTTACTATGTGATCTCAGAAACAGCTACTCACCTCTCTGAACTTTGACTTTTCAGAACTATAAAAAGAGTTAATACAGGTCCTCCAAGAAGCAGAGGCCTTGAACAGGTGAGGATGGCAGGCAGGTCATGGGAACTGGCTGCCAGAAAGTTGCAGAGGGATCTGAGACCCACAGAAGGACTCTGAAGAGATTAGGAGGGACAGGTGGAAGCACCATAGAATGACCTACAAGCTGAGGAAGGTTCAAAAAGACCATTGGGAAGATGGCCAAAGTCAGCCATCTCTCCCAGGAAGAGGCTTGCCTCTCCCTCCACTGTGTCTCCCACTGTGCTCTGTCATCTGGGAGCAGCTGTGGGACATGCGGTCTCAGAGCTGGAAAGTCCCAGCCACCTGCATCCTTTTGACCATGCTAATCCCTCCACACCTCAAACCCATGTCAGCCTGAGGGGGTCTGGCTGCTCACCACCCATCAGGCTCACGACCCCTTGACTGGCCCATGCATGGCAGCTGCTCTTGGGTACCCCTGACAGCATAGCTGGAAGGATGTTTATGCTCCTCTGACACGCGGGGATCAAATGCTTCCTGCCTCTCCTATTTTTGGCCTGGCTTTGGTCTTCAGAGGAGGGAAGTCAGGGGCTGTAGTTCCCCTGCTGTCCACTTTGTTTGAAGTGAAGCCAAACAACAGAGGCTGCACCCTGATCACATCTGCCTTGCCTTTCCTGAACACACACACACACACACACACACACACACACACACACACACACCCTGTGACAGCTTGACCACCTGCACTTCCACATCTGTTTGCACATAGCAAGCAGTGTGCTTTCACCTTCTGTGTGGATCTGGGCTCAGAAAAACCTAGACTTGAGTTTCTGTCCTATTACTTCCTAGCTGTGTAATCCTAGGCAAATTATTCCCCAATTATCTCATCTATAATATAGGGACAAAATATGTGCCTTAGAGTCATTTTAAGGTAAGACACATGGGTCATTGGTACAGTGGGCCACAGTGGGCCATGTGGTACAGGCTCAAAGAATGCTCCTTAGTAGTGATGGCACTTTCTAAATGCCCCTTATCCCTCTGATCATTATAAACTTCAGTATTAGCTAAGATAATGAGGTCTTGGAACTTCTCCTGTCTATAGGAACAAGAAAACACAGAAAGCCATATTGTCATTAGCTGCTAGCATTGAGAAGTCTGGCTCTCTTGTGTTTGGATTTCTACAGGATTGGATTCTATTGGATTTCCCTCTCAAGTGCATATCTCTGGTTTCCTGAGTTCATGGGCAAGATCTTAGACCTTTCTCTCCATGATGTGTGGGTCCATGAGACCACAGTCCCTCCTGGCACCAAAGGGACTGGAAGGAAGAGTACTTGTTGGTAGGGATGACAGCCAAAGCAGGCAACAGAGCTGGGACACCACACCAGGTGACAAAAGATCATATAAAGGAGTTACACTTGACCCTGAGAGTCGTAGGATGACTTTGATGGGTTTTGAGTCAGAGCGTGAGTGATGTGATCAGATTTGTTGGAAAGCTTCAGAGCAATTTGCCAGGGTCTGTCTCCCACCTTAAGGAGAGCTGTCACCTGGGGAAAGGTCTGGAAATAACCCTGCTCCTTTAACCCACAGTGGGCTCAAATTTCTGACCTGGGGCAACTGAGCAAAGGTCCCAGGTCAGCTGGAGAAGAGCCGGTTGATTTCTCACAATTCTCCTTCCAGGAGGACAGGAGCTGATGTATCTTTTCTTGATAACACTGGCTCTTTTTGAGTAATGGGACTTGTGGTCTTATCAGACAATAATTACTACACCTCCAGGGAAAATGCTTGAAATAAACCCAGCCCTCATCAACCATTAGCCTGGATTAAAGAAGACTGAGGCCTAAAGACACCTAGTAACTAGAATGCTATTTCCACTTCTGTCCCATGACAAAAACTAGTAGCCAAAGGAGACCTTTCACCAGGGAATCTGAGGCCTCTGCACCTACCTTCAATCTGGCCTACATCCATCTTCAAAAAGCTTCTGGCTCTTTCCATCTCTACCAGTCTATCTGGTGCCAGGAGCCTTTGAAAAATAATCTCCAAGGTTTGGTCTCCATGAGGCAAATCTTAGCTGTCCAAATCAAGCTCCAGTGCTCCCTGGTTGGTCAGAAAGAAAGGCTCATGGCAAATTCTGCAGGAAGACAAAATGGCTCAGTATAAACTGCCTTTTCCCCCCTACTTTGGGAGGCTTGAAAATAGAACATTTCTACCCCTGAATAAGCATTCCTACCAAAGACTATTCATTGTCCTAACGACAATTTCCTTTCTGATATCTGCTGTTAGATCCCTCACTCTTGCTATTTTAAGACTGAAAATTATGGGGTGGGAAGATCACATTAGTTAACACTTTCTGGCTCTTGCAATGCACATTTTACACATACTAAATCATGTAATCCTCCCAA
Source organism: Dipodomys ordii (assembly GCF_000151885.1). Classification (NCBI taxonomy): domain Eukaryota; kingdom Metazoa; phylum Chordata; class Mammalia; order Rodentia; family Heteromyidae; genus Dipodomys; species Dipodomys ordii. The sequence continues at coordinate 11,795,336 of NW_012267262.1, forward strand.
TGACCCCATGATGCAGTTACTAATTATTTCCATCTTTTTCTGCCTTTTTGGGGGGGTTGAGGGGTGGTACTAGAGTTTGAACTCAGGGCTTCACACTTGCAAGACAGATACTTGACCATCAAGCAACACTTCCAACCTTTTTTGGCACTGGTTATTTTTATGATACAGACTTGAAGATACAGCTTTTTGCTTCAGCATGTGCCTAAAACTTCATCGTTCTATTTTATGCTTCCAACTGTACTGAGATGACAGGTGTCAATTACCATGTCTGCTTTCTTCAATGAGATGGAGTTTCTCAGATATTTTTTGCCTGGACTGGCCTGCACTGTGAACCTCCTGACCTCAGCCTCTACTGTAGCTTGGATGAAAGGCCCACACAACATTCTGATCAGATGATGTTGGTTGTAGGTAGTATCTTGCACTTCTTGCCTGGACTGGCCTCAAACCATAATCGTCCTTATTTCAGCCTTCTATGTAGCTAAGGTTACAGGCATGAGCCACTATGCCCAAAGTCACGTCTACTTTTTTTTGGGGGGGGAGTGTTAGTCATGAGGCTTGAATTCGGGGTCTGGGCACTGTCCCTGAGCTTTATTGCTCAAGGCTAGTGTTCTACCACTTTGAGCCATAGAGCCATTTCCAGTTTTCTGGTGGTTAATTGGAGATAAGAGTCTCATGGGCTTTCTTGGCTGGGCTGGCTTCAAACTGTAGGCATAAGCCACCAGTGCTCAGCTCATTTCTACTTTTTAACATCATAATCAAAGCACAGAGGAGTTAAGAAACTTGCCAAACTTCACACAGCCAATACATGGCATATCCAAGTAGATCTAGCTACAGATTCTGTGCTTGTAACCACTATGCATACTTCTTCTCACTGGGTGACATTGTCTCACACCTGTCATCCTAGCTCTTGAGGCTGAGATCTGAGAATCCAGGTTCAAGGCTAGCCCAGGCAGTTAAGTCCATGAGACTTTTACCTCCAATTAATCAGCAAAAAGCCAGAAGTGGAGGTGTGGCTCAAGAGGTAAAGTGACAGCCTAAGGTGAAAAAACTAAACAACAGCACAAGACCCTAAGTTCAAAACTTAATGCCAGAATCTCTCTCTCTCTCTCTCTCTCTCTCCCTCATCCTATTTCCCCCAATATGTAACCTCATTTATGCCTAACCCTGATCCTATCCTTATTTCTTCCAGGAGATTTTCCTAGCCTTTAAGTTTCTAGAGGGCAAAAATAGTCATCTAAGTCTTCTCTGTTTCTTTGGCACTTAGTGTCTAATTGATGCTCAGAATAGTTGATGCATAAATATTCTGTGTTGAACCCTGACTGGAGACTCTTCATTTCCTCAGGGCTTATGGACTCTATTAACCCTCTGTGTGGCAATCACATGCAAGATATTCATGAACATTCTTATAAATAACTGGTTTGATGTCCCACGGAGACCCTTAGATCCTGCAAACTTCCTTGGCAGGAAGCTCAGTCCAAAATAGATAGTGTCAGTGTTATTATCTGATGTTTTATGCATTTTCCTTCATGACCCCCCCCCAGAATGTGTGAATTTGCTGTGCTATTCAGCCTACAGGTGGGAGGGGGCAGAAAGGGTTGCATTTACAGATAGGGTTAAGGCTGCCATTCAGATAGCCTTGAATGACGGAGTGGCTCTTGGATTATTCTGGAAGGCCTAATGTCATCACAGGATCCTTATAAGCAAGTTCCAAGGTTAGGAACCTGAAGTGAGACTCTTCAGATCTGAAGATGCCAGGCTGTCAGCTACAGAGATGGATGCAAAGAATTCAGGCAACCTCCGAGCTCCCAGGGCACTAAAGGAATGTGAGGGTGGAGACCCACTCATACCTTAACCTCATCCCAAGAGTCTCATTTCAGGCTCCTGAACCTGCATTTGTATTGTTTTAAGTCACTAAGTTTGTGATCATTTGTTATGGCAGCCATTAAAGAACATATACACTGGTCCTGGATGAACAGTGGTGGACAAAAAGAAGTCTCTGTCTTGACAAAGCTCACTGAACATTCCCAGCTTGAGCCTCTCATCTGGCAGACAGAAGCATTTCTACAGCAGTAGATGTGCCCTTTGGGGAACCAAGAGCCTTTCAGTCATGCTCTGATCTCTCCTGGGCCTGACTTTTTATCTTGGGCTACCAGTTATAGAGTATTTGCTAAGTGTTTTGCATATACATCTAAGTTCAACTCTGAAAGGTATTTCTGTCCCCATGTACCAGATGAAGAGGAAAGTGACTTTCCTGGGTGGATCCAGGCCATGTGACAAGAGCCCACGGTGCTGTCACCAGCTCTGGATCTCCAAGGCCCTGAACACGAGGCAGCCCAACTCCACCATACCTCCCCCTCCCAGTCCCCTCAGGGGGCAGTCTCTGGCCACTGAACCAGTAACAGGGTGGAGCCTTTTGTTTGGGCAAATGCTGTTCCCACCCTTGTGCAGAGTGTGTTTTTTTTCCCCCCAGAAGCCCAACAGAGGCTGAGATAAGCACGGAGAGAGGGTGATCTGGTTTTAAAACCCTTGAGCAGGAAGCATGAATGAAGGCAGCACCCAGAAGTACTGGAGATGCACACCCAGGAAGGGCTAGAGAGATGTGGGCGGTCTCAGGGAGATCTGACCTAGAAAATGGCTCCCCAAAGACTCCAGAGAGCGATCTGGCCCTCCTCCATCTTTCACATCCATCCAGCATCACCCCTCCTCAGCTGTCCCCTCTGGTGGGCTGCACGACACCAAACAGAGGTCACTCGGTCCAGCCCTCCAGTACACTGCAGCTCTGAAAGTTAACAACTGCAGCAATAATAGTAAAAAGTACTATTTTTTTAAAGTGCTGACCAAGATTAAACTAATTGCACTTAATCTTCACAACAAGCATTTGGGTAGTCTTCCATCACCCCCACTTTACAAATGGGGAAACCGAGACTCGAAGAATAGACCCTCCAAAGTCACAGGTTAGTCTCACCATTTCCAAAGCACATGCTGTTGTTAAAGGAGCTTGGGACACACCTGGAATGAAGGCCTGCCATTAACCAGGTTATTGGACATCACTATTTAAAAATAAAATAGGATAAAACAAAACAAAACAAAAACAGAGCCAGGTGCCAATGTAATGCTAGCTACTCAGAAGACTGAGACCTGAGGAATGTAGTTCAAAGCCAACCCAGAAGGAAAGTCCATGAGACTTTTATCTCCAATTAACCAGAAAAAAAAAAGATACCAAAAGCGAAGCTGTGGTTCAAATGGTAAAGTGCTAGCTTTCAGCAAAAACACTAAGGAATAGTGACTAGACCCTGAGTTCAAACCTTAGTACTGGTACACAAAGAAAGAAAGAAAGGAAGGAAGGAAGGAAGGAAGGAAGGAAGAAAGGAAGGAAGGAAGGAAGGAAGAAAGAAAGAAGGAAAGAAAGGAGGGAGGAAGGGAGGGAGGGAGGAAGGAAGGAAGGAAAGAAAGAAAGAGAGAGAGAGAGAAAGAGAGAGAGAGGAAAGGAGGGAGGGAGGGAGGGAGGGAGTGTTGTCCGGCCTGCTCCGATTTCTCCAATGGTCCTGGCTCTTTTGGGGGGCCTTGATTGCCCCTGTTTGAGAACCCCACTATGGGATTCAGAGATCTCTGGCCAGCAAAGGGTGTGTGTGTGTTTGTGAGGCAAGCCACACTATCACACTGAAGTGGAATGGAGAGGAAGTGACTTAATCATCAAAGGCCTGGTCTTCCTAGGGGAACTGTCCCTAATCACAATTATCCCACTACAATAATAGCATTTCAGAGAGACTGTGAGCCGAGGCACAGTGTAGCCATGTAAACTGCTTCCTGTATCTGCCAAACCTGACAGCATTGGGCAATTAATAGAATCCAGCTGGGCCAACTACTATGATAAGACCAGAGCCACACCACTGCAGGCATTGTTGTTTTAAGGACTGGTAGCCTTTGTGGCTCAAAATCCTCCCTCCTCCCTGCCGCATAGGCCTAAAACAGCCTAGGGTTCCCCAGGAGACCCAAACGCACTGTGCTTCATTTTTAAAATCTCAGGAGATGGCTGGGCACTAGTGACTCGTGCCTGCAATCCTAGCTACTCAGAAGGCTGAGATCTGAGGACCTCAGCTTAAAACTAGCCTGGGCAGAAGAGTCCAATAAACTCTTATCTCCAATTAGCGAGCAAAAAAGCCAGAAATAGAAGTGTGGTTCAAGTAGTAGAGCACGAGCCTTGTGCAGAAAAATCTCATGAAGCTGGACTAGTGATTTATTTCCATTCTCCTGCTGAAGCAAAATCATGGATATCCAGGCCCGGGTGGCAAATGAGTGTTTTGGGACAGAGGAGGACCCTGCAGCCTAGAACACAGACCCACAGACACACAGGTACTCAGAGGTAGTTTAGTGAGAGGAGTTTGGAAAAGTTAGATCTTAGGCCATATTTGGATCACCAAAATCCTTATAATAAATTGCTTTACAGGCCTAGAGAAACACTCAAGGAAATGACCCAGAGCCACATAACTTCTTTATGGTTCTCAGGATGCTGATGGAAGTCCACAGTTCACAGTTGCAGGGCCTCCTTCAATCACAAAGGGGAATATATACAGTTTGACAAATGACAGGGCCTACTGCCTGACAGCCTGGCCTGGCTCTGCTACCCAGAGCACAGGTCAAACAGAGCAAGCTCATTATAACATTGCTCCTCTCTTTCTCTCTCACTCACTCCCTACCTCTCTCTCTCTCTCTCTCTCTCTCTCCTTTCTCTCTCTCTCTCTCTCTCTCCTTCCCTTCCTCCCTCCACTTCTGGCTGGAGATAAGAGTCTCACAGACTGTCCTGCCTTGATCCTCACATCTCAGCATCCTGAGTAGCTAGGATTACAGGCGTGCGCCTCCAGTGCCCAGCTTTTTTTTTTTTCTTTTTTTATCCGGTGACCAGTGCCTTCATTTCTTGTCACTGGGTGGGGCATATCCATTTCCTGGTGAAGGGTCAAATATCCGCCTTCTTGGGGGAGAAGCTGACTAAGTAGTCTGACTCTGAACCTTAGGCTAACTTCTCACGAAGTCACTCATGGCTGGTCAAGCTGAATGAGGCGTGGTGCTGGCTCCCTCTCAGGGGAGTGACCTCAGTGCTAGTTCGCTTTCCTCCTCCCAAGAACAATGCAAATGAAAGCAATGGGACTTTTTTTGCTTGAGTGAGAGCCCCAGACTCTTTGGGGACAAGGGCAAGGCTCAGAGGATGTGCTTTAAAATTGGCCCTCAATTTGCCTGAAAACTCTCTTTATCTCTCTGTCTCTCTGTCTGTCTGTCTGTCTGTCTGTCTCTCTCTCTCTCTCTCTCTCTCTGTGATTTGCAAATTGTGCAGGGTGATTTCCTTTGATTTAGGCCTTTTGTGATGCTGGTGATGGCTGCTCTAAGTGGAGACTATTCTGATAAATGTTCTTGATTGCTGTTTCAGAAGTTCTACTGTTTTGAGCACTCCAGTAAAAGAAAATGAGATGGAAGCAGAGGTGAGGAGGGAAAGTTGTTTCACAGGATGAGAAACCATTTGGTTGTTAGGCGTTGAGTCCCAGCTCTGCACTTCCTGATGGGGTGACCTTGGATGAATAACTTATTTCTCAGTCTTAGTCCAGGCATGGTGATAATTATAGGCTCACTACAGGATTATTGGGTTAAGTGCATGCAAATGCTCAGTAAGACATATTGAGTTACTCATGGAGTGTGTGTGTGTGTGTGTGTGTGTGTGTACTGGTACTGGAACTTGAACTCAGGGCCTCATGCTCTTTCTTTGCTTTTTCATTCAAGATTGGCATTCTACTACTTCATCCACACCTCCTCTTCTGGCTTTCTGCTGATTCATTGGAGATAAGAGGCTCTTAGAATTCTACCAGGGCTAGTGAAAAACTTCAGTCCTCAGATCTCAGCCTCCTGAGTAGCTAGGATTACAAGCATGAGCCTCCAGCAACTACCTATGGCTTTTAACTTTTTATGTGCTATTCAAGTATCCTTTCCCCTGCTCCCAGCATTCAGACTTCCTAAAGAACAGTAGACGTGTAAAACAATCTTTATTATCTATCTATATAATAGGATTGAATACCCAAGCCATAGTCCAAGCTTAACACCTCTAGGGACAGGGGACGCTACCTTGCTAAGTGACCCATCTTTATTTTCAGTTCGTGATGGGCTGACATTTCTTTCTTTATCATTGAGTCACAGCCATTTGATTCTTGCAGTGCTCTCCATAATTACAGAAAAATGAAGTCTGATCTTTATGTGGAAACCCTTCAAGAGAATCGATGTGCTCTCTCTGAGATATCTCCACTTAGCATGCTTGGAAAGTCATTTCCTTGTCTCTCCATTCATCATCTGCATGTGAGGGGGAGATCAAAGAAACCAAAAGACTCATCCAGTAAGCAGGAAACACATTATACATTTCATATCTTTGGTTATGGGGGAGATTCTGCACTTCCATGCCACCCAAACCGTTGGAGATAGGTGATTCTGGGGATCAAGCCCCACCCAGGACTATATGGCTAGAGAAACATTTCCCTTACCCAAAGAGCTGAAGGTAGCTGTGCTGGAAGAATGCAGGGCCCCTGTGAGGTGGGGCTGTGGCTCCTTCTCCCCAGGCCCAGCCAGCAGGTTGGGGCAGATAACAACTGGATCTCGGGCAGCAGGGAGCCACAGGAAGGCCAGCACTAATCTCTCCAGCCAGGTTGTGTGAGATTCCTCTGGAAAAAGGATGTTCAGGCCTTTGATGCACTTGATTTGGGCCCAGGAACACCCTCCCACTTTCTCCTTTGCATACAACAGTTGGCTGCCTCAGAAGATAATATTTTGTTTCTACTCTGCCACTTCTAATTCAACAGAAATGGCTGGCTTTCAATCCCAATCCCCTTGATTCGATGTCCTGTTGAACTATCATGACCACAACATACATTTGAACCTTAAATTTCTTTGATGTTTTATAGCCTTGGAGACTTAGAAAGCATTCATTTTTTTCATTCATATATTCACCTATCCATGAACTCATTTATTAGGTAACTCATTTCTGAGTTCCTACTATATGTTAGACATTATGGTAGGCATGAACCATAATGGTGAGAAAAACCAGATAGATTCCTGCCCCGATAGAACTTAAGACCTGACAGAGACCTATGTGATACTATTAAAACAGATGTGTTGGTGTGTGCCTATGTCCCAGCTGTGCAGCACGCATAGGTGGAAGGGTCATGATCCAGATAGAGACCAGCCCAAGCAAAAATCCAAGACTCTGGGCTAGAAGTATGGCTGGTAGAGCACCAGCCAAACAAACGGGACAATAAAAAGAAAGAAAAGAAAGAAAGAACAGAGACAGAGACAGAGAGAAAGAGAAAGAAAGAAAGAAAGAAAGAAAGAAAGAAAGAAAGAAAGAAAGAAAGAAAGAAAGAAAGAAAGAAAGAAAGAAAGGGAAAGGACAAGAAAGAAAAGGAAAGGAAAGGAAAATCCCATTTGAGAAATATCTAATGCAAAAAGTGTGGATCAAGTGGTAGAACACCAGCTTAGCAAACACAAGACCCTGAAAATTAGCAAAATCTCAAGGGCCTATTTAGGATATGGGACTGAGGAAAGGCCTTGCTGAGAGTTACCCCGAGGAGATCAACAGGTCTTATTCATTTCCCCATTCTTTGTACTTCCTAAGGGACCTTGCACAGTCCTCAGCATGTAGTAAGCAGCTAGTACATTTTCATGAATGCACCATGTGACCCTTAAGTAAAATAATAGATTAAATGGGGTTTTATACTTACACAGCTCTCTAGAGTTTACATAAGTTATAATGCACATGATCTTTTTGATCTTTGAAATGCCCTGGATAGTAGAAAAGTTAGGTATTACTTTATCTGATGGGTAAGAGAAATTATAAAACTGTCTTAAGGAAGGAGTTGGAGGTGCTGTTTCGAGTCCTACAGCCCTGGGTATCAGCTGCAATGAAACAGGGTAAACAACAGCTTTGCTGCAGTTTTCCCTAGGCCTAGTGCTCTCCTGCATTAATTTTTTCACTAGAGGGCTGGGAATGTGGCTTAATGGAAGAGTGTTTGTCTAGCATGCATGAAGCCCTGGGTTCGATTCCTCAGTACCACATAAACAGAAAGTGCTAGAGGTGGCGTTGTGGCTCATATGGGAGCTCTAGCCTTGAGCAAAAGCAGCTCAGGGACAGTGCCCAGGCCCTGAGTTTAAGCTCCAGGACTGGCAAAAAAAAAAAAAAAAAGATTCACTAGAGGGCCCAAAAGGAATAGTTACTTGGGGCTTTCTGAGAGCCCCAAATTTACCCCACAAGGGTAAATTCTCAGATTAATGTCAGACTTTTACCTCACATCCCCAACGCTCATGATAGCTAATTTTATGTATCAACTTTTTTGAGCCACAGGACACCCAGATATTTGGTTTCAAACTTTGTTCTGAATATGTCTGTGGGTGTGAATGTGTTTTAGGGATAAGATCCGTGGTGAGCTGATAGATTGGATTAAGCAGCTTGCTGTTCCCAAAGTGGGTAAATCCAGTCAGTTGAATATGTGGCTAGAACACCTGCTTGACTGCCTTCAATTTGTTTTCTTAGTTTTTTTTCCAGTCAGTTTTTTTCCCAGTCTTTGAACTGGAACTGTCATCAGTGCTCATCATCTCAGGCCTTCAGTTTTGAAGTATAACTTACAGCATCAGCTCTCCTGGGTCACTACTTTTCTAACTACAGATAGAACTTTCAGCCATCCCAAATTGTATAAACTGATGCCCTATTCATGCCTCTGTGTGAGTGTGTGTGTGTGCGTGCGTGTATAAAATCCATATACATGTAATTTTTTTTCCTATGAGGTGTGTTTCTTTGTAAGCCCAGGGTAACATACCTCCTTTACAGTGAGGAAAATGGTACCCAGCCCTTCAAACTAATACTGTCTATCTCTCTATATCCAAAATGTAACCATCATCTTCCCTCTAGGCTTCTCCCCCTTGGGAGATGAAGCCAAGCATTTTCTGTCCTCCTTGGATTTTTTTTTTAGGGTCCTGTTATGGAGCCTGAACTCTGGGCCTGGGCGCTGTCCCTCAGCACTTCAGCTCAAGGCTAGTGCTCTACCAGTTGAGTGACAGCGCCACTTCCAGCTTTTTTTCTTCAGCTTTTTTTCTTTTTCCTTATGTGGTGCTGGGGAATCGAACCCAGGGCCTCATGCATGCAAGGCAAGTGCTTTACCACTGAGCCAACTTCCCAGCCCCCTCCTTGGATCTTTTTTATCTCCTGGATCTCAAGAGGCCCTGCTTTTGAATCTCTTTTGAATTTTGAAACTCCACTTCTAGTTTTCTGGTAGTTAATTGGAGATAAGAATCTCGTGGACTTTTACTGTTGGGACTGGCTTTGAACCAGGATCCTCAGATCTCAGTCTCCTGTGTAGCTTACAGGCAAGGGCCACTAGTATCCAGCTACCTTATTTCATTTCTTTATTCAAACAAACTCGACAACAGTTGCTGCCATGGTATTCTGAGTTAGGCCTGATACTACAGGCATTAAGCAAGCCAAATGTTTTCCATTCTTCAGAAAATTACCCTACACTGGAAGGCATAGAAGAGTAGTAGGTAGATAGGAGGCCTCAGTAATCATACATAGATTAAAATAAAGTATCAGGTTTATTTGGAGAAAAATAAATAACGATTACCAAAAAAAAAAAAAAAAACCACAAAACTACCATCACTTATTCTATCCTCTCATGTGGCTAGACAACAGATGCACTCTTTTGTTTCAACTTAACTGGGCCACAGGGTACCCATATATTTGGTTAAACTTTTTTTCTGAATGAGCCTTTGAAGGTATTTTTGGATGGGATCAACATTAAATGGGTAGACTGAGTCAAACAGATTGTCCTCCCCAAGGTAGGTAAGCCTCATTGGTGGCCTCAAGAGTGGTTAGAAAAGGCTTCTCTGGGGAAGCCACATGAATTAAGTCAAAGAGCCAAGCAGGCAAAGCCAGAGAAAGTTCTAGGCAGAGGAAGAAGCCAGACCAGAGGTCCTGAGGTAAGCATGGACTTGGTAGGTTGGAAGGAAGGAAAGGAAGGCAGTACAGCAAGTGCCAGTGAGTAAGAAGTAAGTGCTTAGGAATTAAGATCAAAGGACTGGGGTGAAGAAGGCAGGATGTGGAGGACTTGGTCAGTACTCAGCTCCCTTGCTCTCTAGTATGCTCCTCCAGCTGCTCAGTATACAATTGCTGCCACGGTAGGGAAGGTACTTGAATGACTCACTGGCTCATTAAGCAACAGCAGCAGTTAGTAGAGCCCCGGGGCATTAGGAATCTGACAGGCATCTCTGTGGGCAGGGCCAGCCGAGGCACCAATGACCTTACTAAATAGCCACCACCTGCCAATTCCAGTGATGGCCTCCCCAGCCCTGCTTGGCCCACATTAAGAGCCCCATTGACACCTACCAGCTTATTCTTAAATGCCAATTGCCTTCATCCTTTTCTGTCTGTCCCCACAGCTGTGAACTTGATGGATTTTTGCCTTGACTGACGTTATCAGCCAAACTTGTTATTTTGGTTGTTTCTGGTCGTATTCTGAGTCTATGTTCATGATTGTTAAAATGTAGAAGTAGTTAAAATGACAGCAATGTCTCTAATTTAGAAGTCTGTGGGACTTACAATTTTTCCCCCTCCATAGAGGGGGCTTTTATTGAAAGGCATTTGGGATTGGAGGAATGAAAGCTAAACTTGGTCAATAAATACTTGTGGAGCACCTCTGCATGTCAGGCAGTATTCAGGACACTGGCAAAGCAGTGACTTAGACACACCAAATCTTTCCAGAAGGAATTTATAGCAGAAGAGAAGGAAATACCAAATGAACAATTAAGTGATAAGGATCAAGGTACGTTGCCACTGTCATAAAAATCCATAGAGAAATTGACACAAGGTGCATGGAGCCAAAGGATCATGCCTGTAATCCTACTTATACAGAAGGCTGAGATCTGAGGATCATATTTTTAAACCAGCCAGGGCAAGAAAGTCTGTGAGATGCTTAGCTCCAATTAACCACTAAAAAATATTAGATGGAGCCAGGTGCTGGTGGATCACACCTGTAATCCTAGCTATTCAGGAGGCTGAGATCTGAGGATCTCAGTTCAAAGACACCCTGGGCAAGGAAGTCCATGAGAGACTCTTATCTCCAATTGACCACTAGAAAACCAGAAGTGGCACTGTGGCTCAAGTGGTAGAGCACTCCTCTCAAGTTGAAGAGCTCAGGGACAGCTCCCAGGTCCAGAGTTCAAGCCCTGTTACTGACAAAAAAGTATTAGATGGTAGTGGAGATGTGGCTCAAGTGGTAGAGCACCAGTCTTGAGTGGAAAAGTTAAGGGACAGCACCCAGGCTCCACTACTGGCACAAAAATAAAATAATTAAAGCAACAATAGAGGTGGGATCATGGCTCAAGTGGTACACCTACCTGGCAAGTTGGAGACCTTGAGTTCAAACTCTAGCTATATCAAAACATTAAATAAAAATAACCTTCACTCATGTAATTATAACCCCTCTATATGGTATTTTCACAATAAAAATTAAAAATAAAAATAATCAAAATAACCTCCTTGGTGCATGTCTGTTGGAAGCTTGTTAGTACTCACAAACACACAGCTAATTCCTGTGACAGAGCTAAGCATGTAATAGGTGCTCAGTATAAAACAGGAATCTTTCTTTTTTGAGTTATTACTTCATAACTGCTTCCTATCTGCCAAGCACTGCATTATTGGTCATTTCCAAAAATTGTTTCCATTAATTCAATAGCAATGACTCTTGAGAAAAGTATTATCTTTATTATCACTTTATACACAAAGAAAACAGAAGCTCCAAGACATTATAAAAGAGCAAATGACCCCAAAGCCCATGCTGTTAATCTCTGTGTGCTTCCTTATTATTGTAGTTCAAGTATCTTTGTTTTTTCAGAGTTGACCTTAGAACTTTAAGTGTTAGAAGTAGGGCTCTAAAAACAAATCAAAGTGTTTCCTGCTTTAAAAAAAAACAACACATGGAACAACATTGCAAAGCTCCCAAGATTAATACATTGGTCTACCTACCCATTTACCCATCCATCCATCCATGCCTTCATCCATGAATCCAAGCATCCATGGCTCCAAATGACTTTTGCAAACTCTTTGAGGACAGTATATGTTTAGCCCATAGCTGGTAGGTAAGCTAACAGGGAAATGTGTGAATAAAATCTGGATTGCTTTATGCAGTCTTCCTCTTCCTGCATTATCCCCTTCACACCTCTGGAAACAACCGAAGATAACGGTAGTCCTGCTGAAAAAACAGGCTCTTGACCACTTCCTCTCATTATTACTGCTCTTATTCATGTGTCATCAGTTTGTCTACAGCCTCTATCCATATTGTCACCCTAGGAAGGCAAAGAATATTTCAGAAACTCACACTCAGACATGCCTCTGTCGCTCATTTGGATCAGTGGTACCCAGTAAAGCAAAAACAACCACAGGTGTGATGCAGCATAAGGGACATCAAGAGACCACATGACGGGTGGGAAGGTGGCTTAGTGGTAGAGTGCTTGTCTAGCATGCATGAAGCTTGGGTTCCATTTCTCAGCACCACATAAGCAGAAAAAGTCAGAAATAGCACTGTAGCTCAAGTAGTAGAGCGTTAGCCTTGAGCAAAAGAAGCTCAAGGACAGTGTGCAGGCCCTGAGTTCAAGCCCCAGGACTGGCAAAAGAAAGAAAAAAAAAAGAGAGACTACATGACTATCTTCCTCCTGCAACCCACTTTGTCAAGCTCCTTAACCTCCAAGCTTTGGGGTTTTTTTGCTTTTTCTTTTCTTTTTTTTGGGGGGGTCCGGTCGTGGGGCTTGAACTCTGGGCCTGGGCACTGTCCCTCAGCTCTTCAGCTCAAGGCTAGCACTCTACCACTTAAGCCACAGCGCCACTTCTTCTTTTTGTTTTTAGTGACATAAAGTCTTTCCTTTAACTTATTGTTATTATAAAGGATTACAATGACATGAGTCAGTGTCTTGTTCATACAGTGTCTTGTTCCCTCATTCTCTCCCACTTCCTCCTTCCTGTCTCCACCCACGAGTTGTCATCAGTGTCTAGTGAGCTCCACTGCTGCACTTTTTCACCCTTTTTCCCTTGTGTTCTATTCCCTCCCCTCCCTCTCCCAAAAATAGACACATGAATACATCATACATTAAAAAAAGAAGACAGAATCATCAAAAAAAAATTTTTGTCAGTCGTGGAGCTTGAACTCTGGGCCTGGGCGCTGTCCCTCAGCTCTTCAGGCAAGGTGAGCACACCACCACTTGAGCCACAGCGCCACTTCTGGTTTTATTGGAGATAAAAGTCTTACAGACTTTCGTACCCAGGCTGGCTTTGAACCATGATCATCAGATCTCAGCCTCCTGAGTAGCTAGGATTACAGGCATGAGCCACTGGCACCCAGCCCCCCCCCCAAAAAAAATAAATTTTTAAGAATAAAAAGAGAGAAATCTCTTGTTTCCATATATTGGAGTTCATTTCAATATATATGTATATAATATTCTATATATGTTGTGTTTTATATATACTATTTTATATAAATATGGTTTTTTTTTCATTTTTTTTAGCAGGCTATCAGGTAAGGGCTTTCTTTTACCCACATAAAGTGTCCGGTATGGAAGAGGATTTCTCATAAGATAAAAGATGGAGACATTTGTTAAGCTAAGAACACACCAAAATGAGACAGTTGTCAGGAGGAATGGGCAATATTAGAAAGAGACAGTCTTGTTGATCCTGTAGCCCTTTCCCTCTAGCCTTGAACAAGCAGAGCAGAGGAATCAAACTAAAACATCAAGCAGGTAAGTGACATGGCAAGAGCTATGCCTTGATGGTTTGATGGTGATGAGCTAGGGCACAATGCCGGCTGCTCAGCTCCAAGATGTCAGTGCCACAAGAACCAGGACTGGGCTGACAAACAAATCTTGACTTTTCAAGAATGTCCAGAAATTCTGAGTGCATGCAAACATCTATCTCCTGAATTGTACACATCACCTATGAAGCTAACTTCTTGAACATAAAACAGGTCAATGAAATGATACAAGGCAAAAATACTTATTCCTTTCTTTGATGATTTCCCATGAAAAGAAACCTCTGTTAGTGTAACACTTCTGGCCTCACTTGACTCTTCATTCATCCTTCTGATGGGGAAAAACACCTGAGGTTTGATAGGTCCGGAAGAGAAACTGGAATCCATACAGAGTGCTTTCTTCTGACCTTTGGAAGCTACCGTACCCCAAGGCAGGAATTCTGCCCTAGTGGTGGACACCTTGCCTAGTCTAGCATGGGTAAGTCTGCCCAGATCTAAGATCCTACTGACCACTATAAGCCATATTTTCCAATATCTACTTTCTCACTAAGGTGAACCTTTACTTCCGTCCACTTGCTTGGTAGTCTTATTTCTGAGTTGGTTCACAACTCAGGCAGAGAAAAGGAGCTCTATTGATTATGTCTACCTCAAGACTCCAAGATTTAGCACTGATTACATGTCATAAACTTGTCCTTGTGACTGTAAATTGAATTTTTGGATGCTTGTTCAAGACCTGCCATTGCTCCATCATGATGAAAACAGAAGTCATGCTGAGAACCTTGAGAATCTCTGGAATTTCTAGAGTGGAGTTTGGATGGATAGACTGAGGAAAGGGAGAGAAAAGCCAGGCACTGGTGGCTCATGCCTGTAATCCTAGCTACTCCAGAGGCTGAGATCTGAGGATCACGGTTCAAAGCCAGCCTGGGTAGGAAAATCTGTGAGACGCTTATCTCCAATTAACCACCAGAAAACTGGAGTGCTGTGGCTCAAGTGGTAGAGCACTTGCCTTGAGCTGAACAGCTGAGGGACAGTACTCAGGCCTAGAGTTCAAGCCCCACAACTGACAAAACAGAAAGAAGGAAAAAGAAAGAAAGAAAGAAACAAAGAAAAAAAGAAAGAAAGAAAGAAGGAGGGAGGGAGGGAGAGAGGGAGGGAGGGGAAGGGCTGGGAATATAGCTCAGTGGTAGAGTGCTGGCCTAGCATGCATGAAGCCCTGGGTTTGATTCCTCAGTCCCACATAAACAGAAAAAGCCAGGAGTGGTGCTGTGGCTCAAGTGATAGAGTGCTAGCCTTGAGCAAAAGAAGCTCAGGGACAGTGTCCAGACCCTGAGTTCAAGCTCCAGGACAGAAAGAAAGAGAGAAAGAGAGAAAGAAAGAAAGAGAGAAAGAGAGAAAGAAAGAAAGAAAGAAAGAAAGAAAGAAAGAAAGAAAGAAAGAAAGAAAGAAAGAAAGAAAGAAAGAAAGAAAGAAAGAAAGAAAGAAAGAAA
>NW_012267262.1:11810686-11824048 GCF_000151885.1 Dipodomys ordii
AGAAAGAAAGAAAGAAAGAAAGAAAGAAAGAAAGAAAGAAAGAAAGAAAGAAAGAAAGAAAGAAAGAAAGAAAGAAAGAAAGAAAGAAAGAAAGGAAAAGAAAGAAAGAAGAAAGAAAGAAGGAAGGAAGGAAGGAAGGAAGGAAGAAAGGAAGAAAGAAAGAAAGAACAAAAGAAAGAAAGAAAAGGAGAGAAAAGAGAAAGGAGATCCAAGAAGTAAAACATCTGGATACCCATCAGAAGGGCAGATTGTTTGGATCAAAAGGTTATTCAGGCTGGACACCAGTGGCTCACACTTGTAATCTTAGCTATTTCAGGAGGCTGAGATCTGAGGTTCAAAGCTAGCTCGGGCAGGAAATTCTGTGAGACTCTTTTTCTTCAATTAATCACCAAAAGCAGGAGTGGTAGAATACTTACCCTTGAGTAAAAAAGCTAAAGGAGATCACCCTGTTCGAGCCCTGTGTTCAAGCTACAATACACACACACACACACACACACACACACACACACACACACACACACTATACACTACACATCAAAAAAAGGAAGTAAAAATGACAGAAAGATGATTCCATGGAGAAAAAAATGAAAGAATAGATTGTACATCCTTATAGGAGGAATTATGTTGATCTTCTGAACCTCATATGTATTTGGGACTACCTAATAATGCTATTTTCTTGCAAGTAATTGCCTATACCTACGCATCTTCCTAAAGGTAACACAAATGTGATAACATCTCTCATTCTGTCTTCCAAAGATTGAAGTGTCAAATGAGTTATCTTTAGAGAATCTGATCATAAAACCCTGTAATCTGTATCATCAATAATAGAACTCAAGATGCCAAGAAAAGCCAAACTCACTCACTCTGAAACCCACTTTCCAAAACCCCAGAGCCCTAAAATCAGATGTTCTTTTCTTGAAGATGATTTAACAGCCACTGGGAACAAGAGAAACTAATACCTAAAACAAATGTTAAATAGCAAAATAAACCATTTTGAGACTCAATTCTTTGAACGTTTACTATATGCCTGTCACCAGGGTCTGAGAACTAGCACTGCAAAATTAAGTAAGTCCCCAAAACAAAGAGAGCTTCCAGGGGTGGCAATTTCCGGCAATTCACTGTGCTAAGTTTTTGTTTTGTCTTATTTTAACTGAGAGTATATTTTAAAGAATGTTTGGAAAATTATAGCGTTACCAGAAAATGTTTTGTTTCACTTCCTTTAGCTGTTATTTTATGACAGCACTGACCTTCTGACCAAAAGCAGAATTCTGGCCTTTCTAAATATCCCATATTGGCTGGGCTTAATGGGTTTTCAAAATAAATGGATTGGATTTCTAAACCTGTCAAAATACCGAGCACAAGGGCTTTTAAACTTGAGAGGCCCGCTCTGAGTGCAGATCCACTGTCCACCCATTTGAGTAGGAGAGCAGAAGGCCAGCTTATCAGCAAGCCCTTACTTTTGATGGAAGCAGAGGTGACCAGAACAAAGAAATGAACTCAAGGGAGGTGAGAGCAACTTCAACATGATGTCACCCAGGGCAATCATGGCATCAGAAGCCCTGGACTCTCTCAGAAAGGAATTTCATAGAATTTTTGCTTAGACATGGACCTACCTTCCTGATAGCAAACTGTAGTGGCAGCCCAGAGAGGGACCCCAGGAGGATGGAGGCAACCCAGAAGAGGATCCCGGGGGCCCCAGGTACTAGAACAAGTAGGACGAGCTATAAAATAGTACTTTGTGTTATCTGTCAGTAATGGAAGAGAGGAAAGATGCATTGGCATTTGACCAGCCCAACGCCATTCCTGTCTAGTTGTGTGGCCTTCAGAAAGGCTTCAGTTTCCCCATATGTAAAATGAGGCTGATTACAATACCAACCTCACAATATAACAACGGTGTAGAGCCATTCTTCCTACAAATGGATGCTCAAACCAGCTCCTCTTGACAGATCAGCTTGCACACTTCATGGTCATATCCAGAGCCTCTCTGAGGTTAAGAGAGGTTCTTTGGCATAGTAAGAAATGCCAAAACAAGACCAAAAATATACTTGATATTTTAATAACTGAATTCATCAGTCTTTCTTTCTTCCTTCCTTCCTTTCTTCCTTCCTTCCTTTCTTTCTTTCCTTCTTCCTTCCTTTCTTTTCTTCTTTCTTTCTTTCATTCATTCATTCATTCTTTCTTTCTAAGTTGTGGGGATTGAATTCAGGGCCTGCACACTGTCCTTGAGCTCTTTTGCTCAATGTTAGTGCTGTACCACTTTGAGCCACAGTACCACTTCTTGTTTTTGAGTGGTTAAATTGGAAATAAAAGCCTCCCAGGGACTTTCCTGCCTAGGCTGGCTTTGAACCACAATCCTCAGATCTTAGCCTCCTGAGTAGCTAGGATTACAGGCGTGAGCCACCAGCACCCAGCTCCATTACTGTTTCCATGGTTTATATTAGACCTCACTGGTGGTGCCACTGGGAAAGATCCAATCCCTCACCCTAAGGCCCTGCTTTCTCCTGTGCATGTGAGGGCTTCAGGAATATTTGGTTTTCTCCTTGGATCTTCTCACACTGTCTTACACACTGTAAAACTTGGAAAGGATTGGTCCTAAAGCAAGGGGAAAAAGAGAGGATCCTAGGGACCATTCATAGTATCTAAGGAGAGAGCATCTCCTCTGCAGAAAGTGTTTTATTGCACAATCAGCAAAGAAAAAAGCAACCCTTCTTAATATGTTTTCCCTGAAGGCCACAGGAATTAGCCTTCCGTGCTACCTAGAGGTTAAATTCATTGCTCTAAATCGCGCGCGCGCGTGTGTGTGTGTGTGTGTGTGTGTGTGTGTGTGCACGTGCATGCACACACATGTACTAATGCTGAGGCTTGAATTCAGAGTGTGGGCAATATCCCTTAGCTTTATTTGCTCATGACTAATACTCTACCGCTTGGCGATAAGAGTCTCACAGAGGTTTCTGCCTAGGCTGGCTTCAAACCACAATCCTTAGATCTCAGCCTCCTGAGCAGCTAGGATTACAGGAGTGAGTCACCAGAGCCCTGCTCCCTGCTCTGAATTTATTATGGGAGCCACTTATTCTAAGAGTAAGTACTTTGTTGGAAGGGATTCCACACTGCTCTTCCACACCTTTCTATAAGATGGGGGCTCTTGTCAAGGTCATCCTAAAACATCCTCCATAGAGGATTAAGACCTAGACTAGGGGGTACCAAACAGGACAAAAACAGAAAGAAGGGAGGGAGGAAGGGAGCCAATTACAAACCCCATCTGGCTGCAACCAACATTGGCAGAATGGGTTTGAAGACCACAGAGCATGTACCACAAGGAGGCACCTGGGAATCTTCTTCAGACTATACTGTGAAGGAGGTGCAAGAGCCCAGTGGGTAATTCCACAGTTCCATCCTGCTGGTTTTAGGTCCTAGCAGATCATTAAATGAACATCAAGACCTGTCCCAGGTGTTGGGAATTATAGGATAGACGGGTTTCCCAGCCAGGAAGTGAAATAAATCATGAAATGAATGCTCACAGACAAAGGGAAGTGCCTATCAGCACTGGGCCAGTAAACAACCTGGGAGCTACAGTGACATAAAGCAGAGAGGGTTGATGTTGCCAGTTTATATGCTTCTGTCTCACTGTTCCTATGAATGGTGAGCCAGGGAGCAATGGATGAGAAGCATATTGAACTAGAAAAGGATAGTCCACAGTGTTCCCAAGTTTGTCTTCTTTTTATTCTTTATTATCTCCCTCACCTTGACCTTCACCATCAACATGGTTATCATCATGATCGATCATTTTTATCACCGTACCTTACCTGTGCAACAAGACTCCCCGTTTATAGAGAACCTCTTCATCCACAATGGCAATTTGATCATCACAGTAACTCTTAGAGGAAAAGGCAGTGCCAATACCCCCATTTTCCCAAAGTGTAAACCAAGGCTTAGACAAGGCTAATGGCTAGCCCTAAGGCCTAGCACAAGTTCAAGTCATTGGTAAGTGCCAGCAATTTATTTGAAGCACTAAACATTCATTCTGAGAATATGAAAATATTTAACAATTGCTAAAGGCCTGAATACTGACCGGTCAGGATAATAGATGAGGCCATTTTGGCTCATAAACCCAGTATCTTCCACATGCTTGAAGCCATTACTCTGAACCCTTAGTGAGTCCAAGTTTCTCAGCCAAATAAGGTTGCAAGACAAGTCACTAAGATGACACATTCTCATAAACATAAGATGGAACACTAAGATAGATTATTCTTTAAAGGGGGGGAACAGATACCAGTAAGAGATACCAGAGAGTAAGCCAAGCTCTGGCACGGATCTGCGGTACAGAACAAAATCACCACTCTTTAGAGTAGCAAGGTTCCGTTCACACAAGCTTTAAGGGTATCCTTTTAGGGTATCCTGAGAGGCTTTCAGGCAGGAGAAAAAGCCAAGCATCCATGGATAGGTAAAAATGGGATTGGGTAGGAGCCAGTTGGAAAGGAAATGAGAATCCCATTTCCCACTGGGAAATCAGAGTCTCCTATTGCTTCTCCTAGCATTTGGCAGGTGGACATATTGGCCTAGCTATAGGGATATAGTGATAGCAAGAAGTTGGAGCTTCCTCAAAAGTAACAGAAAAATGTGCATGTTATGCTTTCAAAATGGCTGGAAAAAGGCTGAGGGTGTGGTCAAGTGGTAAAGTGCCTGCCTGGCAAACACAAGGTTCTGAGTTCAAACCTGAGTTCAAACCGGGAGGCACAAAGGACAAAAGAGAAATTAATCAACATCTCACTTTCCCAGAAACCACCACTCTCCCTTTTTCCCATTAAATTTATTGTTTTTTACTTTATTTTATTGACTCTTCCTATATACTATTCTTTGAAGAGAATCTTTCTCATTTCAAAAGTAATACATATTCACAGTCAGGAAAAAATGTAGGAAGTGGTGCTCTGGCTCAAGTGGTAGAGTGCTCGCCGTGAGCTGAAGAGCGCAGGGACAGCGCAGAGTTCAAGCCCCACGACTGACAAAAAGAAAAAGTAATATAGACAAGCAAAAGGGAAAAATTTTAAATCATCTATAATTCACCTATCCATAAAAATTATGACTTTAGGACTTTGTTCCATGCATAAAATTATCAAATGGAAAATTATAATGGTGATGATTAACAAAAAATTAGCTATTTTATGCTTAATGTTTCATCTAGCTACTGTTGTTTTTTAAATAGCTACTATTCTTGAAGTTCAGGATAATTATCTTTCCTCTGACAAAGTAGACTTAATACTGGGAATCTGAAAATATTTTATTGCATGGATATCTTGTTGATATCATAAAATCAGAGGCAGAATAATATTTATTAGAAGCATCCAAACCCAGGGCTCAGAAACAAATTGCTTGTGCCTGAGCGATATTCTACATTTTCAAAGTGGCCAGGTAAAATGCAAAGCCCAGTGGAATCATATATCACGGCTCCATAAACAAAAATAGCAATACCTGATTTATATCTTCATATTTTCTGCCTTGTTCTTGCAGAAAAGTTGGTAACGGCTGATTAGACTGTTACACCTTCCTTTTTTTTAAAAGAAGATGAAAGATAGGAGAAAATATTACCACAATCAAAGGAAGAGAAAGCCCAAAGGAAAAATCTATTTAAAAAAAATCAGGAGCTTGTCAGTATGATACAGCGCTCTGAAGATTAGAACAAAGCAAAACAAATGTGTGACTTATTTCCTGGATCAAAAGTTTCAATCATCTTTTAGGCTCACTTCTTAGATGTTTTGATATCTGTAAATGATAAGCAAGGAGGCAAACTGGAATGGAAAAAAAAAGAAAATTCTTAAATGAGAAATGGTCTCCAGTACATTTCTGGCTGTAGTCTTTCTCAAAAGAATTCCTATCAGTGGGTGGGTAGGAAGAGAGCAGAGCTTAACAGTAAGATGAAGGTGTGTTCTTTTTCTATGATGATAATCCTATGAATCGATATGAAGCACAAATGCATGCAGAGATATGTCACTAAGCAAAACACTTCAGCTTCTCCACTTCAGCAGAGTTCCATAGGACTTTTATGAACACATAGGATTATTTATTTTATTCTGTGCCTGTACTAGGGCTTGAACTCTGTCCTCCTGCATTTGCTTAGCTTTTTTGTTCAAGGCAGTGGCTATACCACTTGAGCCATCCATCTACTGGTTAATTGAAGATAAGAGTTGAACTCCTCAGTAACTAAGATTACAAGTACAAACTGCTGGAGCCTGGAAACACACGCAATTTTTATGTGATTACTTCTCATAGAATTTCTATACCCTCCAAAAACTCTTGGTTAATTAAGCCTATTGTATGCCATGGGATTAGAACACTTTCTGAAATCCACTTATTTGAAATGTATGATATTTTAAGCACAACATATCTGAGCTTTATTGAGTTTTAAAAAGTGCTAATGATCAACCCCCTGGTGTTTATTGCAATTTGCTAACCCAGAACTCAACCAATCACACTCTATGTTAGAAAAGAAATTTGGCTTTGAGAGTTTACATCTTCATATAAAACCACAGGAAGAGTGGGTGCCAGTGGCTCACATCTGTAATCTTAGCTACTCAGGAAGCTGAGATCTGAAGACTGTGGCTTAAAGCCAGCCTGTGCAGGAAAGTCCATGAAACTCCTACCTCCAACTAACCACCAGAAAACTGGAAGTAGAGCTATTGCTCAAAGTGGTAGAGAGCTAGCCTTGAGTGAAAAAGTTCAGGGACAGTGCCAAGGCCCTGAGTTCAAGCCCCACAACCTACAAAGAAGAAGAAGGAGGAGGAGGAGAAGGAGAAGCAGTAGCAGCAGCTAATAGAATGCTACATTTCACGTCTATTGAGAAAGTTCCAGAAGAGAAAAGTGAAATTAGTTAAGGACTTAAGAAATGAATCCTGACACTGATTCTCAATGTTAAAACAATAAGAAATGGGGGTGGAAGCTGGGCGCTGGTGTCTCACATCTGTAATCCTAGCTACTCAGGAGGCTGAGATCTGAGGATGAGGGTTCAAAGCCAGCCCGGGCAGGAAAGTCCATTAGACGTTTATCTCCAATAAACCACTAGAAAGCCGGAAGTAGTGCTGTGGCTCAAGTGGTAGAGCACTTGCCTTGAGCTGAAGAGCGCAGCGACAGTGCCCAGGCCCAGAGTTCAAGCCCCAAGACCGACAAAAAAAAAAAAAATGGGGGTTGGGATTTAGCTCAGTGGAAGAGCACTTGCCTGGTAAGTGTAAGGCCTTGAGTTTGGTTCTCAGCTCTGAAAACTTAAGAAGAAAAAAACAGTAAGAAAAACTTTGCATTACATAATTTGAGAGGCGGGAGAGGAGGGGAAATAATGGTGCAAACAATGGAAGGGCTGACATTAACCAATTATAATGCATTATACTCATAACTTGACTTATGGAATTATAACCTCTTTGTACAACTACTTAACAGTTTAAAATTTTAATAGTAGGAAGATACAAAAGAAAAAACAAAGCCAAAGTTAATGTTCTACTTCATTATATATCAGTTACATACAAATTATATAACCATGAAGAGTAGTATAATACTGTCACAGGCTACAACATAGACAAGCCTTGGGAACATTATGCTAAGTGAAACAAGCTAACATAGAAGACCACCTGTGGTTTTATTCTATTCACATGAAATGACCAGAACAGCCAATCCATAAAGAGAAAATAGATCAGTAGTTGCCAGCAGTGAGGAGGAGGCAGGAATAGGGAAGGGTATTGGGTACGGGTTTTCTTCCTCTTGGGGGTGATTAAAATGGTATAAAACTAGTAGTACTGATGGCTCTGCAACTGTGAATATTACTAAAACCCACTGAGTTGTGCGCTGTAAGTGGATGGATTTTGTGCTATGTTAATTATAGCTCAATAAACAACCAACAATGAGCCACCATCCTGCTCTATGCAGAAGATACATCTTTGAAGGAGAGAAGTAAAATAATCAACTAAGAAACTACTGCAGGTGGGGCCCCCATGGCTCACACCTATAATCCTAGCTACTCAGAAAACTGAGATCTGAGGATCACTGTTTGAAGCCAGCCCAGACAGACAAATCTGAAAGACTCTTTCCTCCAATTAGCCAACAAAATGCCAGAAGTGGAGGTATGAGTCAAGAAGTAGAGAATCAGCCTTGAGCAAAAAAAACTATGGGAGAGTGCTCTGACCCTAGTTCAAGTCCCAGTATTGGCATGTATGCACACACACACGTGTGTGTATACACACACATACCACCCTCTAAAGATATTTTACTAGGCTTAGGATTCAGTGTAATGATCCTTACCACAACTTCCACATACCATCAAAAGTTATTTTGACCCAGCATGCTCTCTAGTCTCCTCCAGGCTCTCCTCCCCATGCCCTCTGTGCCAGTCACACTAAGTGATCATCATCATCTGTACGCTCCAGGCTCTCCCTAGCCTTGTGCCTTTGCACCTGCTGTTCTAGCTCTGCTACTCCATCCATATAGCATCCTCGACATCCCTCATCTGGAGAGGACTAAAAGGTAAGCAGCAGATCAACTACCTGGAGTAAAGATCAAGTGATGATTAAAAAAAAAAAGGCATGCTGACAACAAAAGCTCATGCCTAGAATCCTAGCTACTTAGGAGGCTGAGATCTGAAGAGCTAGGATCATAGCCAGCCTGGGCAGGAGAGTCTACAAGAATCTTATCCTTAATTGACCAGCAATTAATTGACTAGAAGTAGAGCTATGGCTCAAATGATACATTAGTCTTGAGTGGGAAAACGTAACAGACAGCAGCCAGGCCCTGAGTTCAAGCCCCAAAACTGGTACAAAAAAAAAATCAAAGTTGGGTGCTACTGGATCACTCCTGTATTCTGAGCTACTTAGGAGGCTGAGTTCTGAGGATTACAGTTTGACGTCAGCGGGGGTAGAAAAGTGTGAGGCTCTTATCTCCAATAAACTACTCAGAAAAAACTGGAAGTGTCTCTGTGGCTCAAGTGGTAGAGCCTTCAGCACAAAGAGACTGTGGGATAGCACCCAAGCCCTGACTGGCAAAAAAAAAAAAAAAGTTAATGGGATGAGGCTAGAACAATTCTATCTTTCAGCATCTCCCTTAAAATTGTACACTATATGGTTGGAAATAATTCTCTGGTACATCCTCCAGGATGGAGCTAATGGCCCCCAGAGATATGCTAGATAATCATTAAACTCCCTGCCCACCTCCTCATCCCCCTCGACGCCTGGCCTTGGTGTCATGTCTGTTTAACTAAAGACTATTTGGCCCAGAGGTTTGGGGTGAGAGCAGAATTGGTCAGGACTTTGGGTATGAGGCTGAGCTCTGACACCAGCAGCCCCTTTCTCCACCCATGCCTCCTGACAAGGTCCCAACATCTATCATGCACTGCACAACTCAGGAAGGAGAGGAACACAAAACCCTGATAGGCGAGTCGTGGTCCTGTTCTCTAAGTGCAGCAATTCTCCTCTAATAAAAGCTGAATAAGGATTTAAAGCCCATTGATTTGGTGAGCTTATTAGCCTGCTCATGTGCTCACATATTTCAGAAACCACTGCAGAATAGAAATGTGTCTATGGTTGCAATTGCAATATAACTACCATGGTAATCATCACTAACACTTGAATTTAATACTAGCAAGTACTTATTCACTTAGTTATCAAAATAACTCCTTGACGTGGGTACTGCTTTGCCTCCATTGTATAGGAAGTGAGGCATAACGAAGTAGGTAAACCCAGTCAGCCTCCATCTTGTATTCCCAACCAATAGGATAGGATCTTCTTTTTCATACACAAGCTTTCAATGAGTAGTTGCTGAATGCATCATCAGTTAATAGGAGATGATTCATTTGTTCAACACAAATATTTAAACGCCTTCTGTGTGGCCAACACTGATCTGAGCACTAGCACAATGTTGGCATAAGGCAGACATACAGCCTTACTCACAATGAGGGACCCCCTTATGGTCACCCCACCTCTGCTGGGAAAAGTCATTGCCTAAGAATGTGTGTGTGTGTGTGTGTGTGTGTGTGAGAGAGAGAGAGAGAGAGAGAGAGAGAGAGAGTGCTGGTTCTGGGGCTTAAAATCAGAACTTGGGCACTATCCCTGAGCTTTTGTGCTCAGGGCTAGTACTCACTCATTTGAGCCACAGCTCCACATTTGGCTTTTTGCTGGTTAATTGAAGAGTTCTAGGAACTTTCCTGCCCTGGCTGGCTTTGAACCATGATCCTTGGATCACAGCCTCCTGAGTAGCTAGGATTACAGACATGAACCACCCCTTGAATCTAGCTTTTTATTGACCTCCCCAAGCCTTCTACCTGAAGATGTATGCCCTGGTCGTGCAGTCTCATGCATATGACAACCTTGTGCATATTCAGAGATCATTCTCAAATCTCACTCCCTCTCCCCACACACACTGTAGACTATGTCCTTCCGTTCCTGCTTTATTCATGCTTCTAATATCATTTTTGTCAGAGACGCCTTTCATTCACTTGCTACATCATTCATTTAAGCTTTAATGACTTACTATGTACATTCTTCACTTTGTTATGCTATAAGTAAAGAAATAAAGGGCCAGTTTCTTCTCTCAAGAAATGTGTGGTCCGTTGGGGGAAAGAAAGCATTTAAAGAAATAATTTCAATGTGTCCTGGGTGACAGGGCTGTAATAGGAACATGGCTCTACTGAGTAGAAACCTCAGTCCTATGAGATAAATTTAAGCTGCCCGCCTCAGAACCATTCAGCCTGGTCATGTTCATATTGCACAGTGAGTGCCAGAACTAAAAAGATGAGAGGAATTCTGAAAGAGAAGAGCTCCACCACCCATATCAGAATGTTGTAATTCTAAGACTGCAGTCCAGCGCTGTCATTACAGTTGGCCTTCGTATCCATGGTTCCACATCCTCAGCTTCAACCTTTCACAGATGAAAAATATTCCAGAGGGGGGTGGGGAAACAATACACATTTTTTAAAATACAGTATAGCAACTATTTATGTAGCATCTACATTGTATTGTATGTTTTAAGTAATCTAGGGATGATTTAACGTACACAGGGCTGTATGCATAAATAATAGGTAAACACTGCTCCTTTTTATAGAAGGGCCTGTCCATATTGGAGGGAGGGTCTGAAACCAATCTCTCATGGACACTAAGGGACACTGGGAAATATTTCGCAGACAGCTAGCTGTAAAAATCTATGTTTTGGAGACTGGAGGTATGGCTCAATGGTAGAGCACACGCCTAGCAAGCACAAAGCCCTGAGTTCAAACCCAAGTACTAGAAGAAAAAAATCCAAGTATTTATTTTGTGAATTGCTGTTGGGCCCATCCTATACTAAGAAAAGGAACAATAGATAGATGAAAGATAGAGAATGAATAAACACTTTACATGTTTCTGGTAAATATCTTCGCATGGTTCAGTCTGGCAAAGTATTTAGACATGTAGACACAATGCTAAACCTAAGAATCAAGTTCCAATGTCAACTTCTGCTACTTCAAGCTGCAAGAACTATATCACAGTCTGTCCAGAGGACTAAAAGAGTAGTAATAGCCAGGCACACATGGCTCATGCCTGCAATCCTAGCTTCTCAGAAGGCTGAGATCTGAGGATCGTGGTTCAAAGCCAACCCAGGAAGGAAAGTCTGTGAGACTCTTATCTCTAATGAACCACCATAAAACCAGAAGTGGTGCCATGGCTCAAAGTAGTAGAGTGCTAGCCTTGAGCAAAAAAATCTCAAGGACAGGGTTGGAATGTGGCTTAGCATGCATGTGGCTTACCTAGCATGCATGAAACTCTGGGTTGGATTCCTCAGTACCACGTACACAGAAAAAGCCAGAAGTGGTGCTGTGGCTCAAATGGTGGAGCACTAGCCTTGAACAAAAGGAGCTTAGGGACAGAGCCCAGGCCCTGAGTTCGAGATCCAGAACTGGCGCTCGTGTGCACACTCACGTGCGCACGCGCGTGCACACACACACGCCCCACAACAGGAACAAATATAATCATCATCATTATGAAAAAATACAAGTATCTAGAATGTTGCTAGCCCCATGTTTGGGGGCTAATAAATGCTAGTAATATTTATTCTGGCTAGTAATATTTATACTAGTTCATTGCAGCTGGACGCCCAGTGACAGTCAACAGCAAACCTGACAGTGCATCTTCCTATTCTCACTCCATCCTCATCCACGTCTGCTACTTTCTGGCTTTTCTTGGCGGACGCTTCAGGAAGTTGACAAACCAGCATCGCCACCTGGAGGACAACATGAGAATCTGAATAAGAAAACCATTATGCTGCAGATCAACTAACTCAGCTGTTCTGTGCTGGCACTAACAAGAGCAAGGTCACGGACTCATCCCCAAAGGGGCCAATTAGCTTTACATAGAGAGACTCTTTGGAACACAGGCCCAACCTCTACCATGTCCTCCAGTCACACTGTGTGGCGATTGGTTAAGAAGTGGGTGCATCAATCTAAACCCATTTCCCCTAATTTCTGAAGAACCCGATTTTAAAGCAGTGTGGAAAAACAAAATGAGCAAGACCAACTCCCTACTTTTAAGAAAATTCAGCCTGTAATGGTGTTCCCCAAATAAGCCCTGTGACATTAATAGGTGTTATTAAAATACATGGCTCCTTGGTGTTGAATTCATTTAGAAAACAGTGATCAAATGCAATATGATTTAAAAAAAAAAAAACAGTGATCTAATCAAAGTCAAGTAGGTTGGTTATAGAAGGGCTCCTCAGAGCTTTTTACATGCTAATCTGTGCTGCTCCTTTTTCAGAAGGAAATGTAATGGCACTATTTCCCAGATTTAGATTTGAACAGCCTTGGGCATCACCACTCTCTTAAACACACACACACACACACACACACACACACACACACACACACACACACACATTTTTTAAGGAATAGTAATGAATCATTTGGCCCAGGCTGTGGCTGCTTCTACTAGAATGTCTTTTTTAAGATGCTCCTCATCCACAGGGAAAAGTTCACAGTCTATTGTTAGGATTAATTTTTTTTCAAAGGCAGATTATAGAACAGTATCCCATTTTGAAAGGAAAGAGCCAAGATGGATGGCCCCTTGGGGAAGAAAAAAGACACAAGAAAGGTCACCAAAATGTTAATAGTGGTGATCTTTCCATTGAAGTGGTTGCTGGTTTTCTGTGTTCTATGTTTCTTCAAGTTTTTTTGCAGTGAGTGTGCAATACAAAGTTTAAATAAAACCATGAATCACGCACGTGACTATTACAAAATCCTTAGTAAAGGATAATGAAGTGCCTGATTCACAAATCATCTAGACTACCCAGTCTAATCCTCATAAATTAGAAGAGGTAAGATAGCGTGTGTGTGTGTGTGTGTGTGTGTGTGTGTGTGTGTGTGTGTGTGTG
>NW_012267262.1:11824828-11836997 GCF_000151885.1 Dipodomys ordii
GCTGTGGCTCAAGTGGTAGAGTGCTAGCCTTGAGCTGAAGAGCTGAGGGACAGCGCCCAGGCCCAGAGTTCAGGCCCACGACCGGACAAAAAAAAACAAAAACAAAAACAAAAAAGACAAGAGAGCAACAATGAGAGGGCCTTGCTGCTTGGTTACTCACTCATTCATCCCTTTATTTATTGCTGGTACCAGGGCTTGAACACAGGGCCTCATCCATCCTCTCAATTAACTTGTTTTGATTAGGCTGGACCCTACCACATGAGCTATGCCTCCAGTTCTGGCTTTTTGCTAATTAATTGGAGATAAATCTCCCAAGATTTGTCTGCCAAGGTTGTCTTTACAACCAGGATTCTTAAATCTCAGCCTCCTGACTAGCTAGGATTACAGGCATGAGCTACTGGGTGCCTGGCTCACCGCCATTTATTAAGTGCTCACTCGTGTCAAGAATTATTCTAAGTGTTGACATATATAAGCATGTAAACAGAGCACAGCCAGGCTTTCCTGCTCCTTTAAGACATGCTTTCTGCAATATTGTTTGGGCTTCCTTTTCTTTTCCCTCCCTCACTATTCGTTCTCCTATTGTGCTGGGTATAGCAATTCAACTCCCTCCAGCTTCACTTCCCATAATTAGCTTTAGTTTCCCCTTGGTAGGGCCAGGCATCATGAATGTACTCTGTTAATTAAGCAGTAGCTGGTGTACACAGTGATACCAGCGAGCCTTTCTCTGGGGAAGGACACAGAAAAGCTACTTCCTTACTGATAATCGAGGCAGAAATAGCTCTTGTCGCTTTTGGCTTAAAATACCATTTTAAATTTTCCACTTCAGGGCTGTAAAGGTGGTTTAGTGTTTGCCTTGCATGCATGAGGCCCTGGGTTCAATTCCTCAGCACCACATAAGCAGAAGTAGCCCGAGTTGTGTTGTGGCTCAAGTGGTAGAGCGCTAGCCTTGAGCTGAAGAGCTGCAGGGCAGCGCCCAGGCCCAGAGTTCACTTAACATACATCATTCGAGTTGATTCTTCCTTTAATTTCCTTGGGCAGATGAGGAAACTGTGGGCAGGTACTTGCTGAAGGCATAATGCAGGTACATGACTAGACCATTATTTAAACCTCATGTCCCTGGGCTGGAGGCATGGCGTAGTAATAGAATACATGTCTAGCAAGCACAAGGACCTGAGTTCAAGCCTCAGGACCATCAAAAATTCAAGCTCGTGTCCCTGTATCTTCATGGGGACACAGAGCTTCAGGACATAAGCAGTGATTCTTCCAATATGAGAAATATATCAAGCTGACTCCATTTCTCCAATGAGGACAAATATCCTGACTGAAGTAAGCGCTCAGGTCCCAAATGTCAGTTACAAATGACTAATTTACCTGCTTACCTCACTGCTAACTATGACACTAGACAATTTCTCCTCTTTCTCTAACCCCGTCCCCCATTCTCAATTCTTTTTTATAAGCCAGACAATCAACCAAATCTTTTATTTTTGTGCCAATATTGGCGCTTGAACTCAGGGCCTTGGGTTCTCCCTTAGCTTTTTGGATCAAGGCTGCCCTTCTACCACTTAAGCCACAGTTCCTCCTCTGTTTTTTGCTAGTTAATTGAAGATAAGAGTTTCATAGACTTTCCTGCTCCAGATGGCTTTGAACCACAATCCTCAGATCTCAGCCTCCTGCGTAGTTAGAAAAATGTAGGGGTTGGGAATGTGGCTTAGTGGTAGAGTGCTTGTCTCACATGCATGAAGCCCTGGTTTCAATTCCTCACTACCACATACACAGAAAAAGTTGGAAGTGGTGCTGTAGCTTAAGTGCAGTGGTAGCCTTGAGCAAAACAAGCTCAGGGACAGTGCCCAGGCCCTGAATTCAAGCCCCAGGACTGGCAAACAAAACAAAAGAATAACAGGTGTAAGCTACCACAGTCATCTAATGTCTAAAGTTACTTCAATATGTTTAATGTGTGTGTGTGTGTGTGTGTGTGTGTGTGGTGAGAGAGAGAGAGAGTGTTCCTGTCCTGGGGTTTGAACTCAAGGCCTGGTTGCTGTCTCTGAGCTTTTTTTTTTTCTTTTGAACTCTGGGCTTGGGTGCTGTCCTCAGCTCTTCATTTCAAGGCTATTATTCTACCACTTGTGCCACAGCAACACTTCTGGTTTTCTGAGTGGTTTATAGGAGATCAGAGTCTCACAGACTTCCTGCCCGGGCTGGCTTTGAACCACGATCCTCAGATCTCAGCCTCTTGAGTAGCTAGGATTACAGGCATGACCCACTGGCGCCCAACTTCTTTGAGCGTTTTTTGCTCAACGCTAGCACTCTACCACTTGATTCATGACTCCACTTCGGCCTTTTGGTGGTTAATTGGAGATAAAGTCTCACAGATTTTCCTGTCTAGGCTGGCTTTGAACTGAGATCCTTAGATGTCTTGAGTAGCTAATTACAAGTATGAACCACATGCGGCAGGCCTGTTTAATTTTTTTTTTATTTACAGGATATCTTTATCTTTTCCCTCCCTGAGTCCAAGAAGAGGTGGTAACTAGGCCCTTTCTTCATTGCGGGGCACCTTTTGCCTAGCCCAATGTTCCTGATTCCTGCAAAGCTGAGCAAATTCTCTGTCCTTCCTTTGCCTCCCAGGTAAGCTCATGTCAAACTTTTCCCACCAGCAGGGTCTTAAAGCAGCGTGAACAGGGCACAGGGCAAAAGGCGTTGCAAAGCAATCTTAGACAATATGTGTTCTTCATTACATCTGCAAAATGCCACTAGCACCTTTGACCAAACAGTAATACTGCACGCCTTTGACATCTTGAGATGTAGCCAGAGTTTGAGAAATGGGACGGAGGGTTGATTGAGGTCCAAAAATAAATCTCTTCTATCGCCATGAAGCAGTTATAGTTGCACAACTGAAATACCAACCCTTTGGAAAAGCTATCAAACCCACTCATGCAGTTGGGTAATAACAGCATCCAAAGTATTTCTTAGACACCTCCTGTTCCAAGCACAGTGCAGAGTAAGTTAAGTGGATACAATCCATTATGGGAGACACTTCCAAGACAGGATATGTTTCTGACAGTAGCAGTTATCCTGGTTCAGATAGGTGCCAAAGCCCCCTCTCAGAAGCCAGCACGGTGTATTATAATAACAACTAGCACCAATGGGACCCCTTCCATTTACCAGGCCCATGCCAAGTGTCTCTTGCATGTTATCTCACAGAACATCCCTTGAAAGAATGGGCTATTATTTCCCTATTTTCAGATGGAGAAACCCAGGCTCCTAGCTATGATATCCCCAGCCCAAGGCAACATTGTTAGTAAACGATGGAACAGACTCCAATCCAAATCCTCCTTTATGGCCCTGGACTTGAATTGATAATCCTCCTGTCTCAGCCTACCAAGTGCTCAAATTTCACATATATACGTTTATAAACAGATTTATTACCTATAAAGCAGGCATTAGTGTCACTATGTATTGTAGATGATATGATTGAAGCTTAGAGAATGTCAGAGTTTGGCTCTAGACTGTCCCTCAAAGCCCCAAAGCTTAGTTCCAGCACTTGATACTATTGGAAAGTGGTGGAAACTTTAAGAGGTCCATACCTTATGACACCTTACCTGTATGATCCATACACAGTGATCCCAATGCCAGTTTTGGAGTTACACGGCCCTGGATTCAAATTCTGGTCTCATGACAATGTGGCTTAGTGATAGATTGCTTGCCTAGTATGCATGAAGCCCTAGGTTCAATTCCTCAGTATCACATAAACAGAAAAAGCCAAAAGTGGCTCTGTGGCTCAAGTGATAGAGCACTAGCCTTGAGCAAAAGAAGCTCAGGGATAGTGCCCAGGCTCTGAGTTTAAGCCCCAGGACTAGCAAAAGAAAAAAAAAAAAAACAGGCCATATATGTATGTGTTCAGATAGATAGATAGATAGATTTGTATATATGTGTGTATATATAATCATATATATTCATATTCATATATATGTATATAATCATATATACACACATAAATGTTTATATATATATATATATATATATATATATATATATATTCTGTGTTAGTCAAATTTCTGATACTGAAACAGATACCTGAGATGAACCAAGTTATAAAGATAAAATGTTTCTTTTAGTTTCAAATTGTAGAGGTTCCAGTCCATGGTTGGTTGGCCTTGCTGCTTTTGAACCTGTGGCAAGCAATACAACATGGCAAGGGAGTATGTGGTAGCACAAAGCCACTCATCTCATGGCTACAGAGTGAAACAGAGAGACAGGAAAGGATGGGCTCTGCTATCCTCTTCAAGCTCCCCCCCCCTCCATGACCAGAAAACCTCCCACTAAGCTCCACCTCTTAAGATTTCCATCACCTCCCAATAGAGCCAAGCTGGGGACTAAACTTTAGCACACAGACCTTTGGGGCCTTTCAGATCCAAATAATAACATTCTCTAAGCTTTAATCCCATCATCTGCAAAATATGGTGACACTCATGCTTACTTTATAGGTAATAAAGCTATTTCTTCTCCTTTGAACCCAAATAGAATGTGCTGTGTAGCAGAAAACACATCTTGACAGGCTCCAAATCATGTTCCCTCAAGACTTTAGCTTAATTTGCACCTGTTTGGAAATTGGAATAAACAAATGCTCAGGGCTAATTAGGCATAGCAGCTCGAGCCTGTAATTCTAGCTACTTGGGAGATGGACACAGGGATCTGATCTTATTATGGTGGTGGTTAAAAGAGAAAAGAAGCAGAAGCAGGAGGAAGAGGAGGAGGAGGAGGAGCACCACCACTACAAAGGGTTTTCTGGAAAATGAATCAAAAAGAGTGACCACCCGCCACTAATCAATCAAGTTTAAATACAAATACAATGCTACAAATTGGTATTTGATACAGATTTCTCTGATGACCCAATCATGGACCTTTGTGGCCCATTTGACCCAGAAATCCCTCCTTCTTCCTTGACACAATACTTTTTCTGTATGGATAAACACCATCGGTAGGTTCTCCCTCTTATAAGGACTGAGGTGGCCCAGGCAGAGATGCAAAGAAAGAAGACCATTCGAAAGCGAAGGGTCCCAAGTCTGGGCATGCATTGACTTCCCTCCTTCCTAATCGGATGGAAAGATAAGAGGTTCTGTGCTTGGGATCCCATCTTCCCTCACATTCTCCAGGATTTCATCTCCACAAGTTTTCTTTCTCTTATGCAGCATCAACCGTTCCTTTTTCTCTGCACAACTGTTATCTGAGCACAAACATCTTTTAAAAATTCTCAGGAGCAGCTGGGCACAGTGATACACACCTGTCATCCCAGCTATAGTGAAAAAAATGTAAAATAGAAAGATCATAGTCCATTCCATACTGGTCAGAAAGCAAGACCTATCTCAAAAAACAACCAGAGAACATCACAAGCCAGGATATCATAGCTGCATGATCCACAATAGCCAAGTTATGGAAAGAGTCCATATGCCCTTCACTACATGAGTGGCTCCAAAAACTAAGGTACCTAGACACAATGGAATTTTACACAGCTATTACAAAGAAAAATATT
The DNA here is from genome assembly GCF_000151885.1 of Dipodomys ordii. Classification (NCBI taxonomy): domain Eukaryota; kingdom Metazoa; phylum Chordata; class Mammalia; order Rodentia; family Heteromyidae; genus Dipodomys; species Dipodomys ordii. Next base: position 11,830,356 of record NW_012267262.1, read on the forward strand.
GTCATTTGCAGGGAAATGGACAGACCTAGAACAAATCATGTTAGGTGAGGTAAGCCAAGCTCAGAGACACAAACAGTGCATGTTTTCTCTCATATATGGAAGCTGAATCTAAAATGCACTGGGACATAATAAATTATACAAGACTCTAGATACTCACACATAGTGAGACCAAAAGAGGATACTCTTAGGGGACTATATAATATATATAGTATATGTAGTGTGTATATATATATATATATATAATATTTTTAATGAACTTCAAGAAATGAAAACAAGAGGGTTTTTTTTCCTTTGTTGATTTTGTTTCCTTTTCTTCCTGTCTTGTTTATTTGTTTATCTGTCTTTGGGAGGATAAGAGGGACACAGAAATGGCGAGGGGAAAGGGTGAACAAATGCAGCAGTGGTATTCACTAGACACTATGTCAAAAATGTACCATACAACTTGTGGGTGGGAATAAGAGGAAAAAACTGGGAGAGAGCCAGGAAGAGGATGACACTGTACAAAAAGAAATGTATTCTACCTGACTTAAATAACTTCAATCCCTCTATATATCACTTTTATAATAGCAATTAAAAATAATGATAACCAAGCTGGGCACCAGTGGCTCACACCTATAATCCTAGCTACTCAGGAGGCTGAGATCTGAGGATCATGGTTCAAAGCTAGCCTGGGCAGAAAAGTGTGAGATTCTTATCTCCAATTAACTACCAAAAGACTAGAAGTAGGGCTGTGGCTCAAAGTGGTAGAATACTAGCCTTGAGCAAAAAACCTTAGGGACAGCATCATGAGTTCAAGCCCCATGACCAACAGAAAATTAATAATAATAATAATAATAATAATAACAACCAGAGTAAAAGGACTAAAGACATGGCTCAAGAAAGAGAGTACCTCGGGGCTGGGAAGGTGGCTCAGTGATAGAGCGCTTGCCTTGCATGCCTGAGGCCCTGGGTTTGATTCCTCAGCCCCACATAAGAAAAAAGAAAAAAGCTGCAAGTGGCACTGTGGCTCAAGGGGTAGAGCGCTAGCCTTGAGCTGAAGAGCTGAGGCACAGCGCCCAAGCCCAGAGTTCAGGCCCCATGACAGGACCCTCCCCCCAAAAAAAGAAAGAAATAGAGTGCCTGCCTACCAAGCGCATAAACCCAAGTTCAAATCCTAGTGAATCTCAGGTTCATCTACCTGTTTCCTACTCTGCTTGTTGGCACTGAAAATGTCTAGAAGAGCTGTTTACCCCTCACCATCCATCCTTCTCCTTTGCTCAGCCCCCTCAGACCAGGCTTTCATAATTCCCCATCCACTAAAAAGACTGTCATCAAGTTGCCAGTGGTCAAATTCTGACTTACTGACTTACTACCAATTTCTAGCTCGATTGCTCTTTTCTTCTTCAGGAAACATTCTCCATTCTCATCCTAGGTTTCCATAACCTTTCACTTGTTTGGTCTTTTTCTACCTGACTTGAATAGTGCTCTCTCTCTCTCTCACACACACACACACACACACACACACACACACATGCACACACACACAGAGAGACAGAGAGAGATTTCTGGACTAGCCTCACTCACAACTAGATCTCTAAATGTGGGAGAGTTACACCCTCCAAAGCTCTTCTCCTCTCTTTCACTAAGAATATTCCCTAAGTAATTTCCCCTAGCCCTGACTCTTGCTTTAAATACAATTCAATGATGCCATTGTAAATACTGACACCTGTCACACCTGTGTAGCCTCTGGAACCCAGGTATCTTTCCAGGCCCCAAATTCAGATATTACTAACCACATGACATTTCCACCTTACAGTCATGTCTATGAGATGTCTAACTGGAACCTCTAGCTTAATAAACTAGAAGCATGGTCTTTCCTGATTTCCATGTCCCTTTGATCCTTAGCCACCAGAGACAATGACAGAACCTTTGTTCAGATCCTGAATCCAACAGTCACCTTGATTTTTCTTTTCCTTTTCTTTTCCTTCTTTCCCAATTCAACACAACAGTAAATCTTGAAAGATGGCTCTTTCTAAGAGATCTTGAACCCAATTTCTTTTGCTGACACAGCTCCCACCTTTCTCCGAACAAGCCCCATTTCTTGCTTGATCTACTTCAACCTCATAGCTAGTCTCATAGCCAACTCTTTTTTTTTTTTCCTGGTAGTGGGGCTTGAACTCAGGGCCTGAGCTGACATCCCTTAGCTTTTCCACTCAAAGCTAAAACTCTACCATTTCCAATGTCTGGTGGTTAGTGAGAGATCTGAGTTTCACAACCTTCCCTCCATAGCCTGGATTTTTAAAAATTTCAATATTATCTTTTTTGTGAAAATACTGTACAGAGGGTTTACAATTACATGGGCAAGATAATGAGTACATTTCTTATCAAGCATTGCAGCCTCCTCCTTTGTTTCCCCTTCCCATCCTCCCTCCACCCCCCCACCCAACCCTTCTCCCTCCCCCCACCAAAGTTGTAAAGTTTGTTCTAGATATACGACTTGTACGTCTCATTGTTGCAGTGGGTCCACCTGTATCCCTATTTAAATGATTTGTTTTTTTTCCCCTTCCCCTCCACAAATTATAACAACATCAAACCATAGCCTGGATTTTAACTGTGACCCTCACATATCAACCTCCTGAGTAGCTAGGATGAGGAGCATAAGCCATGGGTGCCTGGTTCCAACATTAACTATAGTGTGTCCTCCAGAGCGACCATTCCCCAGTGTCATTTAGAGTGTGTCAACCCTCATTCTCAATTTAAAACCTCTCATAGTTTCCTGCTGTGTTCATGAAACCCAAACTCTTTATCATAGTCTACAAGATCCTTGCCCACCTCGCTAAACTCATTTGCTCCCACTTCTTGCTCAGGTCATGTAGGGACTAAAGTCCTGCTTCAATGGCTGCTGTCGCCCCCTGCTGTGATTCTTCTTAGCCCTAGGCAGCATTGGCCATGAGCCTATCAGGATCCGTAGCTGATGACTGGAAGGCCTCCCCTGACCTTTGCACTCATTCCCTGATTTCCAGTCTTTGCGAGACCTTGGATTTCTCCACAGTTACCGCCTTCATTGGGTCTGGAAGCCTGTTTGGGTTCCATGGCCTGAGCTCAGCTCCCAATTCACCTTTTGGTTCAGCAGCTTCCTGGGACTTCAGCATCGCTTTTGGGTTTGATTAAGATACTTCTGTATCTCTTGGGCCCCAGCCCATGAAGAAGGCTCTGGGCATAGTCTGCTGGCCACACTGGAGCTTCAGTGCACACTGGGCCTCTTCTCCAAGAAGACTCCCCATCAAGAGGGCCACTGAGCCACCATGCCTTAAAGCAGCAAAAACAAACTCAGGCCTCTCTAAGGGTGTTGGAGGAGAAGTACAAGAGAAGATGGGGATAAGATTGCTTCTCAGTGATTTCCAGGTTCCAGGAAGCCAAAAACCACTGAGCTATCCAGAAAATTGGACTGTTGGGATGTGGCTGAGGCTAACCTCACTGGAGAAATTGGTCCTGGTAGCCAGGCCCTTCCTGGTCTGGCTCAGGTCTGCAATCCTAGCTACTCAGGAGGCTGAGATCTGAGGATCATCGTTTAAAGCCAGCCTAAGCAGACAAAGCTAAGAGATTCTTATCTCAAATTAACTACCCAAAAGCCACAAGTAGAACTGTGGTTCAAATGTTAGAGTATTCACCTTGAGTTAAATGCTAAAAGAATAGCACCCTGGCCCTGAGTTCAAGCACCAGTAACTACCCTCCCACCTCCCCACACACAAATTGGCCCTGGACTAGTAGATCCACTTTATTCTGTCATTCATAGCCTCAAGCAATGGACCACAGACTATTCCCAGCTGTACAGTGAAAGCAACAAGACCAGAACTGCAACTATCGGATACCAAATTCCATACTCAGTAGATGCTGGGTGCTTTATAGTCACTGTGTCACTTAGTTTCCTGGATAAATTTGAAGCAGTTAAGCTGGGCATGGTAATGTATATCTATAATGCTAGCATTTGAGTCTGAGGCAGAAGATTGAGAGTTAAAGACCAGCTGGGGCCATATAGTGAGACCAAAAAAAAAAAAACGTAGGCGATTATCACAGTTTAACAAATTACAAAGCCAAGTTTCCAAAACAGTTAAAATAATGTGCTTAAGGTCATATAACAAATGTGTAAGAACGCCTGAGTTTTTTAGTCCAAGTCCATAATCCTTACCTTTCAAGTATTTAATTACAGGTCATTTCATATTATCGGTGCACACCTAACCATAGCTCCTTAAAAGCTAGAGTTTCTTCTTGTTCGTCATCTATTTAACATAGAGGCTAATACATAACATTTTTTTGTAAATGTATTTCTACTTTATATCTACTACAATTAATAGACAATTATTAACGTAATTACCATAATACCACTGTTGGCTTTCTTGTTCCCTACACTTGAGCATTTGGCCTATTTCCAATTTTTAGTTCTAATGTTCAGTACAGTAATTTTCCTATACTAGAACACAGAATAGGAGTGAGAAATAGAAAATGCAAGCCAGGCACTAGTGGCTTATGACTGTAGGTACTCAGAAGGCTAAGATCTGGAGGAGTGTGATTCAAAGCCAGCCTAAGCAAAAAAGTCTATGAGACTGCATCTCCAATTAACCAGCAAAAAAGCATGACTAGAGATGTAGCTCAAGTGACAAACTCCATGCCTTGAGTTCAAATGCTTGAGTTTTTCCTGAAGGAAAAAAAATAAAAGATAAACCTAATGAAAGAAAAAGTAACATTCTATATCTTTCATGAAACTATTAAAGGTGAATTCAACTAAGTAATGTACTATTTACACAAAGTAAAGTAAAAGTTTTCGAGTTTTCAGATTATGATCATGAAATCACCAGTCTTTACTTTTTCTATCTTTTTTTTTTTTTTTCTTTTTGGCCAGTCCCGGGGCTGGAACTCAGGGCCTGAGCACTGTCCCTAAGCTTTCTTTTGCTCAAGGCTAGCACTTTACCAATTGAGCTACAGTGCCAGTTCAGGCTTTTACTGTTTACATGGTAATGAGGAATACTCAGGGTTTCATGCATACTAGGCAAGCAGTCTACCACTAAGCCACATTCCCAGAGGTCACCAGCCTTTTCTTTTTGTTTTTTGTTTTTTTGGTCAGTCATGAGGCTTGAACTCTGGGCCTGGGCGCTGTCCCTGAACAATTCAGCTCAAGGCTAGCCTCTACCACTGAGCCACAGCACCACTTCTGGCTTTTTCTGCTTATGTGATGCTGAGTAATCAAACCCAGGATCTCAGGCATGCAAGGCAAGCACTCTACCACTGAGCCACCTTCCTAGCCCTCACCAGCCTTTTCTAGTAAACTTAAGTGTCACAGTCCTCACTAGGAAAACAGATGTAATATATTGTAAAAATGTACAGTCCTAACTAAGAAAAAAACCTGCTTTTTATAAAGTGAACTTCAATATAAAATAAGAGTATTGAAATGTGGCAATGGAACAATGTAGCTATCTTTTAGCAAGCCAGATTTGGTTAGTAATGTTGCAGAGGTATTGGATCTGTATCCCTTTCATCTATGGTTTCTGATTCAGATTTTTTTTAAATCTGATTTTGAGTGCTTTTGTTGGATAACTCTCAGGTGCCCTCTAGTGGGTGAAGTGAATTGTGAGCCTAAAAGAAATCAGCTCACATTTCTAGTTTTATGTGCACAAAGGACATTGGAAAGATGATTATTTTAAAGAAATAACTATGTATTTACAGTCATAGGTAATGAGTTACTTTTAGATTTATTGATAGTAATAATGGGTTTTAGTCTTTTTTAAATAACTGGTATTAGAAATGTTCCCTTACAGTCTTTAAAGACATGAGTAAAAACAATTAGTAGGATGGTTTTAATTACTAAGTAGGTCATGGAATATTTTTTCAGGAACTCATAGGTTAGGAGAATCTATTCATTTTCATGAAATGTAACTATTCTTTTGTCTTGAATACTAGGCTTCCTGTTTGCTAAGCAAACACTCTACTACTTGAACCATACCTCTCAGCTTCCTACCTTATTTTTTAGGTAGAATCTTGTGTTTTTGCCTGGTGACAGCCCCAAACTACTATCTTCCTACCACTAGCCTCCCACACAGCTGGTATCAGAGGTGTGCACTACCTCACCTGGTTTATTCATTAAAATATGGGTCTAGGGGCTGGGAAGGTGTCTCAGTGGTAGAGCACTTGCCTTGCATGCACGAGGCCCTGGGTTCGATTCCCCAACACCACATAAGAAAAAAAAAAAAAAGAAGAAGAAAAAGCCGGAAGTGGCGCTGTAGCTCAAGTGGTAGAGCGCTAGCCTTGAGCTGAAGAGCTGAGGGACAGCGCCCAGGCCCAGAGTTCAGGCCCCAAGACCAGACCCAAAAACAAAAAAAAAAACAAACAAAATATGGGTCTAGATGGGCATTGGTGGCTTGTAATCTAGCTACTCGGGAGACTAAATCTGATGATCATGGTTCAAAACCAACCCAAGCAGGAAAGTCTATGAGACTTTTATTTCCACCAAAACAAGCCGTATATGGAGTAGTGGCTCAAGTAATAGAGGTCTAGCCTTGAGTACAAAAGCTCAGGGACAGTACCAAGGCCCTGAATTCAAGCCCCAGACCAACACACACACACACACACACACACAGAAGAAAGGAAGGAAGGGGAAGGGGAAGGAAG
>NW_012267262.1:11837248-11847739 GCF_000151885.1 Dipodomys ordii
GGAGGGAGGGAGGGAGGGAGGGAAGGAGGGAGGGAGGGAGAGAGGGAGGGAAGGAGGGAGAAAGGGAAAGAAGAGGCAAGGAAAGGAAAGGAAAGAAAAGAAAAGAAAAAAAACAATAAATGTTTCTCACTAAATTGAGACTGACCTCAGGCTGACCTCAAACCAAGCTCTTGCCAAATCTCTGCCTTCCAAATAGCTGGAATTACAGTTGTGCACCATGACACTTGACTCAAATGTAAGGAATCTTAAGAGAAACAAAACAATACAGTGACCATTCATACAAAAACACAACCTCAGATGATATAAAGATCAACATTGTCCAAAACATATTGTGTAATGCTGATTCCCTGGTGTGCACATACATGTATGTGTATGTGGGTGTAGGTATAGAATGGGAAAGAGCTTTCTTAGTTGAAAAACATTTGAGATTAACTCAGTCACTTCGTTTCCACCCTGTGACCATGAATTTCTCATGATTCACCTTTTTGTGCTTCTTGTTTCTGGGAAAAGAATGTCCTGACCTACAAGACACCAGCTTTCCAGTTTGCTCTCCAGCTCAGGTTAGCTTTGTGGATCTAAATTTCAGTACTCCTGTTTGTGCAAAAGCATGTAGGTGCTCTTGTGTACTCATTTAGCTATTTAGCTAGCTAGTTAGTGAATACAATTATAGCACATGCAAACCCACCAGACTCTCAACTGTGTTTTACTTTAGGGGGAATGAGTTACAGCAAGAAATGACAAGGGAACTTTTACTTTTAGAGCCATACTTTCTCTAATATTTGAAACTTTTTTTGTTTTTGTTTTTTTTTTTTGGGGGGGGGTCCGGTCGTGGGGCCTGAACTCTGGGCCTGGGCGTTGTCCCTCAGCTCTTCAGTTCAAGGCTAGCACTCTACCACTTGAGCCACAGCACCACTTCTGGCTTCTTTCTTTTTGCTTATGTGGTGCTGAGGAATTGAACCCAGGGCCTCATGCATGCAAGGCAAGTGCTCTACCACTGAGCCACCTTCCCAGCTCCCATATTTGAAACTTTTATAAAAGACATGCTTAATTTTTATAATCGTATATTATGGAAGTTGAAAGGGAAAAAAAATTCCCTAACAATGCTCCAAAAGCACTACAACCAGACTAGCAGCAAATCCACTGTTCCTAAGTGTAGTCCAGAACTCTGCACACCTACTTCTCCCTTGCCTTTGTTTATATCCCAAGGACAAGCCTGGCTGGGTACTGTCACTTTGTCCTGAGAACTGAAGCTCTAGCATCCTTAGAGACAAGAGTCATCACAATGATACCCACATCTGGATGCTACAGAAGACAAGCCCACAAAGAAGGGGACATGGTGTCAGAACTGAGACCTGGACCGCCCCTTTGTACCATCTTGTCGTTGCTGCTGTTGTTTCTCTCAGTGTTCTTCAATCTTTTTGCAGAAATAGTTTTTCTCCCTTAAAACTGAAAATACATCCCTCACCAAAGTCTAAACTTCTTGTTCTCCCCACTCCCTTTCCTTCTATTAAACATATGCCCTACCAGTATAGCTGCATTCTCAGGATGCTGAAGACTCAGGTTTCTACTGGTACGAAAAGAAGATCAGACCCAAAGTTAAGATGAATTCATTAGAGTAGATGTCACCCCCTGGAGCTCTTCCTGGGAGCTGGGCAAACCCTCTTATGACATCTTCTCTGGCTCATGGTTCACCTTACTCAATGTGAAACAAGAACTTAACCTCCAGGATATAGCTGTCCTCTATTGAATATTTAGCATATGCCTTGGAATATTGAATTCTATGAATTCATTTTTCTATATTCTCCATTTAAAGTTCACAACATTCCTCCCTGTTAGGTACCATCTATCTACCTAATATATGGATGAGGACAATGAAGTTGAGAGTGTAAACAACAAGCCCTAGTTTATACTATGTGAATACTTCTCATAAGAAAGAGACCTGAGCTGGGCACTGGTGGTTCAAGCCTGTAATTCTAGCTACTCAGGAGGCTCACCTCTGAGAATCTCAGTTCAAAGCCAGACCAGGCAAAAAAAGTTCATGAGATCTTATCTCCATTAACTACCAAAAAATCCAGAAGTGGAGCTGTGGCTCAAGTGGTAGAATGCTAGCCTTGAATTTAAAAGCTCAGGGGCAGCAGCCAGGCCTTGAATTCAAGCCCCAGGACCAAGAGAAAAGAGAAAAAAAGGAAACATTAAGGAGGCAATTCTATCCAAATCACCCACTGAAGGCTCTTCATTCAGCACCTAGGATCAGATAAGCTCAGGCCTTTCCCATGACTGCGTGTATTCCTGTGAGAACAAAGTGTCCCTGAGTATGGAATAAATATAGTATCAGTTTTCCTTCAAGGTTTTTTGGGGGGAAGTGCCATTTTATAAGACCAATGGATATATAATATGTTACATTTTGTATTTTTATATTTTTCAAAATACAAAAAGATGCCAGGTGCTGGTGGCTCACACCTATAAGCCTGACTATTCAGGAAACTGAAATCTGAGGATCATGATTCGAAGATACTTTGGGCAGAAAAATCCATCCCTAATCTCTAATTAACCACCAAAAAGCAGGAAGAAGACCTGTAGTTCACTTCCGGCAGAAATGATAGAGTGCCAGTGTTGAATGAAAAAACAAAGGGATAGCTCCCCATCCATGAGTTCAAGCCCACAATGAAAGTCTCATATCTGAACTGCAATCCACCTTGGGATACCATACCAGACAGGGTTGTTCAGCCTAGGGTATCTAAAGGTCAGGAGGTTGGAGGAAGCCCTCTGTACAGGGTGACTGGACTTCTGCACTCCCAGCTCTAACCAGCAGGTGGAGCCTGGAACAGTCCAGTCTGGAAACAAGATGAACTAGTCAGAGGGAACCCTTGCACACTGCATCCTCTCTAACAGTCACTACCTTTGAAAACATGGTAGCTGTGAGAAACTTAATTATTCACATAATAATCTTCTCTCCTTCTACCATTTTCTTCTCAGGAAATGGAAAAAGGGAAGGAATATCTCACTACAAGTGGGAGAGTGAAAGTCTAGGCAGAACTAGAATTGCCCTTCAACCTGAACAGACTTGACATATCCTCATCACATGTTTTAACCTCTCTCCCTTGCCTTTCCCTTTAAGTTTCAGTTGCCTGCTATAGCTATATCCATAGCAACACAGCTGGTGGGAGAATGTGGAAAACTCCTACTCATTCTGTTAAATTCAGGTACGTCTTCACCTTATTGGAGAAGTACTTCCAATCCTTTCACCTGGGAGGAGATTGTCTCACTGTTACCACGGTGACATCTCATACACACCCGTAGTAGGACACATGTCCCACTGTCTCAGGACTGACTCTGCGTACTTGTCTCCACCACTACCTCATAGTCTCCTCGTTCATATTTGCACCCCAGTACAAAGACATGGACTGGTGCCTGGAACACAGGAACTAATCAGTACATTTCTCACTCACAAGTGTTGGGCACTAAAGGGAAGATAACTATGGGAGGGACAGGTGGACCTAGGAATGGAATTGAAACAGAGTGACTTAAGAGACACTAGTAAGATCACCAGAGAGGAAAAAGAAATCATGTCCTTACTCAGGAAAGCTGTCCCTGGCATGTCGGCTGTCCAGGGAAGCAAATGGAGCTAAGAAACTAGACAAAAGCAATGGTAATAGAAACTTGAGAGTCAAGGCTGTGGCTCAAATGGTAGGTAGAGCGATCTGCCTAGCACACACAAGGCCCCGAATTCAAACCCCAGTGCTGCCAATAAAACAAAACAAATGCCCAAAAAGCCCAGAGCAGAAGTGGAAAATGAAACAAAGAGGGAGACAAATTTATATAATTTTTCGGCCCTTGATGGACACAAAGTTCAGACTGAGGACTGGTATAAGGATAGAAGCCTATTTTTAAATAGTACCAAATATATTGTGGAGGAGAAGATGGAATTTTGTGGGTCTTTATAAAGTCAGGAAGGGGGAGATATCTATGCTGAATTCCTCTTCATTGACTCAAGGAAATAAGAAAGGCCTGAATTCCATAGGAATAGCTTGTAATCACACTTTTAATCTTTAAATTGCTAAGTTATAGATATCATCTTATTAATTTCTTTCTTTTTTTTTGGCAATTGTGGGGTTTGAACTCAGGGCCTGGATGCTATCCCAGAGCTGTATTTTTGCTCAAGGCTAGGGCTCTACGACTTTGAGCCACAGTACCACTTCCAGGTTTTGAGTGGGTATCAGGGACTTTCCTTCTTGGGCTGGCTTCAAACCAGAATCCTTAGATATCAGCCTCCTACGTAGATAGGATTACAGGCAGGAGCCACCAGCATCTGGCTTTATTTATTTCATTTTTCATTCATTCCTTTATTTATTTGTGCTGTTACTGTGGTTTAAACCCTGAGATCTCATGCTATCTCTTAACTTTTTGCTCAAGGCTAGGGCTCTACCACTGGAGCCATACTTCCACTTCTGGCTTTTGTTGTCTAACTGTTGATAAGAGAGTCCTGGACTTTTCTGCTTAGCTGACTTTAAATCTCCATTTGCAGACCTCATCCTCTTCAGAAGCTAGGATTACAGGCATAAGCCACCAGTGCCTGACCTTCATTTTATTTAAAAGCAACCTAGAGTGATAGCCAAGCTGACTTGGGCTGTAATCCCAGCTGTTCCATTTATCGGCAACATGAGTTTATGTATAGGTCCTCTCAATTTTCTCAGCTTCACTATCTCTCATAAATAAAAGGCAGTAAAATCTTCCTCAAAGGACTAATCAGAATAATAAGGATAATGTGTACGAAGTGCTTAGCACAGGCTGCCCCAGGAACCACTTAACACTAATTCCATCCTTGATTCTTCCTTTTCAGTGTCTGACAGAGAAATTTTGCTCAATGTTTCTTCCATCTACACTGTCGCAAATCTTACTATGATTTACTTTCTTTTAAAAAAAATTTTATTGAGTCTGGTGTCAATGGCGCACGCCTGTAATTCTAGCTACTCAGGAGGCTGAGATCTGAGGATTGCAGTTCAAAGCCAGCCTGGGCAAGAAAGGCCATGAAACTCTTATCTCCAATAAACTACCAGAAAAACCAGAAGTGTTGCTGTAGCTTAAGTAGTAAAGTGCTCTCCTTGAGCTGAAGAGCTCAGGGACAGTGCCCAGGCCCAGAGTTCAAGCCCCATGAAAGTGATATACAGAGTCAGGTAAAGAATACTTTTCTTTTTGGATAATATCACCCTTTCCCTCGCTCTTTTCCAGTTTTTCCCTCCCATCTCCACCCACAAGTTGTGTAATTCATTTCCAACATAGTGTCTAGTAAGTACCACGGTTGCATTTGTTCACCCTTTGACCTTCAATTTCTGTCCGCCACTTACCCTCCCAAAGACACATAAATGAACAAACAAGATGAAAACAAACACAACAAAGAAAAATCCTCTTGTTTTCATTTCCTGAAGTTCATTTTGATAAATTATATTTTATATGATCAGAGGCACATAGGCATTGCACCTTTGTGTTCTTCCCCTACGAGTATTCTCCTTTGGTCTCCCTGTATGTAAATGCTTAGAGTCCTGTATAACTTATCATATCCCAGTGAATATTAGGTCTACCTTCTGTATATGAGAGAAAATATATGTCATTTGCCTCTCTGAGCTTGGTGTATCTCACTCATTTTTAAATGAAGAGAAGAGGTGCCTACTTAATATGATTGCATAATCCAAAATCAGTACAGATAGACATCTTTTTTTTTCAAGTTGTAGGGGGAGTCCTTACTAGGTTTTCTTGGCTTTTGTCATTGTTTGTTGTTGTGTGTTTGTTTGTGTCTCTGTGCCAGTACCGAGGCTTAAATTCAGGGCCTCATGTTCTCCCTTAACTTTTCTGCTCAAAGCTAGTACTCTACCACTTGAGCCACACTTCCACTTCTGGCTTTATGCTGATGGGTTGGAGATAAGAATCTTGTAGGTTTTTCTGCCCAGGGCTGGCTTTGGACCCGGATGCTCAGTTCTCAGTCTCAAGATGCCTCCCTGCATCTTGATTCCTTCCGTCATTCTCCCTCCTCTACTATAAGTATTATTTCCCCTAATTATTAAACAAGAAAGCTGGGGTTTGATGAGGTTAAAACTTGTCTAAAGCCGGGTGCTGGTGGCCCACGCCTGTAATCCTAGCTACTCAGGAGGCTGAGATCTGAGGATTGTGGTTCAAAGCCAGCCCAGGCAGGAAAGACTGTGAGACTCCTATCTCCAATAAACCACCAGAAAACCGGAAGTGGTGCTGTGGCTCAAGTGGTAGAGCGCTCGCCTTGAGCTGAAGAGCTGAGGGACAGCACCTAAGTCCAGAGTTCAAGCCCCATGACCAACAAAAAAAAAACAAAACTTGTCTAAATACACATGTCTAAGAAGTAGCAAAATCTGTCTAGAACTCACCTTCTGTCGGCCAATTTTTTGGGGGGTATTTATGTGTATGTGCAGGAACTGACGCTTGCTTGCTCCTGGCTCAAGGCTGGAACTCTACCACTTGAGCCACAGTTGCGCTTTTGGCGTGTGTGTGTGTGTGTGTGTGTGTGTGTGTGTGTGCTTAATTGAAGATAAGAATCTAATGGACTTTCCTTCCTTGGGTTGGCTTCCAATTTCCATACTCAGATTTCAGACTCCTGAGTAGCTAGGATTGTAAGAGTGAGTGACTGGCCTAGCTCCTCTCCACTCTTCCTTTATTTATTTTTTTTTGGGGGGGTCCAGTCGTGGGGCCTGAACTCTGGGCCTGGGCACTGTCCCTCAGCTCTTCAGCTCAAGGCTAGCGCTCTACCACTTGAGCCACAGCACCACTTCCAGCTTTTTTCTTTTTGCTTATGTGGTGCTGAGGAATTGAACCCAGGGCCTCATGCATGCAAGGCAAGCACTCTACCACTGAGCCACCTTCCCAGCCCTCCACTCTTCCTTTATGTGGAAATGAAGTGTGTGCTGCATTTGAATTCATCAGGATATGCTGACCATTCCACTGTCTGGGTAAATTTTCAATGATTAGATTTGTATAAAGAAAGAGTGCTATTGAATGTCCTTAAATGTATCTCAATGGTAAAATAAGGAAAATGCCTTTAGTTTATACTATGTATGGAAACGGATTTTTTAAGCACTTCATTTCTCAGTATGCTTTAACAGTTTCCTTTTTACAATCCAAGAGTAACAAACAACAGGTGAGTAGGTAGTAAGCTAACACATAAGAAACTAATCTCCGTGTAAGAGATGAATCATCCTTGAGATTTCTTTTTCTTGTTTTGGGCCAGTACTGGGGCTTAAACTTAGGATCTAAGTCATTTAGCTTTTTCATTCTTCCACTTGAGACACAGCTCCACTTCTGGTTTTTCATTTTGGTGGTTAACTGGAGATAAGAGTCTCACAGACTTTTCTGCCTAGACTGGCTTCAAACTGCAGTTAACAGATCCCATTCTCCTGAGTAGGAGATTACAAGTTTGAGCCATTTGCACTCAGCTTCATCCTCGAGACTTTTTTATTTGTTGTTTTCCTCTTCAGTGGTAGTGGGGTTTGAACTCAGGGCCTCACACTTGCTAGGTAGACACTGAGATTTCTTATTTGGAACTTCAGTCTATATATCCACCCTTCCATCCTTTAATGAAGGACAGTTTTGTGGTTAAGCTTGGAATTGTAGCAAAAAATTCAAGCCCAACTATTTCAGCTTTCCAATCATGGTTCTTCCTAATAAGTCTGAGCTCCCAGGGAAAGCGGTTTGTGGATAGTTCGCCACATATTGTTATTCTGAGAAAACTAACAAAACCACTGAAGGCAAAAATCATCACACTGTCATCTTTGCTCATGAAAGAGCCCAATTTTCAGCTGGAGAGCAAAGAATATATTTGAGGATGAGAGCTGGTGAAATAGCTTGGCTGAATTAAAGCTCTTGTGCCAGTGATGGTTGCCTTATCCCTCACTGGCAAAAGAAAAGGGAAATAGCACAGGTTGCATCCACCAGGCAGCAGGTGAGAGAAAGAAAGATAACAATGATAACAACAATAATAAGCTAACAAGGGCTGGTGCTGGTGGCTCACGCCTGTAATCCTAGCTACTCAGGAGACCAAGATCAGAGGATCACAGTTCGAAGCCACTCTGGACAGAAAAGTCCATGAGACTCCTATTTCCAATTAACCACAAAAAGCTGGAAGTAGAGCTGTGGCTCAAGTGATAGAGTGCTATCCTAAAGCACAAAAGCTTGGGGACAGCACCCAGTTCCAGAGTTCAATCTCAGGGGCTGATGCAGAGGGAGGGGCAGAAGAGGGATTAAATTTAGAGCTAGCCTTGAGCAAAAAGGCTAAGGGACTGTGCTTAGTGCCTGAGTCCAGGCCCCAGTACTGGCCTACTACACACACATACACACACACACACACACACACACAATAATACACAGATTTATAAACATAACAGATGATTCAAAAATAGCATGATATCTTTACAATAGGAATATATATTATATAAAAATAGCATGAAAATTTTAATATACTACTTCCAGAAATTGATAGATGCCTTCCACAACTGCAACACCCAAGGCTGAGGCCATCAACCAGGGGCACAGGTAAACAAGTACATGAGCAAGTCAAGACGCAGCTGCCCCTGCAGCCTCCTCAACCAATACACATTCACGCCAGGGGTGATGCAAGCAGTGTGTGTGGCTTTGCCTTGTTTGAGTAATGTCCCATGACCTGCTCAAGGTCTCCAAGGAACTACACAAATCCACCTAGATAAGGATTGGGTGCACACCTGTGCCAACAGGAAGCAAATGATACTGTAAATTCTCATAGGGCAAACTGACCCTAATCTAAGTCACAGAGAAGACTCAACAAACACCAAATTATTTACACAGCTCAAACCACATTATCTGATGAAACTATAATTAAAATTAAAATCTCTTTAGTAAAAGACATAACCGATCACCCAGTGACTCTGTACTTTTTGTTGTTGTTGTTTTGTGCTTTTTTTTGTCGGTCATGAGGCTTGAACTCTGCTCCTGGGCGCTGTCCCTCAGCTCTTCAGCTCAAGGCTAGCACTCTACTGTTTGAGCCACAGTGCTACTTCCACTCTGTACTTTTAATACAATTTTTAAAATGTAAAATAGTTTTCTAAGTCTGTGAGACTCATCTCTAATTAATCACAGAAAAATCTGGAAGTGAGACTGTGGCTCAAGTGGTAGAGCATTACCCTTGAGCAAAAAGGAGCTCAGGGATAGTGACCAGGCCCAGAGTTTGAGTCCCAGGACTGGCAAAAAGAAAAAAAAAAAGTTGGTACATGTTTACAAGAACAGATACACAGAACTGGTCATGATCGGGTTGGGAAGGTGGCTCAGTGGTAAAGTGCTTGCCTTGCATGCATGAGGCCTTGGGTTCGATTCCTCAGCACCACATAAGCAAAAATGAAAAAAGCCATAAGTGGCGTTGTGGCTCAAGTGGTAGAGCACTAGCCTTGAGCTGAAGAGCTGAGGGACAGCACCCAGGCCCAGAGTTCAGGCCTCATGACTGGACCCAAAAAAACAAAACAAAACAAAAAAAAACTGGTCATGATAGTATCTTTTGAAACAATAAAAGAGAAAGTTACACTAATTTCTATCACCAGGGGACTTAGTTAAGTAATGTATACAATGGACTTCTATATCATCAACTCTTTCACCCACAGATATAACCAAGTAAGGACTGAAATTGTTGAGAAAAAAAGTGCATCCAAACTGAATGTGTACAGATGTTCAATTCTTGTCATTGGTTCCAAAACATTGCTGTATACAACTACTTACATCAGATTAGATATTATAAGTATATAATATTGTATATGTATATAATATGATAAATACATAATAATATTATATTTATTATATATGTAACAGATAATATTATGTATACCATATATTATATATCATATATTCTAATTATTATATACCTGTATATTATATACTTAAGTAATACATACTTCTATTATAAGTACATAAGAGGATGTGAGTAGTTATATGTAAATACTATGCCATTTTACATAAAGGCCTTGTTTCTGAGGATCACGATATCCAATTCCCTATGGTTACTGAGGGATGATTGTAATCAGAGTTCTAGGCTACAGGCCAGACTCAAAGGATTCCACATATCAGGTCTAGCCACTCATTCTATGGGCAGCCACAGAAGAGGTAAAGTAAGCACTTCAGCCTATCTTCAGAGTACAGCCTTGGGCTTTAGAGTTAAATAGAGAAAGAATTGGAACCAGGGGGTAAAAGGAATGTATAAACAGTCCCAGTCTCAGTGTTGCTCATTATCACAGTACTGGTTTTGCAAAGGGTACTGTAGAAGTTGTGGTTAGCCAGGTGCTGTTGGCTCACTCCTGTAATCCTAGCTACTCAGGAGGCTGAGATCTGAAGATCATGGTTCAAAGCCATCCCAGGCAGGAAAGTCTGTGAGACTCTTATCTCCAATTAACCACCAGAAAGCCAGAAGTGGCGCTGTGGCTCAAGCGGTAGAGCACTCGCCTTGAGCTGAAGAGC
>NW_012267262.1:11847789-11866845 GCF_000151885.1 Dipodomys ordii
CTGTGGCTCAAGCGGTAGAGCACTCGCCTTGAGCTGAAGAGCATAAGGACAGTGCTCAAGCCCAGAGTTCAAGCCCCACAACTGACAAAAAAAAAAAAAAAAGTTATGGTTACTGTCATCACTTGAGGGGAGCAATCTGGTTCCTATGAATAATTACTCTCCTCTGTGGGACATCTTCATAAGTAACTGTTTTCATTGGTGAAAGGTCTCTTATAAGAGATTCTGCTCATCTTTTTTTAAGTAGTTTTACATTAGTCTTATTAGTGATGGATCTATCTGTCTCTATGTATGTATGTATCTGTCTGTCCCTCTATCTATCTATCTATGAATAATGTCATCTATCAGTCCAGTCCTCTCTGGATGCCAAAGTGGCTACAAGATGAATAGCTCACAGAAAAGATGGATACTGAATGGAGATAGAGATGCCATGCCTTTTTCCTTCTTTTAGTAAATTCATGGGCCCAAGTGAAGAGTCAGTGCTTTTAGCAAAAAGTCTCTATGTACTGGGGGAAAACAAAGGAAGGGGTGACATGCCCAAAAAGAAAATGTACTCATTACCTAACTCAGGAAGTGGTAACCCCTTTGTACAACACCTTAATAGTAACAATAAAATTATATATATTTTAAAAATACATACATGTTACATGAATATAAATATATATATATGGAGATGGTATATTATGTAGTGAGTGCAATAAATGGACTTACATTCACAATTTAACAGAGATAAACCTTTAAAAATTAAAAATATAACTCTGAAAAAGTTGCAAAAGGATACCTATAGGATAATATTTATATAAAAGTTTGGCCAGGCACCAGTGGCTCACCTGTGTAACCCGAGCTACTCAGGAGACTGAGATCTAAGGATCACAGTTTGAAGCTAGCCCAGGCAGAAAAAATCCCTGTGAGACTCTTATCTCCAAATTAACCATTCAAAACCCAGAAGTGGAGCTGTGGCTCAAAGTGGTAGAGCACTAGTGCCAGTGGTTCATACCTATAATCCTAGCTATTGAGGAGGCAGAGATCTGAAGGTCTTAGTTCAAACCTAGCCCTGGCAAGACAGTTTGTGAGACTCTTCAGTTAACCACCAAAAAAAAAAAAAAGTGGATTTGTGGCCCAAGGAGTAGAGCACTAGTCCCAGGCAAAAGAGGTCAGGGACAGTTCCCAGGCTCTGAGTTCAAGACCCTCCCCCCCAAAAAAAAAAAAATGTTTAAGAACACATAAAATACTCTTCATTGTAGATTCAGGTAAATATAAAAACATATAGTTTTTAAACCCAGATGGAAAGATTTAATCCAACTTAAAGATGGAGATTCTCCAAGGAAAGGGGAAAGGAAATAGGATGGATGTAAAAAAGATAATTTAATATATACTATACTTTGATGCTATCTAGGGGTACAGATTCATTATTTTCTGCCCACTAAAGAATGAAAAGGCAAGAAAGTGTTTAAAGAAGACCAAGTAAGTTTATTTAACAGTGAAAGAAAAGTAGTAAGACTCTCCATTCAGAGAGGGCCCCCAACGAGGAGTCCAGTGGAGTCCTTTCAGAGGGTGATTTTTAAAGTACAGGCTCCTCCCATCTCACACCCCTGGGGCATTGCACTAATTGCTTGATGGTTTGCACATGCACCATGCCAGCTCTTTTTATTGGTGGGGCACCCAGGACATTATGGGAAGAAGAAGCTCAAGTCACTATGGAATCCAGAAGCGCTGCACTGGGCCATCTGTCACATGTTATGTCTGCCATTTTTTTGTCCTATCCCCCTAACGGTGATCCTTTTCTTTCCTTCAAGATGGGAATTACAGCTATTGCATTTAATTTCATGAAGGAAAAATAAGTGTAGCTGAGCAGTGTGCACGAATGTCTATATTATTCTACATATTTCCTTCATACACTTGAAATATTTATGATATTTCTTTTTAAAATAGGGAAGCCAGGTGCCAGTAATCCTAGCTACTCAGGAGACTGAGATCTGAGGATCACAGTTCAAAGCCAGCCCAGGCAGGAAAGTCTGTGAGACTCATTTCTAATTAACCACCAGGAACCCAGAAGTGGTGTTGTGGCTCAAAGTGCTAGAATGCTAGCCTAGCACTTAAGAGTTCAGGTACAGCACCAGGCCCTGAGTTCAAGCCCCGTGACCAACAAAATAAAATGAATAAATAAAATCTAAAATGAAAATAGGGAAAATAGTATCTACTGGGTCTTCTTAAACATCAAAGAATGCTTTTCTAATGTTTTGTAAACATAGCTGCCTGTGGCACAGATAAATACAGGTAGGGAGTCAAGCCTGAGCTTCTCTCCCATGCAGTCCTTACAAGGTCAATGTTCAGACCATTTCTAAGAGAGATTGCCGGCTTGAGCTCCTGTGGCACATTACAGACAGCAGAGCTGTGAAAATGCAGAATCAGAAGCTAAGAAATGGAGCCAAGAGTTGGAAATATGAACCTGGAAGATGAAAAAATTAGCACAAGAATTTAAAGAGGCCAAAGGGGAGATGTGATGAACACATTCCAGAGATGAAGACTGAGATTGGCAGGGTTTTGTGCAGGATGGGACATCAACTCCATGTGAAGAGGCCTGCATGGAAAGAATGGGGGAGAGACTCAGTGGGAAATGATAACTTGCAGTTTTGTACCACTTCTTTCACTGTTCAGGCAGCTTCTTTGCTGAGACTTCTTGCTCATTCTTACACATTCGGTTTTGCAATATGGAGTAGAAAATAAATGTCTTCCCAGAAGCACATGGCTCACCCTTATAATCCTAGCTATGCAGGAGGCTGAGACCTGACGACCTCAGTTCAAAGCCAGACCCAGACAGAAAAGTCCCTGAGATTCTAACTCTAATTAACTAACAAAAATCTGGAAGTGGTGTAGCTCAAGTGGTAAAGCACCAGCCTTGAGTAAACAAGTAAGCAGGAGGCCTTGAATTTAAGCCCCAATATTCACACACACACACACACACACACACACACATGGCTGTCTTCATTGTTAAGAGCATAACTCCAGGTTAAACATACCAAAAGTTTAATCCTAGCTCAAAAGCACAGTGGCTGTGTGTTGTTGGAAAAGTCATTTTAACTCCTCTGAACCTTCCTTTTCTTATCTGGCAGATGGAGTAATGGAAGAACCTTCTTCATAGATAAGGAATTAATTAGCAACTTGGTGCCTAGCACAGAACCAATCAGTCTTGACTGTTTCCTGTAAAAGCTAGAAGTTATAGATCTGCAAATGAATTCTGTTAGTCTTTTCACAGCAAGGATGTATGAATGTTTCACCCAGTGTCTTTCTTTTTCCAGAACAATGCAAGGTAAGATTCGTGCGTGTGTGTGTCTGTGTCTGTGTGTCTGTGTCTGTGTGTCTCTGTATCTGTGTCTGTGTGTCTGCGTGTGCCAATACTGGGGCTTGAACTTATAGTCTGTAGTCCTTTAGCTTTTTCACCCAAGGCTGGTGCTCCACCACTTAAGCCACAGCTCCATTTCTGGCCTTTTAGTGGTTACTTGGAGCTAAGACTCTCAAAGACTTTTCTGCCTGGACTGGCTTCAAACCATGATCCTTAACCAAGACCTGGCTTAAGAAGAGCTAGTTCTAATCATTCAGTTACCAAAGTCTGGTCAGAGGCAAGTCCTTTTGCTATCAAATGCAGCAACATGGTATTTCTGGGCAGCAGGGTCCTTGCCCTCTGCTCTTAGTCATAGCAGATTCCCACAGCCTTGTCAAACCAGTTTGATTAGAGCACAAGCTTTCAAGAACTCTCTTTTAGTTTCCTATTTAGCCCAATCCATAAGCAGAAAAGGTTGATTTTAACACTTAGTTTTTAAAATGTAAGAGGAACTGTGTTCTGAAAATAGATGGTAGTGACAGTTGCCCAATGTTGCTAATGCTAATATATTAGATGTTACAAATAGTATGTTTATGTTATGTGTATTTTCCACAGGACAAAGAAAAAGGGAAAGGGAGGGGAGAAAGAGAAAATTATGCAGTGCTAACCCTGAAGTCTGCAGAATAATTCACTAGTTTTGGGTTTGCATGATTCTCAGCATCTGTGGTCCCAGAAGAGGAATAGATTTAACTGTCCTGTGTGTGTGTGTGCATGTGTGTGTGTGTGCATGTGTATGTGTGCATGTGTGTGTGTGTGTGTGTGTGTGTATGTGTTAGTTCTAAAGACATCATTTCACTCAATGTTTGGTATGGTAGTGCACACGTGTCATCCCAGCAATTCTAAGAAGAACTAATAGGAGGATCATAGTCTAGTCCTGTGTAGAGATAAAATGAGACCCTATCTCAAAATATCAGTGACAAAGGGGTAACAATGCTCTACAAGAAATGTACTCATTGCCTTACTCGTGTAACTGTAACCCCTCTGTACAGCATCTTTACATAAAGCAGAACTTTTTAAAAGAAAATCAGTGACAGAAAAAGGTCAGGTTGAGCGGCTCATGTGGTAGAGCACTTAATTCAATCTCTAATACTATTGATGCAATAACAATTATCAACACAGAATCAAGCTCCAATTTCAATAAAGAACAGAGGGAAGCCAGGCACAGGTGGCTAATGTTGCAAGAAAGTCCATGAGATTCCAATCTCCAATAAACCAGAACTGGTACTACCCTTGAGCAAAAAGGGCTCAGGGGCATCACCCAGGCTCCAAGTCCAAGCCCCACAACCAACCCAAAAAGAAAAGAAAGAGAAAGAAAGAAAAGAAAGTGGGAGGGGGAGGGAGAAAGAAAGAAAAAATAAAAAAGAAAGAAAGAGAGAGAGGGAGAGAGAGAGAGAGAGAAGCCAGGCACTGGTGGCTTACGCCTGTAATATTAGCTACTCAGGAGGCTAAGATCTAAGGATTGCGGTTCAAAGCCAGCCCCGGCAGGAAAGTTCGTGAGACTCTTATCTCTAATAAACTGCTAGAAAGCTGGAAGTGGTAGAGTGTTCGCCTTGAGCTGAAGAGCACAAGGACAGCGCCCAAGCCCAGAGTTCAAGCCCCACCACGGACAAAAATGAAAGAAAGGAAGGAAGGAAGGCAGGAAGGGAGAAAGAGAGAGGGAGGGAGGGAGGGAAAGGGGGAGGAAAAGGTGGAGGGAAGGAGGGAACGGGAGAGGGAGAGGGTGAGGGAGAGGGAGAGGGAAAGGAAAGAAAGGAGAAGAGCTGCGATGTAGCTTAATGGCAAGTGCAATGTCCTGGGTTCAATGCCCAGTACTAAAAAAGAAAAGACAAAAAATTCAATGAAACAACAACAACAAAGAACAGAGGAGACAAGAACTAGCTTATGGATGAACTGAGATGCATAAAAGACGTAAATATATTCTGCATTAAAAAAAAACAACAAAAACTACCAGCTAGTCACAGTGGCTCACACCTGTTATCTGCTCAGGAGGCTGAGTTCTAAAGATTGCCATTCAAAGCCAGCTCGAATAGGAGAGTCTATGAGACTTTTTTTTTGTCAGTCATGGGGCTTGAACTCTGGGCCTGGATGCTGCTCTCAGCTCTTCAGCTCAAGGCTAGCACCATACCACTTGAGCCACAGCGCCACTTCCGGTTTTCTGGTGGTTTATTGGAGATAAGAATCTCATGGACTTTCTTGCCCAGGCTGGCTTTGAACCGCGATCCTCAGATCTCAGCCTCCTGAGTAGCTAGGATTACCGGTGTGAGCCACCAGCGCCCGGCTATGAGACTCTTATCTATAATTAACCACCAAAAAAAGCCAGAAGTGGAGCCGTGGCTCAAGTGGTAGAGCATTCACCTTCAGCATAAATGTTCAGGAATAGTGCCCTGGCCCTCAGGACTGTCAAAAAAAAAAAAAAAGTCCCACAGTTCCACCTGTGTGGTGAAGTAAAATGACCTTTAGCTTATGAAGGTGTCCTGAATCCTAGATTTATACACCCTCTAAGAAGCTATTGTACAGAGGAATAAACATTGCCTATGTGCATCTGATCATACAAAATAATATTTATCAAAATGGACTCCAGGAAATGAAAAAAAATAGTTTTTTTTCTTTTTCGCTGGTTTTGTTTTCTTTCCTTTTTGTTCTGTTTGTTCATTTATCTGTGTTTGGGAGTGTAAGAGCACAGCAATGGGGGGACAAATGGTGAACAAATGTAGCAATGGTACTCATTGGACACTATGTTGAAAATGTACTATACAACTAATGGGTGGGGATGGGAGGGAAAAACTGGGAAAGGTTGAAGTAAGGGGTGACATTGTTCAAAAAGAAATGTACTCTTTACCTGACTTATGTAACTGTACCCTTATATCACCTTTATAATAACAATTAAAACTTTAATAAAAATAAAAGCCATTGTACAACCTGGATTCAGGCTTAGGGGAATAAAAGAAAGGTACTGGGTTCAAATGGTGCTATTATTTTGCCAATGGTACATCAGTGGGAACGTTGTTCATTCATCTCTCAAGATCATCTGATATAGGACTTACATTCCAAGAACAGCCTAAAATGTACCAACTGTTCTTTTCTTTTCCTAAAATTCATGTCAAGCACTTACTGTTTTGGGCTTCATAGGTTTCAAGTGGAAAGAAGAACGGGATAATTTAAAGATTTCTAACATATAAGCTCTCTTCTGCTATATGTTAAAAAAAAGTTTCTAAACTGATCTGGCCTACCTGGATTAGGACGTCACTTTTGACCTTTGAGGTCTAAAACAGGAAAGAAAGTCTTTGTAGGAGAAAGGTGCCCGCATGTATTTCAGCACAGTCGTGTGTTGTTGCTTCATGAGAGAGACAGGGTTTGAGAAAGGCAATGTTAAGCAATATTGCATTGCATAAACATGATAGAGTATACTTAGGCAATGGAGATGGTCCTGGCATTCCAGCTTCTGGGACCATCATGGCCCATATGGCCCATTTTTGACAGAAACGTCTTTACTAAGTGCATGACTATAATGCTGTAATCATGACTGAGAGATTACACAGTGTTCCGCACTCTGTCAAACTCATTGCAACTGTCAGCACAGTCTGATCTCACGAGGTACTATTATCACCCACAATGTATGGATGACAAGGTAAGGCTTGGAGCTATTAAATAACTTTCCCGAAGTCATATGGCAAAAAGTGGCTGAGCCAGGATTAGAACTCAAGGTAGTCTCATGGCTCCAAATCTTGTGTTCTTAGTTGCTAAGCTGTTCACTCTCTCTGCTCCACCGGAATGAAACACTGATTTTTAACTGGTGTGTGTGTGTGTGTGTGTGTGTGTGTGTGTGTGTGTGTGTGCATGTGTGTGTGTGCCAGTACTAGAGTTTGAACTCAAAGCTTGGGTGCTGTTCCTTAGCTTTTCACTCAAGGCTGGTGGTTTACCATTTGAGCTACACCTCCATTTCTAGATTTTTTTTTTTTTTTTGTCGGTCATAGGGCTTGAACTCTGGGCCTGGGCGCTGTCCCTCAGCTTTTCAGCTCAAGGCAAGCACTCTACCGCTTGAGCCACAGCACCACTTCCAGTTTTCTAGTGGTTTATTGGAAATAGTCTCACGGACTTTCCTGCCCGGGGTGGCTTTGAACTGTGATCCTCAGATCTCAGCCTCCTGAGTAGCTAGGATTACAGGCGTGAGCCACCAGCGCCCAGCTCATTTCTAGATTTTTTTTGGTGGTTAATTGGAGCTAAGAGTCTCACAGACTTTTCTGCCCAGGGCTGGCTTTGGACCCTGATCCTTATATCTCAGTCTCTTGAGTAGCTAGGATTACAGGTGTAAACCAATGCCTGCACTAATTTTGACCATTTTTGCTCTACCTCTCAGCTCGGCTCTCCTCTAGTTTTTTATTCTCAGGTCAGCTTTGGCCAAATAACAAAGACAGCCTAGCAGCTCTGGACTTGGATGATTCTTAGCATCTGTGATTCCCAGAAGAGGAATTGATATAATTTTCCTGGGAGCTCTGTGTGTAGTGGATTCCTGCAGAATAGTCAACAGGTCCTTCCCTTTGCTTTGTGGAGGTAGCATCTACTCCTCTGTACTGAATTGGAGATTTCTTTCTCTCTTTTCTTGGGGAGGGTAGTGATCCTAGGGCTTGAATTCTGGGCCTGGACATTGTCCCTGAACTTTTGTGCTCAAGGCAAACACTTTACTGTTTCCATCTTTCTGGTGGTTAATTGAAGATAAGAGTCTCATGGACTTCTTGTCCATGCTGGCTTCAAACCATGACCCTCAGATCTCAGCCTCCTGAGCAACTAGCATTATAGGTGTGAGCCACTGGTGCTCTGCATTGAGACAGTTTCTATGACAATTTCTCATTCTGGGACTTCAAGAGTCAATGTCAGCCCAAGTAGCCTAGCCAGACCCTGTGTCACTAAATAAGTAAATAAAGAAATAACAAGTAGATCGAGAAATAATTATTTATTTGTTAATTTACTAACTCTTCCAACTTCGTTCTCAGGAGGATTTGCAAAAGGTTTTTTTAAAAAATCAGGGGCTGGGAAGGTTGCTCAGTAGTAGAGTGCTTGCCTCGCATGCATGAGACCCTGGGTTTGATTCCTCAGCACCACATAAACAGGAAACAACAACAACAAAAACAAAAAACAGAAGTAGCTATGTGCAAGTGGTAGAATACTAGTCTTGAGCTGAGGAGCTGAGGGACAGCGTCTAGGCCCAGAGTTCAAGCCACATGGCCGACAAAAAAAAAATCATTAGTCAGGTTCCAGCTCACACCTGTAATTGTAGCTACTCAGGAAGCTGAGATCTGAGGATCATGGTTCAAAGCCAGCCTCGGCAGAAAAGTAGTCCATGAAACTCTTTATCTCCAATAAACCACCAGAAAACTGGAAGTGGTGCTATGGCTCAAGTAGAGAGCACTTGCCTTGCGCTGAAGAGCTGAGGGACAGCGCCCAGACCCAGAGTTCAAGACCCATGACCAACAAAAAAAAAAAATCATTAGATATAAAAGGATAGAATACAGATTAAAAAAATTAAGGTAAAGGGGAAATAAGCGTCAGAATAGTAGTTTATTAATCTTTAACTTAATTGCAACATACTCTGGCATTGAGCCTTACTTTTTAAAAGCCAAGGCCTCATTTCAACATTGATTATTTTTCTTCAGCTTGTATCTTTACCTAAGGTAATCCATTTCTAGTGTCAAGGTTCTAGAAGCAATAAAATCTGTTAAATTGGCCAACTGTACTTTTACCACAAACAGAACCATTTATATTTCACTGGCGCCTTTCATTTAATTTTTGGTGATAGGAAGGATCCTAGAAAAGCCATGGTTCCCTTTATTGGGTTAAATTGATCTGCTTAGGCTAGGAATCTACGTGTGTGTGTGTGTGTGTGTGTGTGTGTGTATGAGAGAAAGAGAGAGAGAGAGAGAGAGAGATCAAGTGGTCACCATAGAGATCAGTAGGTAAAACTAGGAAATAGCTGAATCAGGTTTGCTTCAATGAATGAATGGGGACACCAACCCCCTCTCCTAGTCACATCCTAAGAGTTACTCTGAGTCCTAACTCCTCCTTACCTCCCATGGCCACTCCTCCTTGCCAGTAATTAGTTGTCAGTTACTTTTTTTATTTTTTTGGTCTTGGGGCCTGAACTCTGGGCCTGGGTGCTGTCCCTCAGCTCTTCAGCTCAAGGCTCCTGCTCTAACACTGGAGCCACAGCACCACTTCCAGCTTTTTCTGCTTATGTGGTACTGAGAAATTGAACCCAGGGCCTCATGCATGCAAGGCGAAGCACTCTACCACTGAACCAACTTCCCAGCCCCTAGTGGTCAGTTTATGGTTAGGACTTCTCCCTAGGAGTAGAAAAACTGTGTACCATAATCAAACTGAGGTACCTATGTACTGGCAGCAAGGCATATTTGTCCTTAGTCTGACAGGCTCCTATTTAAGACTTCATGCATATGCACTCTATCTTGTACATATACTTAAAACTACAGAATGGCAACCTGTACATGCACAGATCTCCTCCAAAAATGTGTCAAGTGATAATCCCTCATTTCCCTAAGATCAGCCCACTATCGTCAGTCACTGTGGACTCCTCCCACACTCTCCAAACTCTAGAAAGAGGGCTGGGAAGGTGGCTCAGTGGTAGAGCGCTTGCCTTGCATGCCTGAGGCTCTGGGTTCGATTCCTCAGCACCACATAAGCAAAAGGAAAAAAAAGCTGGAAGTGGCGCTGTGGCTCAAGTGGTAGAGTGCTAGCCTTGAGCTGAAGAGCTGAGGGACAGCGCCCAGACCCAGAGTTCAGGCCCCACAACTGGACCCAAAAACAAAAACAAAAACCCTAGAAAGCTGAAATTGTCTTATAACCACATGTTTCTTTTTGAAACAACTCATTTCTCTTAATGGTGTACACTCCTGTCTCTTTCTGTACCTTGTTCTCTGTTTTGTGTGTGTGTGTATGTGTGTGTGTGTGTGTGTGTGTGTGTGTGTGTGTGTACACTAAACTCCTTGCTTTGCTTTATTCAATTCTTTGTTGGAAATAAGGTGCTATTATTATACTCATTTTACTGACAAAAAACTGAGGCTTAGAGAAGTGGCCTTCTGAGTCCTATTGAGTAAAAGGTCTGAAGCTTAATGTTTAGTCACTACAGCTGGTTGTACATAACATTAATATAAAAAGAAAGATAGCCAGGTTTGGTAGTATATTCCCATAATTCCAGCGTTTGGGCATGCAGGTTCAGGCAAGAGGATCATAGATTGTTTCATGTTCTGTGCCAGTGGTGAGTCTTGAACTCAGGGCCTGGGCAGTGGCCCCTGAGGTTTTTTGCTCAAGGATGGCATTCTACCAGTTAAGACATAGTTCCATTTCTGGCTCTCACAGACTTTCCTGCCTGGGCTGGCTTCAAGTCAGTTTTTCAGATCTCAGCCTCTTGAATTGCTAGGGTTACAGGTGTGAGCCACCTGCGCAAAAAGAAAAGTTTAAGAATAAGACACATGAATGTGTGTGCACTTGTGTATAGGTGTGTGTGTGAGAGTGTGTGTATGTGTGTGTGTGTGATACACTTTTCTCACCCGGTTTCTGGAGTTATCTTTAAAACAGATTTCTTGGTTTGAAGAAGCTTGCTATGATAGGCATTTGTTTTATGTGTAAAGCCATCTTTCACTTAATAATCTTTGTTGCTCTGTGTTTTAAGATCTTGCTACCTGGTCTGGGAAGGTGGCTCAGTGGTAGAGCACTTGCCTTGCATGCCTGAGGCCCTGGGTTCGATTCCTCAGCACCACATAAGCAAAAAGAAAAAAGCCGGAAGTGGTGCTGTGGCTCAAGTGGTAGAGCACTAGCCTTGAGCTGAAGAGCTGAGGGACAGCGCCCAGACCCAGAGCTCAGGCCCCATGACCGGACCCAAAAAACAACAACAACAACAACAAAAGATCTTGTTACCTACATTGATTTCAAGATGCGTTGTACTCATAAGCTGCTTTAATAAATGGCAACTTGTTTTATTTTATTTATTTATTTTTGTATGTCATGGGGCTTGAACTTTGAGTCTGGGCACTGTTCCTTACAGCTCTTCAGCTCATCGCTAGCGCTCTACCACTTGAACCACAGTGCCACTTCCTGTTTTCTGAGTGGTTTATTGGCGATAACAGTCTCACAGTCTTTCCAGCCTGAGCTGGAAAGCTTTGAACAGCGATCCTCAGATCTCAGCCTCCTGAGTAGGTAGGATTACAGGAGTGAGCCACCGGCGCCTGGCTGCAAATTATTTTATTACATAGATTATAAGTACAACTACTTAAAGATAATTTTTTTAATTGAAGATCTTGCTACCTATTCAGGGCTGGCCTTGAACTTCTGATTCTTCTGTGTTAGCCTCCTGAGTGCTGGGTTCATAGGCATTTGCCACTATCTCTGGCTTATCTATTTTTTAAGAAAGCTAGGGTAGGTCTCATGGTTTCCCTTATTTGCAATAACTAGTATAAGTCTAGGACAAGCAGAAAAGGTCAAAAGCTATGTACATATGACCATGTAAGATGATGTTAAGTGAAATGAACCCCAAGATAGGGACACAAGTGGTTTTTTCTTTCTTGCTATTGTTTTTAATGTATGTAAAATTTACTGTGTGGTTTTTTTGTTTCTCTTGTATTTTCTTCCCCCATGGTATAACCCCTGTTCTCATTGTATTTGACATCGGTGCCCTGTATCTTGTATATACATTTTTCTAACTTGGGGATGGGAAGGGAAATAACAAAATGCTGAAATATGGATACAGGTTGACCCATTGTAACAATGAGATGTACAAGACACTACGTTGAAAACAAACTTTACAACTTGGGGTGGGGAAGGGAGGAGTTGGGGAGGTGGGGAGGGAAGGGATCATAGGGGAAAAACAAAGGAAGAGATAATAATGCTCGATAGGAAATGTACTCATTATTTTACTCATGTAACTGTAACCCCTCTGCACAGTATTTTTACAATAAAAACATATTTAAAAAAAAGAAAAGAAAGATAGGCAGGAGCCACACAGCTCACCTTAAATCTGCATGCTAATGCCTCAAACAGAAAGTTTTTGGTTTCATTTAGTAATGCAAATTGAGCTTGCCATGAACCAGCCAGGATGGCCTTAAAGAAGGAGTAGAAATAGCTTTCTAAAATTTTAGTGGCTTAGAGTAGACTGTTCAAAGATTAGGGGGAAAGTATTACTATCATGATGGCCCACAAGGGGGAGGAGTGTCTGTCTTTAATAATCTGTTCAGGAAAATTTCAGGATCATGACTGGGTCAGCACTTGGAGCAAGCCAAGCACTGGTGACTCATGCCTGTAATCCTATCTACTCAGTAGGCTGAGATCTGAGGATTGTGGTTTAAAGCCAGCCTAGGGAAGGAAAGTCCGTGAGATTCTTCTCTCCAATAAACCACTCAGAAAACCAGAAGTGGCGCTGTGGCTCAAGAGGTAGAGTGCTTGCCTTGAGTTGAAGAGCTGAGGGACAGTGCCCAGGCCCAGAGTTCAAGCCCCACAACTGAGTAAAAAAAAAAAAAACTTGGAGCAAACATTTCTGTGTTGAGCAGGCAGTGGGCGCTAGACCCTTTCCAGACCTAGTATTGACCTAAGGGCCAGAGGATGATCACGTGGATCTGTGTAAGAAGTGCTTAAAATCTGCTTTCTTGTTTTCTTTCTGAGAAACATTACTTTTTTTTTTTTTTTTTTGATCCGGTCATGGGCCTGAACTTTGGGCCTGGGCGCTATCCCTCAGCTCTTCAGCTCAAGGTGAGTGCTCTACCACTTGAGCCACAGCGCCACTTGCAGCTTTTTCTGCATATGTGGTGCTGAGGAATCGAACCCAGGGCCTCATGCATGCAAGGCAAGCGTTCTACCACTGAGCCACCTTCCCAGCCCCTACTTTTTTTTTTTTTTTGGTTGGTCATGGGGCTTGAACTCTAGGCTTGGGCCCTGTCCCCTGAGCTCTTCAGCTCAAGGCTAGCTCTCTACCACTTAAGCTTCAGTGTCACTTCTGGCCTTTTCTGTTTATGTGGTACTGAGGAATCAAACCCAGGGCCTCATGCATGCGAGGCAAGTACCCTACTGCTGAGCCACCTTCCAAGCCCTGAAACATTACTTCTTACTTGGGCCTAAAAATAGCTGGGAGCAAGATAAAGGCAAAGAATCCCAGACTTCTCAATTATGTATCTACATTCTTTGTCTTTAGCCATTCTCTCCTGCAGTCATTTTCTCACCATCTTGGAATCCTGGAAGGTCCCTGATTATCTGTCAGTCTAGCATCAATGACTCTTTTAGTAACAAGGCCCTTCCTGAGAAAGCCTGAGACAATGGACTGTCAGATCCTACTGAAGACTACCTCTGAACACACCTGTGACTATTTCCTTTCTATCCCCTGCCTGTAATGTTCCCTATTTAACTTAAAGCAAAGGTCTATACTCTAAGAAGGAAGCTGAAGATGTACTGAAGTGCTGTCTTCCTGTAGCTGCCACATAGTAAAACTCCTTTCTCTGTCCTTTTTCATGTCTCTTTGTTATCTCTGAACTCCTATTATCTTTATTTAGTGTATGGAGGCCAGTGGCCAGATCTAAAATATGAAACTCCTGGAGTTGGGGCCTAAAACTCTACTTCTTTAGGATTGTCCAAGTAGCCAGGCTACAGGCTAATAGGAAGCAACAGGCCCAGAATGGCACCACAAAGAATGGAATCTATGGAGTCCTGAGGACCTCAGAAAAGGATTCTGCACATCTACCTCCTTTCTATTGGACTATTAAAGAAAAGCCAGAAATGGAGTTGTAGTTCAAGTGGTAGAGTGCTAGCCATGAGTAAAAAACTCAGAGACAACACTCAGGCTCTGAGTTCAAGCCCCAGGACTGGCACACACACAAAAAGAAGTCCCAGGTCACAGGTGTGTGAGCTGCTTGACCATTATCTCAGTCTTATTCCCTTGGAGGAGTTCTGGAGAATGGTCACATTATTACTGGAACAGAACAGGAACAAGGTAGTCTCCAGTGTTTCTGACTATTTTCTTTGAGAGAATGAGAAGGGGGTGTCTGAAGGACAATACACCTTCCACATCAGATGTTGATCAGTGAATTTTCTCTTTGCTCTTGGAGTCCGGGGTGATTTCAAAGGGACTGCAGCAGAGAATAGCTCAGATCAAAGGAAACAGATATCAAGTTGAGGAACTTCTATGGAGCCCAGCAAAAACATCTTTTAAGTTGCCTCTTAGAATCCCAGCACTGGGGAAGAGAAGGGAGGAGGATAGGTAGTCTAAGGACAGCCTAGGCTTGAGACAGTCTCAACAACAACAACAAAACATACAAAACCTAAATAAACAAAACAATATCAAGATAGCTAACTAGTCTGACTTTACATTTAAAATAAACTTGTAGCCAGTACCAGTGGCTCATACCTGTAATCTTAGCTACTCAGGAGACTGAGATCTGAGGACCAAGGTTCAAAGCCAGCCCAGGCAGAAAAGTCCATGAGACTCTCATCTCTACTTAATCATAAAAAGCTGGGAGTGGAGCTGTGATTCAAGGGGCAGAGCACTAGCCTTGAGCAAAAAAAGCTCAGAGATAGTGCCCAGGCTCTGAGTTCAAGCCCCAGGAGTAACACAAAAATAAATAAACATGTAATTTTGTGCCAGACATCATGATTTTCACCTATAATTCCAACTACTTAGTGAGGCCAAATGAGGTAGGGGATGTAGGAATAACACAATACCTGGCCAAGCAAAGATAGCAGGACTCAGTCTCAAAAACAAAACGCAAACAGAAGAGCTAAAGGTCTGTCTCAAGTGATGGAGGTACAGCTATGCATGTTGGAGAGCCTAGATTCAATCCCCAGTAAAACATACACATACACACACACACACCAAACTTTAATTTTGAAATTTTTGTGTTTGTGTGTGTACTGATACTGAGGTTTGAACTCAGGACATAGCACTCTTTCTTACCTTTTTTCCCTTCACTGTGGGGTTTTTGCTGGTTAATTGAAGATTGTCAGGGATTTTTCTGCCTGGCCTGGCTTTGAACCATAATTCTCAGAACTCAGCCTCTTGAGTAACCATGACTACATGTGATTACAAGTTTCTGGCACTTGTTTTTTGTTTTGTTTTGTTTTTATTTTAGAGGATATTTGGATATTAGTCCCAGCGTCCTGGACATTTTGATAGTGTGTTCTTGGATGCCTTTAAATCTAGATTCCAATCTCTACTGAATCTCTTCTACATAATCAGCCCATTTTAGGATTTGGGGCATCCCCAGCTTATCTCCTCCAAGTTGGACTTGTGCCACATCTTAAATTTCCCTTTGTCCTCCAGGCTTTGTCTGAGTCAGTACCTTGCTCAAAACCCTCATCATTTAGTGAATTCTTTGTTCGGTCTCATTTCAACTCTTGTCCTGTTCCACTCACAGCTGACACAATTTGGTGCATACAAAGACAATCCGGCCAGGGTTCTGTGGTTCACACCTATAATCCTAGCTACTCAGGAGCCTGAGATCTGAGGATCATCAATCTGGACAGGAGCATTTGTGAGTCTCTCAGCTTCAGTTAATCACTGAAAAAGCCAGAAGTCGGACTGTGACTCAAGGGGTACAGTGCTAGCCTAGAGCAAAAACAGATCAGAGACAGTGCCTAAGCTCAGAGTACAAGCCCCAGGATTGGGGGCGGGGGAAGAAAAGAAAAAAGATCCTGAGTTCCAACCCAGCACAACATGAAAAAAAAAATTCACACACACACACACACACACGCACACACACACACACACACACACACACGAAGATAGTTCAAAACAACAAATGTAGAAGATAGTTCATTACTTTTCTTCCCCTAAGTAGAGCTTGTTGGGAAATTTCCAATTAGAAATCAATGATTTCCTATAATTGATATGAAAGTAAAAGTGCTGCTAATCACTGTTTGCTTTTCTGTTTTGGTTGCCTGGAGAGGAGGAAGTGTTGGCTAGAGCTTTTGTTTGCCTCAGGGACTTTGGCTTCCTCTGCCCATAACTAATGTTACTAGGGAAGCCTATACACTTGAATGCAGCCATTAGGAAGTTGCAGTCCTCATCCCGTCACCTGCCAGCTCTGCAAGCACAGGGATGTTTCTTAAGTTCTCTAACCTTCAGCCTTTCTATCTATAAAATAGGGTTGGTAATAAGAACAACGGAAAGAAAATTACATCATATACAGAAAACAGTCTGCACAGTAGATACAGATAAATACAGCATAGAAAGCAGGTGTGTGTGTGTGTGTGTGTGTGTGTGTGTGTGTTGGTACTAAGACTTGAACTCAGAGCCTAGGAGCTATTCCTTGGCCTATTTCTCCTCCTATCTTTCCTGCTCAAGAATAGCACGCTACTACTTGAGCCAGCTTTTTTAGTGATTAGAGATAAATCTCCTGGACTTCATTGGCTGGGCTGGCTTCCAACTGCAAGCCTCAGATCTCAGCCTCCTAAGTAGCTAGGATTCCAGGCATGAACCACTAGCACCTAGCTTTGATTGTCGTTAAGGCTGTGCACAGCCCTTAAAAAAATGATCAGTGATTAGTTCAAATTTCTTGTATTTCAAACTTTCAATAAAGTCTCTCTTAATAATGATGAACTCGTAGCATGGGTGTTCTTACTATTTACACTGAATGTCTGATTAAAGTTCTGACCACAAAAAAAATCATTTAAACATTAAAAAGGTGGGCTAGGAGTGTGGCTCAAGTGATAGAGCACTCGCCTAGCATGAGACAAACCCTGGGTTCTATTCGCTATACTGATATAATTTAAAATGGGAAGGGAGAAGATCCTTAATTTCTTTTACTGAAGTAAAGTAGAAATTGAAAAAAAAAAGTCATTCTAGAATCTAAAGTCAACTTTGGACTTTAGACAAGTAAAGCCTCATTGGCATATAGCCTTAATCTTTCTGCAGAGAGTAGTTTAGCCTTTTGAAAATAAAAATTCTTTTGAAGTTTTTACTAAGAATGAATATATGGTATTATATATACTGAGCAGAAGCTTCTCAAGTCCACAGATGTCTCCAGACAAAAGATGTTTTCTTTTTATTTTCTTGTGTGTGGTGGGGGGAGGGGTTGATACCAGGGCTTGATCTTGAAGGCCTGAACACTATCCCTTAGCTTTTTTACTCAAGGTTGATGTTCTACTACTTGAGTAAGAGCTCCACTTCCAGCTCTTTACTGATCAATTGGAGAGAAATGTATCCTGAGCTTTCTTCTCCAGGCTGGCTTTGGACCTTTATCCCCAAAGCTCAGCCTCCTGAGTAGCCAGGATTACAAGCATGAGCCACCAGTGCATATTCATCTTTATGAGTGAATTGCATTCATACTCCATTATGTGTATACATTATATATATATACATACCACATCTTCTTCATCCATTCATTTGTTGATGGGCACGTACGCTGACTCCACAAACTGCCTATGGTGAATAAACATGAACATGTATACTTTTCATTACATACTGGCTTTTAATCTTTTGGGCATATGTCCAGGAATAGTGTAGCTGGATCTCAGTTTTAGATTGGTTTCTTTGTTATATAATTCAAGCTGGCCTTGAACTCTCAGTCCTTCTGCCTTAGCCTCTCAAGACATAGGATTGATTACAGGCTTATGCCACCATGCCTGGCCTTCATTTTAGTTTTGTTTTTTTGCTGGGCCTAGGCCTTGAACTCTGAGCCTGGGCACTGTCATTAACTTCCTTTTGCTCAAGGCTAACACTCTACCATTTGCACCACTTCTTTTGTGATTAATTGGAGATAAAAGTATTATGGACTTTCCTGCCAGGGCTGGCTTTGAACCATGATCCTCAGATCTCAGCCTTCTGAGTGGCTAGTATTACAGGCATGAACTGTAAGGTCCGCCCCTGGATGGCAAGCAGACTCTACCCTCCTTGCAGCAAAGTCTCCACCCAGTACCTGCGTTACCTAGGCAACTGGGACACCTGGAAGAGGTCACATCTGCATCTGCTGAGGTCACATCTGAATTTGATGTGGCCACACCTTTCCCCGCCCATACCCTACATAAGGCCTAGCCCAGGCCCAGACGCTCTCTTGCTCTTGCTCTTCTTTTCTGCTCTCTCTCTTCCTCTCTTGCTCTTGCTCTTCTTTTCTGCTCTCTCTCTCTTGCTCTTGCTCTTCTTTTCTGCTCTCTCTCTCTTGCTCTTGCTCTTCTTTTCTAGCTCTCTCTGCTCTTTCTCTGCTCTAGCTCTTTCCTCTCTTTCCCAGCCACGTGGAGTGCCAACCTTGCCTGGTCCCAGCAGGTCTACTGAATAAACCTACCCCTTACCTGGATACCACGTGAGTGCTACTGTTCTTACCCCTCTCTCTGCTCTTTTCTGGCTCTTTTCTCTCTCTTTCCTCTCTTCCCAGCTCTCTCTCATTCCCAGGCCTTCCCCAGCCACATGGAGTGCCAACCTTGCCTGGTCTCAGCAGGTCTACTGAATAAACCTACCCCTTACCTGAATACCACGTGCATGCTAATGCAGTTCTTACTCGGCAACCTCTTTTTAAAAACCTAACATGAACCACTAGTGCCTGGCTCATTTTAGTTTAGGTTTTTTTTAGTTTTTATTGTGAAAATACTGTACAAAGGGGTTACGATTACATGGGCAAGTTACTGAGTGCATTTCTTATCAAGCATTGTTGCCTTCTCCTTTGTTTCCCCTTCCCACCCCTTCCCATCTCCCCCCC
>NW_012267262.1:11869215-11884171 GCF_000151885.1 Dipodomys ordii
ACAAAAAAAAAAAAAAAGATCATTCATGTGTGTGTGCTGGTACTAGAGCTGAACTCAGGGCCTGGGCATTATTCCTTAACTCTTCAGCTCAAGGCCAGTACTACCACTTGAGCCACAGTGCCACTTCCAGTTTTCTGGTGGTTTATTGGAGACAAGAGTCTCATGGACTTTCCTGCTGTGATCCTCAGATCTTAGACTCCTGAGTAGTTAGGATTATAGTCATGAGCCACTAGTGCCCAGCTCCACTTCTGGCTTTGTAGTGGTTAATTGGAGATAAGAGTATCATGAAATTTCCTGACCAGGCTGGCTTCAAACTCAGATCACAACCTCCCTTAGCAACTAGGATTATAGATATGAGGCATTGGCACCAGGTCATTTGAGATTCTTTGACTCTCATTTCTTGCATGGGGAATAGGAAATGTTTCTCTTCTCTATTTTTGTCCACTTTAGTTTTCTTTTACTAAACAAATTTTTGCTAAAATTTTCACCGCAAAAATAAATAAATGGTAACCATAATTATTTCTATTTATGCCTTTCAATCAGAATTAGACTAGTAATGCTTAATTCTAGATTTTAAAGTACTAAAATCATTTGACTTCATATAGAGTTTAATTCTTTATTTTTTCCAAAATTAGTAATTGTTCCATTAACAATTTCTGAGAATAACTTATTGAGGATGTTTTCTATTGAGGATTTTTTGTTTTAGAGTATATTACCTAGGACTTGGGGAAAAATAATCTGGTCAGACATACAGATATCATCATTCATTCATTATTTTTGTGTTAAGTTTTAAGCACAGTGTATAGGAAGAAATAAATAGTCTCAGAAGGACTGTTCAAGGTAAACATAAAAATATGTGTGTATTTTGGGATACAAGCACTCCTGGCAATTTGATGTGTGCCCATAAATCTTTATTTGAATGAACGGATGCCTGATCCAATAAACCCCACAGTGAAGAACCTCTGGGAGCATATTCAAATTCTGTTGCCAATCTGTACCCACTTGCCCTAATTTCCAGTTAACTTTAACATGCCCAGAGGGTACATGGCACTATACTTTCAGACCTTCTAAAGACTTACCAGACAGATATTTCATGTCCTCGTAGTTTCCTTGTCTCTCTAAGTGTTTGCCCTGCCCTAGCCTAGAGCCAGGGTACACACAGGTATTTATGGATGGCCCTATTTCTTTCCCACAGCTAATTAAAAGGGAGGGCCCAATATAATTCCAGTGTCTTCTCAGGAAGCCCAGAAGTGGGGCTAGTGTTGTTCTGTTCACAAAGACTAATATGTTAAATTAGTATCTACTGTGGAAGACCCTAGAGAGTTCTTTATAACTTTCTAGGACACCAGTGCCAAAGGGAAATTCTACCTGCTTCTACCTGCAATCATCAAAAAGTTGACCAGTCTCTAATTCAGGATATCACTAATTTCCCCAGTCCAGCTCCTGAATTCTCATCAGAATGAATTTGTAACATTATCCTTCCAATATACTAATGTTTTTGCCTGAAACATTAGACATGTGACTTGTTCCTCCGCCAGCAGGCTAGCAGCAAATGACAGCCACGGGTGATTCACGGCCAAGTGTGATTTCCCCTGGGAACTTCACTCACATAGGGGTAAGGGAAATCTGAGCGATATCATCTTAGCCTCACATCAACAAAACAAAGGCTTGAAGTGGTGAGATTCTGGAGTTAAGGTACAAAAAGATCCCTAGAATTCAAGCCAAGTTTTAGTGAGGCTACCTTAAGAGTATCCCAAATTTCAGTTCATGGAAATGATTGGAGACCTTGCTAATCAACTGGGTAAGGTCACTAAGATTAGGGCTACTGGCATAATTGTGACTAGCATATGAAGTTTGGCACTGAAATATCAGCAGTTTGTCATTGCTATTCTAATCAAGTTGTTTATGCCTGGAATCCTGGGTTGCTTCAGACTCCATTGCTGCTTATTACTGGAGCCAGACTCCTGATTATATCACTACTGGGCCTTCACAATCCAAAGCCCTCACAATCTTCTCAGGGTTCAGCTTTGCAAGCTTCTAATTCCACTGGACTTGGTATAAATATCCTCCAATTTACAAGGCAGCATTGTGATAAGCCTAAAAGGGATGTCCCATAGTAAAGATTTCTAGGTCCAAATGGTGTATTCTCTGGGACTAAGCCAACACGATTGGAATTAAGATCACACCTTCATACGATCCACATACTTAAGGTACTGAGAAATGCTATTGTGGAATTGATACTATGTACAGTGAATGGAGTCAAGCTTCATTGGCCAAAAGGGCTTGACATCCTTCAGGGAGATAATGGGGACTAATGTAACTTTTCATCCCTGTTTCTATGCCACATTAATGTGCCATTAAAATAATGGTCCTCCAATCAGTAGCATCCACAGAACTTGTAATAAAAGTCTCAAGCTCTGAGGCTAGGGCCTAGGAACCTATGTTTTGTTTTGTTTTTTGTCTTGGGTCTTGAACTCTGGGCCTGGATGCTATCCCTCAGCTCTTCAGCTCAACTCTAGTGCTCTACCGCTTGAGCCACAGTGCCACTTCCAGTTTTCTGGTGGTTTATTGAAGATAAGAGTCTCACAGACTTTCCTGCCCTGGCTGGCTTTGAACCGTGATTCTCAGATCCCAGCCTTCTGAGTAGCTAGGATTACAGGCATGAGCCATAGCACCCAGCCATTTTCATATTTTAATGAATGTTAGAACATAGGTTCTAGTCAGGCGCTCACACCTGTAATCCTAGCTACTCAGGAGGCTGAGATCTGAGGATCACGGTTCAAAGCCATCCGGGGCAGGAAAGTCCGTGAGACTCTTATCTCCAATAAACCACCAGAAAACTGGAACTGGTGCCATGGCTCAAGCGGTAGAGAGCTTGCCTTGAGCTGAAGAACACTGGGACAGCGCCCAAGCCCAGAGTTCAAGCCCTATGACTGACAAAGAAAGAGAGAAGAGAGACAGAGAGACACAGAGAGAGAGACAGAGAAAGAGAGAGAGTGAGAGAGATCAGCTGTACCAATACCATTATTCACATAATACTAGCTATTTCCTGATCCTGACTCAGCAGCCCCACTGTTCTAATATACCCTACACCACTCCCCACTCTCTTGTATATACACTGTATCAACTACTCTGTGATCAATAAACGTCACTGTCCTCTACTTTTTCCAGAAATGTTCTCTATACCTGCCAATGATAATTGAAACCTGACCTACGTGTGGTGAATCTGTACCCTGTATTTACCACAGGACAGATCCTTGTCCTCCTTTCTCTCCATCACTATTTCTAGACAATTAT
Organism: Dipodomys ordii; assembly: GCF_000151885.1. Taxonomy (NCBI): domain Eukaryota; kingdom Metazoa; phylum Chordata; class Mammalia; order Rodentia; family Heteromyidae; genus Dipodomys; species Dipodomys ordii. The sequence continues at coordinate 11,872,513 of NW_012267262.1, forward strand.
TTCTTTTCTGCTCCTCTACTTCTGACTGTGTAAAGGGATACCCAGTTAGCTGGTAAGATATTATTTCTATTTAGGTCTATGAGGGTGTTTCTAGAAGAGATTTAGCATTTAAAACAGAACTAAGAGGGCTGGGAAGGTGGCTCAGTGGTAGAGCGCTTGCCTTGCATGCCTGAGGCCCTGGGTTTGATTCCTCAGCACCACATAAGCAAAAAGAAAAAAGCCGGAAGTGGCGCTGTGGCTCAAGTGGTAGAGTGCTCGCCTTGAGCTGAAGAGCTGAGGGACAGCGCCCAGGCCCAGAGTTCAAGCCCCACAACCGGACCCAAAAAAAAAAAACAGAACTAAGAGGACCTGTCCTCACTCACCAATGTGATTGAGCATCATCAAACTTATTGAGGGCCCAAATAGAACAAAAATGTTGAGGGAGGTTGGATTCTCAATTCTCTTGTCTCTTTATGAACTGAAACATCAAGACTTCCTTGCCGGGGCTGGGAAGGTGGCTCAGTGGTAGAGCACTCACCTTGTAAGCATGAGGCCCTGGGTTTGATTCCTCAGCACCACATAAGCAAAAAGCCAAAAGTGTTGCTGTGGCTCAAGTGGTAGAGCACTAGCCTTGAGTGAAGAGCTGAGGGACAGCGCCCAGGCCCAGAGTTCAGGCCCCAAGACCGGACCCAAAAAAAAAAAAAGACTTCCTTCCCTTGGATAGCAGAGCTCCTGGCTCATGGGACTTGGGACCCTAGGATTTATACCTTATATACTTGGAACTTCAGCCCAAGGGTCTTGGGAAGCCATTGAAGAATTTTGAGCTACTTACTGAAATAGTCTTTCCTTTAAAAAGAACACTTTAGACCATGAGGGAGGCATAGGAAGAGCTAAGATATAGTGCAGAGAATTTTGCTGTAATCTAACTGGTAGATCAATGTGTTACACTAGAGGTAAGCAGATGCTTTCTCTGTACTGTTCTCTGAAAGTCTGGCACTCGAACCAGTAGTATCCAAAATCTTCTGGGAACTGGTGGTGCTAATTCTCAAGCCTTATGGCATTTACCTACATTTATTTTAATTTATTTTACTTAGTTAAATAATTAATTATTGTATCAGTACTGAGGCTTGAACTTAGGGCCTGGGCTCCATTCCTTAGCTGTTTTTGCTCAAGGCTAAAACTCTAACAACTTGAGCCACAACTCTACTTCTGGCTGATTAATTGGAGATCAGAGTCTCATGGCCTTTCCTACCTGGGCTGGCTTCTTAATCAGAATCCTCAGATCTCAGCTTCCTCAGTATCTAGGATTACGGAGGTAAGCCATCAGCACTGGGCTTTACCTACTTTTAATAAGCTTCTAATCTTTTATATATCCTCTCATTCTCAGCAAATAACCTTCAACTCTTAACAGGAAAAAGTAAAATGAATTCATCATGTAGTAATTCCTTCAACTTCCCAACCACTATATCTATAAATGTCAACAAATGGTTTTCTTTAGTCCATTAATATTAATGTGACCATCACTCTAATTGGATTTACCATTTATGCATGTTCAAGTCTCTGCCTACATATTAAACCATATGTAAATGACACTCCTCCATTGCTTCAGTCATCAACCCTGCCTGTCCCAAAGTCAAGCATCTTGAAAGAAAGTGTTACATTCAATATCTCTGTTCTCCAATCACCTCCCCCACCTTCCTCAACCTGGTCTTGGCAGCTACCATTCCACTGAAAAATCACACCAAAGGCTTTTACTTCAAAGTCATGGAAAATAGTCAGTTCTGTTATGCTAGTATTCTCATACTTCCTGTTAAATTTTTCAGATACTTTTGGGTTTGTTTTTCTTTGGCCGGTCATAGAACTTGAACTCACATCCTGGCCACTGTCCATGTACTTTTTTTGCTCAAGGCTAGCACTCTACCACTTGAGTCACAGCACCACTTTCAGTTTTTTCTGTTTACGTGGTACTGAGGAATTGAACCTGGGGCTTCACACATCCTAGGCAAACACTCTACCCCCTGAGCCACAGTCCCAGCCCTACGATACTTTTTCATACCCATATTTAACAGAGCTCTGCCCAACAATCCCCTTTTTCTACTTCTTACCTGCCCACTGTCTTAGAGCTTCCTAGCACAGCAAAGGTCCTCTTCACCGTGTTGGTGCATGACTCTAACATTCATTTTAACTGAATGGTGTCTAATTGTTAAATATTTTTAGTAAAACCCACCACCAGCTAAAATCAACAGATTTTTTCCAATCTCCAACTTGATTGACTGTTAGAATCATTGAATACAGCTGATTCTTTCTTATTTTGATTTCTATGTCATGCTTTCCTATTTTTCTTTACTCCTCTAAGTTTCCTGTACTGACAGCCCTCATTCACCAAATCTCTAAGTATTCATGTTGTCCTATGTCCTCTTACCTTTTTCTTTGCCAGTACTAGGACTTGAACTCAGAGCCTGGACACTGTCCCTTAGCTTTTCTGCTCAAGGCTGGTGTACTAACACTTGAGACACAGTTCCACTGCTGGCTTTTTGGGTGGTTAATTGGAAATAACAGTATCCTGAACTTTCCTACCTGGGCTGATTTGGAATCGTGATTCTAAGATCCTAGCCTCCTGAGTAGCTAGGATTATAAGTGTGAGCCACCAATGCCCCACCTCCTTTTATGTTTACTATCTCAATAAATGGTATTCTAACACAAGGCTTCCGTCACTATCTACATATGACTATGATCCCACAATATGTGTTTAACCGAGTCATCTCCTCTGAACTCTAGGTTTGATTCAAATGTCTGTTTAGCAAACCCGTAGGGATGTCTCATATCCCCTACAAACTTAATTTACATAAAATTGAGCTTTTATCTTCTAGTTCCCCATCTGCTCCTTCTTCAGGAATAGGTCTACAATCCACTAGATGCACGAATCAGAGAACTAGGAGTCATCTGTGACTCCTCCCTTCCTTATCTCTTCCCCATATTTAGTCAATTGCCATGTTCTATTTATTCCACCTCTGTAATACTGTACATGTGATACATGTATATTAAATCCATTGTAATCTCTCCATATCCCCTGTCAGTATTTGGTTCAAGCTACCCCAATATTTACAGTGGTCTTTTGTATTCCTGCCTCTATGTTTGCCTCCCTCCAATCTGTTTTCTGCAAAGCAGCCAGAGTGATCTTTTAAAAATGCAAATCTGATTAGACCAATATATCTCCTGTTTCACTCTCCTGGGGTTCAAAATGAGGTCACATTCCTCTCAATGCTCAAATCAGATGACTTGGAGCCTTCAACTTGCCTCCCTTGTGTGATAACTTCAGATTCCAAAGGTTCAGATTGTCTTAATAAATAGAACTGGAAAATTAGTTCACATTCTTTTTGCTTGCTGTAACTGTCAGTAAAATACCAGATTCTACCTGTACCTCTGTCCTTGTGTATTGTGTACACTTTATTCATTGTTTATTGCTTTACAAACAAACAAATGTCTTCTAAATAGCCTAGATAGGGATCCAATAATGTTCTCATCCTGGAAGCAGAGGAAAAGTTGTTGTTGGTGGTGGTGTTACTTGTTTTTTCTTTTTTGGCCAGGTAATAGAGCTGGTTTTTCCACTCAAAATGGTGCTCTATCACTTGAACCACAAACATCAACTTCTGACTTTTTTGGTGCTTACTTGAAGATAAGAGTACCACGGTAGGTCTAGGATCTAAATGTTCAATTTCTTCCCAAATAATTAGAGATAAGAGTCTCCAGGATGTGTCTGTTCAGGCTTGGTTTGAATCTTAATCTCCCGATTTCAGCTTCCTAAGAAGCTAGGACTATGAATTAGCAACTGGTGTGGCAAAAACAACATTGAAGTGTTACACTCATGGCTGAATGTCATGTAACTCTAGGATCTAAAAGTTTAATTTCTTCCCACATATATGTCTTGTCATTCATTCACAGGAATAAGTTGCACTTATGGTTGGTATCGGAATCTGCATTTATTTGCCAAGGCAAAGCTTTAATGGCTTTGTGAATTAGGACATACAAATTGATTTGCTTCTGCCCAAGTCTATTTTAGTGACACCCAGTGCATGTTGGTGCCACAAAAGGCAAATGGCCTAGGCCCCAACCAATGAGAAAGCACCTAAAACCCAAGGGGTTAGAATATGGTGCATTTCTTTCCAATAAGCTTCATTGTCTCAATTCATTAACCCAAATGAAGATCCATTATGCTCTTTAGCTTCTGTTTTGGTTTGGTGGCCTGACAACTCAACAAGAAATGCAGGAATCCCAGAAATGATTGTCTTCCTCAATTCTTACATATAATTTGCCCCCTCCCCACAATGTTCTTTTACAAATTTAATCAGTTCCTAGAGATCACCAGACATGGTTGCCAATTCAACTTCCAAATTGCATCTATTAGTCTTTCTAAAGTATAGGTTGGATCCTAGTGCTGTTTTTAGAGTTCCTTAATCAACATCTATTATCTACTGCAAGAAAGGATTCTTTTTTTTTTTTTTTTTGGTTGGTTTTGGGGCTTGAACTCTGGGCCTGAGCTCTTCAGCACAAGGTGAGCACTCTACCACTTGAGCCACAGTACCCCTTCTGGATTTTTGGTGGTTAACTGGAAGTTAGACTCTCACGGACTTTCCTGCCCTGCTGGTTTTGAACTGTGGCATAAGCCACCAGTGCCAGCAAGAAAGGATTCTTAATCTGAGACCCATGAACAGAAATCAGTGGCTGTTCATTAGAAATTGTAAACTTCTGGGTGTCAGTGGCTCATGATTGCAAGCCTAGCTACTCAGAAGACTGAGATCTGAGGATCACAGTTTGGAAAAAACCTGATCAGATAAGTCCTGAGATTCTTGTCTCCAATTAATTGCTCAAAAGTCAAAAGTGGAACTGTGGCTCAAGTGGTAGAGCACCAGCTTTGGACAAAAAAAAGCTAAGGGACAGTGCCCAGGCCCTGAGTTCAAGCTTAGTACCAGCACAACAAATAAACAAAAGAAATTGCTAATTACCTGCAAAATTTGGTATGTGCATTTTTCCCAGTGAGAACATCAGAACATTTCCATAAGGAGAATAAGACCAGCAGCTCAAATTCAACTGTTTAACTGAGATGAAAGTAGTTACCATGGCCTGGGTTACCTGGTTAGCTCCCTCCCTATTATCTCTTATCCATTAATGCCCCCCCCCCACAATATAAAGCTGTTTATGACAACTGAAAGAAACCGTATGATTTTCTGTCTCTGTGCTTTGGGATATGTTCTTTCCCCCCCTGATTGAAATGCCTCCTTTCTCCCTCTTGCATTCACTCTCCCTCTCTGTCTCTGTCTCTCTCTTTCTTAAATCATCCACAGTCTGCTTATAAAAAAATAATCCTTGGGGCTGGGAAGGTGGCTCAGTGGCAGAGCGCTTGCCTTGCATGCTCAAGGCCCTGGGTTCGATTCCTCAGCACCACATAAGCAAAAAGAAAAAAGCCGGAAGTGGCACTGTGGCTCAAGTGGTAGAGCGCTAGCCTTGAGCTGAAGAGCTGAGGGACAGCGCCCAGGCCCAGAGTTCAGGCCCCACGACCTGACCCCCCAAAAATAATAATAATCCTTCAAAACTCACAGGCTAAGTACCTGTGGGTTATGCCTTTAACTCAGGAGGCTGAGAGCCATAGGATCAAGGTTGGAGAACAGTAGGGGCAAAAACAAAATCTGTGAGACTCCAGAATAACTTCCATGCCTCTAGCTGTACCATGCTAGAGGCATGGTACAGAACTAAAGAAGAGAAGGAAGGAAGGAAGGAAGGAAGGAAGGAAGGAAGGAAAGAAGGAAAAGAGGGTGGAAGGAAGGGAGGGAGGAAGGAGGAACTTAGTTCAAGTTTAACTTTGCAAGGGTTTGATCACTCCCCTTGCTGAAAGCTAGCACTCTATCAATTAAGCCACAGTAATACTTCGTGGTTTTTGTTTTTGGTGCTTAATTAGAGAAAAGAGTCTGGCTGGGGTTGGCTGCAAACTGAAATCCTCAAATCTCAGCTTCCTGAGAAGCTAAGATTATAGACATGACCTATGGGCACCTGCTTGTTTACTTTAAGCAGGGACTAAAAGGGGTGTGCATGAGTAGCCTGTATAATATAAAGCAAAAAGCAGATGCAGAAAAGCTGACTTTAGAATATACTATTGCTATCTCTATTACATTTTTAAACCTCTTCTTCCCCCCCTCCTTTTTTTTTGTCAGTTGTGGGGCTTGAACTCTGGGCCTGGGCACTGTCCCTCAGCTCTTCAAGGCTTGTGCTCTACCACTTGAGCTTGTGCTCTACCACTTGAGCCACAGAGCCACTTCTGGCTTTTTCTGCTTATGTGGAGCTGAGGAATCGAACCCAGGGCCTCATGCCTGTGAAGCAAGCACTCTACCACTGAACCACCTTCCCAGCCCTCCCCTGAAACCTTTTAACTGCTCTAATCTAGTTCCCAAAATGTGGTCAACAGAATGCAGCATCAATACAGGACTTACTTTTTTGCATGAAATGTAAATGACCTGCCCCACCCCACCTCTATTCAATCTGATGCTCAGGGGGTAGGCCCCAGCCAACTGCACTTTAACTATCAGGACAGGGGTATCTGCAACCCACTACTATTCACTCCAATGCTCCATTTCAACCTTTCCTCATCCATTAGCTTTTCCAGTACAGCGTACATTAGTAGGCACTACACACTTGCTGAGTCACTCTTCCTTTCCTTTACCCTGGCCTTCCATTCACCATTCTGCATATGTTCTTTCCTCAGCATATTTCTCTCTACATCTCTCACATCTTGGAATCTGTTCACTTCTTCCTGAATCAGCAAATCCAGTTTGCTGTCCTTTTCTGTCTGGTGATTGTCAGCATGTCTGCTTAAGAAATTCTCATAGCACTTCCTGGAAGAGAGATGAGGAGGATTGCAAGAGAAGAAAGCCTTTGGTTTCAATTGTTTTGGAACTTACTTTCATGAGAAGGAGTAGCATGTATCATCTACTATGGAGCAGAGACTTATAAACTTGAATGTGCAAAGGAGAATTTGTTTTTTAAAATGCATAGCTCTTGGTCAGATTCTGGAATGCATACATTTGAGCATGACTCCCCCAACCCATGAGTTTGAAGTCAGTCGTCCTTGACCACTGAGAGAAACCCTGTACCAAGGAGAATTGGTGGCGTAAGGCTGTTCTGCTTCTCCCCTTTGCAAATTCCACATTCACGGAAACCTATGCAAACAAAACAAGAATTAAAAAAAAACAACTGAGTGCCTGTATCATTCCGTAACATTTTCATATATTTAGCCTTTAAAGATATGTAAGATATGTTAGTGTTTAGATCTTTAAATTCTGAGATTCTCAAGATAAGGAAAAGTTATTAACACTCAGAAAAACCATTAACACAGATGGAATTGTGCTGTTAGGTGTGAAAGTTATTCTTGAAATAATAGATATCCTGATTAGTTCAGGAACAAATTTGAATAAGCTAAAGGCCTGGGCACTGTTTCTGAGCTTTTTTGTTCAAGACTAGTGCTCTGTCACTTGAACCACAGATCCCCTTCTCACTTTTTTGATGCTTAACTGGAGACAAAAGGAAAGAAGAAAGAAAGAGGAAGAAAGAGAAGAAGGAAGGAAGGAAAGAAGGAAAGAAAGTGAAAAAGCATAAAACTAATCAATGGTAATCTTAGGTCTCAGTTAGTATTTATGGTCTTTGCCAGAAATGTGGGCGCTATGTATGATTTCTGCCACTAATACATACAAGGCTTTGTGGAAAATAATTTGAGAAAAATAATCTTCTTCCAGGTGACAACTAATTGCAACATAGGTTTTGGAGAGAATAAAACTTCCCAGGGGCTGGGAAGGTGGCTCAGTGTTAGAGTGCTTGCCTTGCATGCATGAGGCCCTGGGTTCAATTCCTCAGCACCACATAAGCAAAAAGAAAAAAGCCGGAAGTGGCGCTGTGGCTCAAGTGGTAGAGCGCTAGCCTTGAGCTGAAGAGCTGAGGGACAGCGCCCAGGCCCAGAGTTCAGGCCCCACAACCGCCCCCCCCCAAAAAAAAACATAAAACAAAACAAAACAAAAACAAACTTTACAATCTTTGAGCTAGCTATATGGCTCCAGTGGTGGAGTGCCTAGTAGGTGTGATCCCTGCATCCCTGAGTTCAAATGCCTGTGTCACCAAAATAATCCTAGCTACTCAGTAGACTGAGATCTGAGGATCTTGGTTCAAAGCCAGCCCAGGCAGGAAAGTCCATGAGACATCCCCTACTCCCACCTCACCCATCATAGGGCTTCAATTTAGGGCCTGGGCACTGTCCCTGAACTTTTTCACTCAAAGCTAGCATTCTACCACTTTGAGCCAGTGTTACTTCCAGTTTTCTGGTGATTTTAATTCAAGATAAGAATCTCACAGACTTTCCTGCCCAGGCTGGCTTTGAACCACAAACCTCAGATATCATCCTCCTGAGTAGCTAGGATGGCTTCTCACTTTATTTCTAAGGGAATTTTTTAATTTTATTGTTTGGCAATGTCATCTCAACAGTTCTACTTGTAAAGTGTTAAAATTATAGCCAGGCATTGGTGTCTTCAGCCTCAGTTGTGTGAGCAATGTGATATCCTAGCTTCCTTACTATCAACCTGAAGAATGAATTTCATGTAATTCAGATGAAAGATTTTTTTTTTTTTTTTTGGTCAGTCATGGGGCCTGAACTCTGGGCCTGGGTGCTGTCCCTCAGCTCTTCAACTCAAGGCTAGTGCTCTACCACTTGAGCCACAGTGTCACTTCCTTTTTCTGCTTATGTGGTGCTGAGGAATCGAACCCAGGGCCTCATGCCTGTGAAGCAAGCACTCTACCACTGAGTCACCTTCCCAGCCCAGCATAACACACTTTGTATTGATACCCTATGGGCTCTAAGATGGATCAACAACTGAAAATTTGTATCATTTGTGTTATACTATGTATATCCACCTTTGGTCCTCAGCTCCACCCAGACCTGAGCTCCTCCCTACCCTGGAGTTCCTGCCACACAGCTGGCCCCTCCCTCTCTCTGCCCAGACCCACCTGAACTCCCATCTACTTCACTTCCTACCCCCCAGATCCTGCTGCTACCTAGTGGAGGCTGCCATGTGCTCTCTCTCCCGGAAATATGGCTCCTCTAATAAACCTTGTGATCTTTCTCCTGTGCCTGTCTGCCTCTGCGTGGTCCCCTGGCATGGATGTGACAGATCCTTTCATTGATCCTTTCATTGGTGGTCCCTTTTCTTAATTCTTTTCTTCTTCTAATAAGCCACTAATTTGAGCTATAATAATTATTTTTGGTAAGTGCTACTGGATAATACAGCAAAGAGAGACAGAAAAGGATTGCTGAACTCCATCCCATGAGTTTCTGACTCTGTAGACCCAGGGAGAGTCTGAGTATTCTATGTCTGATTTTGTCATTGGTCATGTTTTGAGAACTGATTTTTCAAATTTTAACACACACACACACACACTTTCTGCAGATCTTGTTAAGATTGAGTAGGTCTGGGTTGGTAGTAGGTCTGGGTTGGTGTTTGGGACAGTGATGTTAGTGGTGGTGATATTGGTTAGGCTTGGAGTTGTGAGGAATTGAGGATTATGACCTTTGTTTCTGCCTCCAGGGCTAGCAAATTGTTTACTTTGGTGTTAAGTATAGTTTAAGTGCCTAAATCTTAAACCTTAGGTCAACATAATGAGTCCAACTCTTGTTACTAACTCCACTGTCCTTGCTTTTGGCTACCACCATAATGGGCTGTACTATTTCAACAGACTCCTACCTGGTCTCCTAACTTCTGCTCTCACTCCTCTCTCCCACCTCCAATCCACACTCTCTGTAAATTCTTCACACCCTGGGGCAAGAGTGATTTAAAGCAGGTTGATCACAAAACTAAGATTCTCTATTTTCACTCAGCAAAATACCAGTACTAACAGTTGGCTTTCGGGCTCTCTATATAAGATTGGCCCCTTTTTATGTCTTTGATATCCTACTCTTAGATTTAGCCACTGTGGCCTCCTTGCTAGTCCTTGAACTTCCTCTCAGATACTCAGCACACTTCCTCTCAGATCCTCCTGGTATTTGGTATTTCTTTTAGTAGAGACTCTATTCCTGGCTCAAGTCAGCAAGGCTTTTCTTGACCTTCCTGTGGTCTCCATTCATTAGTTGACAAGTCTTACTTTTTTCCTCCCTACTTGACTTTATGAAAAGAGATTTTTGTTCAGATTCCATAGCAGTATTTTTAGTATATGCAGTAAGGTGTTCAATACATACTTGAATGAATGGGTAAGACACTTTACAGCTATCTGGTTTATCTCAAGGCCAAGAGGCTGCTTGCTGTTGTTTCTCTAGGCTCCCTCAGGATGCACTGTTGCCACACAGTATTACTCATTTTATTCTCCGGGGAACAGTGGGTTTGGTAGAGCTCCCTTTTATATCCTTTTTTTCCCCTCCAGTGAATAAAAGTACAAATTTATTTATTGTTGTCATGCAATATTATGTTGCTGAATTTTCCACTGATTATATTCTTTTGCATCAATTTCTATCCAGCACTTGCTTTCTCATTTTCTGCTTGCTGCCCATAACCACTCCACTGGAAACCTGGCATAAAAATTCTCAAATTGTCTTTGTGGCTGGGAATGTGACTTAGTGGCAGAGTGCTTGTGTAGCAAGTATGAGGCCGTGGGTTCAATTCCTCTGTACCGCATAAACAATAACAACAAAAAAGAATTGTTTTTAATTCAACATTCAGTTTCAAGTTTTAGGTAAATATAAACAAAGGAAAATAACTAATAACTCAAAACTCAGGCCTATTGGACATATGTCATCTCAGGGTAGCTGAAGGTCATTGTTTAACGTTGAATTTTCTTAAGACTTCAAAAGACACCAACCATACTCAATCCGGACGCATTCTACAGAGAATGCCTGGGTGACTGGGTGGCAGTTTTGCGGATGAGTCGTCGTTTTATCCTGACCTTTTATTTTGGGTGGGGGTGTGTGTGTGCTAGCAATGCAGGCAAAAGAAATTGTAGAAGCCGGAATTGTACCACCCATTCCGTGCATCTCTCACAGGCAGAAACCTTTGACCTCCCCCCCACCACCAAATAAGGACTTTACACTGAGCAGTCGCCAGCTCTAAGAGCTTGCCGCTTGACTCCTATTGTCCCCGTTTGGATGTCAAGCAACTTCGCCTGAAGGACCCCAGCTTCGATTTCGCGCAAAACTCAAGACACCGCTCCCGAAGTCTTCGGGAAGCCAGTTGAGACTGGGTGATGAGCAGCTGTCTCTCGGCGCAGGAGGCTTAGGACCGGCGAGGAGGCCTGTGAGAGGTCCTTCCAGACAGGCGTTCGCCTCGGGCAGCCCGAGCGGCCCGAAGGCCCCCCCTCCCGGCTCTCCGCTGTTCCCGCCCCCTGCGCCCTAGAGGGCTGAGTGGCTGAGTCCCACCCGCGCCAGCTCCCATCTCATTAGGAGCGGCTCAGTGCAGCGGGACGGGGCGAAGCGGCTGGCGCCCGCGGAGCGCACCACACTGCCCGGAACGCGGCACCATTCTCGTCCCTCCAGCTGCTCCCCCGGGACCTTCCAGCGGCTTCGCGCGCGCACGGTGAGCGCCATCCCGGATCGAGGAGCTGCAAAGGGAAGAGGGCCGCCGTGCACCAAGTGTCCTTTCTCTCGGGAGCGCCTGGTCCCAAG
>NW_012267262.1:11884533-11901951 GCF_000151885.1 Dipodomys ordii
GGCTCGCGCAGGCTCCCGCCGCCCGCTGCCCGCTGCGCGTTTTGTCCCGCGTCTCGCCCCGTCCGTCCGTCCCCTGACTCGCCGCCTCTTGTTCTTCCTCCCGCTTTTCTTCTCTCTCCCTCCACTCCGATCTGAAGATGCCTTCGGCCACCAGCCACAGCGGAAGCGGCAGCAAATCGTCGGGACCACCACCGCCATCGTCGGGTTCCTCCGGGAACGAGGCGGGGGCCGGGGCCGCTGCGCCAGCTTCTCAACACCCCGCCACCGGGACCGGCGCCGTCCAAACCGAGGCCATGAAGCAGATCCTGGGGGTGATCGACAAGAAACTTCGCAACCTGGAGAAGAAAAAGGTGCCCGGCTTGGCGGGAGCGGGAGGGCTTCGCTGGGTCCCGGAATCCCCGCCCCCCCACCAGCTTGTCCGCGGCCGGCGGAGCTTCGGATCCAGAAAGCGGGCGCCTCGGGGTGGTGCCTGTCACCTGACCCGGACGCGCTGCCCCCAGGCCTCGGTTAACTGGAGCCCCGGGTGGGTCTGGCCTTGATCTAGGGAATGGGATTCCGAGGTGGGGCCCCGTCGGCTCCGATCGGGCCAGATAGGGAACAAAATGGGGCGATCCGCGGTGTGCGACACTTGGGGGCAGCCGATCGCCTCGTGGAGCTGGGACGGCCTGAGTCCTCACGCCGCGGGGCTTGTGCACCCCTTTACCCTGCGTGCGGCTCTTCGTCCCCGAGCGGGAGGATCGCTCACCCGGGGGGCCCGTTTGGAGTGGTCTCCTCTCTGCTGTCCTTCCCTCACCGCCCCCGAGTGGGCTCCTATGTTTCCTTCTTTGTTTCAATTGTCTGGGTGCCCCCCCCCCCGGGGGGGGGCTGCCCAGGCCCAGCCCAGTAAGGAGATGATCTTCATCAGCGACCTTTCCCCCCTGGGGGACTGTAAAAGTGGCCGGGGGTCTCCAAGGATTGTTGTTCGCCGGGTGATGGGTTCAGGGTAGACCGGAGACGGTCGCTAGGTCTCCGCACATGGAGACTGAGTCTAACATGGCGGCGGCTGCGAGTCGAGAGGGAAGCGTTGTACAGGAGCTGCATTGTGAGCACAAAGCGAAGGCAGAGGGGGAGGGCAGAGACCAGGCAGCCACCCCAGCCGGCCTCCCTCTCCCCTCCTAAAAAGTCGAACCACACCCACATTTTTTCATTTAATATTGAACCATTCGGTGGTCACACATGGAGATATCTGCCTTTTGTTTTGTGTTTTCAGAGCCGGACAGTGTGGCAACTCTGTTTTGAGGGACATGCATGGAGAGAAAAGGCAGGGAGAGTAATTCAACCCTGGGTACGATAGTAGTGGCTAGAGAAAAACAAATGGGCTCAACATTAGGCAGTTATTAAATTTGTGACTTAGTGTCACTTTGTCCTTTACCTCCAAAAGTAAAATACTGCTTCCTTTGACAACTTCTGCTTGCTTCTCTCTACTACACTGTTTTTTTTTTTTTTTTTTTTAGATCTTGAATTGTGAAGAAACTATTCTAAATGGCCATTTAGCCAGCTTCCTCATAGTATTAAGTAATTGAGATAGTAATTTTTTTGCCTAAAAATTTGGGTTATGGACAATGTATTGGAAAGAACTGGTGTTCTTAGTGGTAGGCCTTAGTGGTAATTGCTTATTTACTGATTACTTAGTTTTAAAACCGAACATTTACCTTGACACTTTTCTGTTAGAAGTTTTGCTTAAATTTCCTGGAATTTATTAATTTGAGAGATACAATCACTTGAGACTGTTAGCTTAAGAGTTCTTTTATTTTGATGTACGAGTGTGCTTTATTAGTAAGTGGAATAATAGATTTGTTGTAACAAAGCAGTGAAAACATCTCAAGTGTTGCTGACTTCAAATATGGCTTAGAATAAGAGTATCTTAAGACCACTGCCTCTTGATTTGTCAAGTGATTTTAGTTTTTTGGTCACTCTGACAATTTGAGTATCTTTTAAACATTTCCTAATAAAGTAAACAATACTGTGAATCTGGCTGATGTTTGAATGGATTACCTTTTGAATTTCTAGGAAATTTGTTCTTGTCGAATAGGAATCAACATAATAGTTTTAAGTATGGGTATATTAGGGATTGAAAATTCTCCAAAGGCAACTACATGAAGCCAGGTGTTGATGAATAGCCAGTGTAGTTGTGAAGTGACAGATTCTAGTGTTAAAAGTGTATTTAAAAAAAAAACCCAAACCCTAGTTTATAAGCCCCTGTAGGCTCTGAATCATGGCTGGTCACTTGTGTATAGGAGTGTATAACAGTACATTAACATCTCTTCCTAAATTATAGAGGAGAGTGTAATACAATCATTTTTATTGACTTGGTTAGTACATACTGAAAGATTGTCTTGTAATGTTGCACACTTAACTGCACGAAATTAACATATATTTAAGTGTCTTTTTCTGTCAGTGTTTGGGTACTAAATAACAGAAAAGGTCAAGTTACGGTTGAAGGTTTTTGATAAGCTACCTACTTGTATGTAGCTGTTCTACCTACTTATTAAACAGTAGAATTGACAGTACTGATGAGGCTTAATTGCTGTTAAAACATTTTATTGAGAAACTCCAAAGCATTCTATATTCCAAAACCTAGGTAAATTTGGTTTGTAATTCAATAGGTTATTTTCTTTATGAAAAGATTTAGTAACATTTATTTTTCAATAGGAGTAAGCCTTTATAATGTACCTAAGATAGGATTTGCTTTATAAATCTGTTTTGAATTAGGCTTTATAAATCCTAATGGAGTAAAAGTGATTTTTTTTTTTTTTTTGGAGGGATGCCAGTCCTGGGCCTTGAACTCAGGGCTTGGGCACTGTCCTTCAGCTTTTTTGCTCATGGTTAGCCCTCTGTCATGAGTCACAGCGGCTTCTTGGGTTAGTTGGAGATAAGGTGTCTTGGACTTGACCTGCTTGGGCTGGGTTTCAGTTCTGATCTTCAGATCTCAGTCTCCTAAGTACTAGGATTTTAGAGGTGAGCCACAGCGCCTGAAAAGTAAATTTTAGAAACTGCATTTCTTCTTCAGTCAGTTCAGCAACTTATATTTGAACTGTATTTGATCCTTAACTTGTTTACATTTGAACTTTCTGGATCAAAATTTTTTTCTCCCTGGAATTTGAAATTGTTGTAACAAAAGTTACTAAGTAGATAAGTAGTATCATTTTTGTAACAGAATTGAAACAATTGTGCTTCATTTAAAAAACAAAGTTACTTATTTTCTAGTAGTTTCAGCCACTAGGAAAAAGTTCAGTGAAAATACATGTTTAACTTGGATGAAATAGATTCTCTTATATAATGCAACTAAGTGGCTTGGTGGTTTTTGAAATTTGGGTACTAAATAAATGCTCAGCAAATGGAGGAGTTTTAAGGAGCAGTTTTAAGGAGAATCAAATGTAAAATCTCATTTACAAATCCTTTTAAATAGGTAATAAGGGAATTGAATGATGTATTCTACCTAGTTTTGTTATCAGGTCTTCTCTACAGAATTGGGCCTTAGGCTATATAAGAATATGTTACAAAATCCAGTCTTAATTTTAACTAGGAGCTCATTTGATATTGCAAGATGCAATCAGTTTAGATTTAAAATAAAGGAGGCTTTAATAGATGGCATTTAAAATGGCTATACTCTTTACAAACATAATTAAATAGATTTAGTGGCCAGTGACTTTGGTAGATGAAAGACTAGTTTTGGTTTGTTTTTTTTTAAAGAAAAACTCAAAATAATTTAACAGGCTTATAATCAATGTATAACCCAGACTGATAGCCAAAAAGTAATGTTTTTATATAACATCACAAAGACTAGCTTTTTTATATCTTTGCAGTTAATATTTATAACAACATAGTTTGTGAGTGAGGACACTTCTTTCTGGAGCACTGCAGTGTGCCTCAGAATTTTTGATGCAGCTATTTAGGATTTATGTTGAGGCTTTGAAATACACCCATTCTTAACCATTTTATACATACAGATTTTCTTGGGGCTGGCATCTGTGGTTTTTCTTGACATTTAGGATTTGTAATGTGTTAGCTTCTCCCTTGCTCTCTGTTCCTCTGCATTGCAGAGGGCAAGGTTCTTTGTTTTGCATTTACCTTGTTACTGGGGGAAAAAGGAAGTTGTAATGAAGTTTGTGTGTAAAACGTGGAGAAGTTAAACAGAATTTTCTCATGTAATGTGTGTGTGTATTTTTTTTTTTTTTTGGAAGAGAGTAAAATCTAAGCATTGCCCTGAGTGAGAATTGAATTAAAACCTAGCCAAAAATATTTTTACGTTAGGATAATTCCTAACATATTTGAATGATGTTTTGTGTGATTTACAGATTAAGTGTATAGTTTGTCATAATTTTAAGTAAATAAATTAGTGTGTTAGATAACGATTGATAATTTCATCTTTCAAAGTCAAATATTTTTACTTGCAAAGATTAAACTTAGAGCAAATTCCTCATGATTTGTTTTATTATACTTTTAGAACTTTTTTTTTTACCTAGTCCTTGGGCTTGAACTCTGGGCCTTGCCTTGCTCAGGCTGGTGCTCTACCATTTGAGCCACAGTGCCACTTCTGTTTTTTTTTTTCTTTCTTTTTTTTTTTTTTTTTTTACTAGTTTATTGGAGATAAGAGTCTTCGGGGCTTTCCGCCCGGACTGGTTTCTAACCTCTATCCTCAGATGTCAGCCCCCTGAGAAGCTAAGATTATAGGCATGAGCCACAGATGCCTACCCTGTTAGAGAATCTTCAGGTTATTTTTTTTTTTTTGGTCATGGGGTTTGAACTCAGGGCCTTGGCACTGTCCTTGAACTCTTTTGCTCAAGACTAGTACTCTACTACTTTGAGCCACAGTGACACTTTTTGGTTTTCTGGCGGTTAATTGGAGATAAGAGTTTCACGGACTTCCTTCCCTGCCCAGCTGGCTTTGAATTGTGATTCTCTTAGATCTCAGTCTCCTGAATGGGTAGGATTACAGGTGTGAGCCACCTTTGTCCAGGAAGATTTTTCTTTAATACACCTCAAACTAGAATTAGTAAAACCTACCTAATGGAAGAGGAAAGAGAGAAGCTTATATGAAATAACCCAGTCAGAGGGGTAATTTCCAGGATCTATGACAATGTTTTATGGGGGTAATTAGAATTTGTAATGTTTTGTAGTTTCTGTGGAGTTCCCCATGTTTAATTATCCCGTAGAGCTAAGTAAGAACTTTGTTTCAAGTATGTATTATTGTTACTATTTTTATGCCCTTTGTGGGGCTTCAACTCAGGGCCTGGGTGCTTTTTTTTTTTTTTTTTTGTCGGTCGTGGGGCTTGAACTCTGGGCCTGGGCGCTGTCCCTCAGCTCTTCAGCTCAAGGCGAACGCTCCACCACTTGAGCTACAGCGCCACTTTCGGTTTTCTGGTGGTTTATTGGAGATAGGAGTCTCACAGTCTTTCCTGCCCTGGCTGGCTTTGAACTGCGATCCTCAGATCTCAGCCTCCTGAGTAGCTAGGATTACAGGCCAGCGCCCGGCACCTGGGTGCTTTTTTGCACATGGCTATTCCTCTACCACTTGAGCCACAGCCCCACTTTTGGCTTCTTTTGGAAGTTACTGGAGACCCTTTCCTGGAGGGCCTGAGAATGTGGCTTAGTGGTAGAGTGGTTGCCTAGCATGCATGAAGCCCTGGGTTCATTTCCTTAGTATCACATACACAGAAAAAACTGGAATTGGCACTGTGGCTCAAGTGGTAGAGTGCTAGCCTTGAGCAACAGAAGCTCAAGGACAGTGCCTAGGCTCTGGCAAAAGAAAGAAAAAAGTCTCTTGGACTTTCTTGCCCCAACTGGCTTGGCGCTGCCATTCTCAGATTTCAGCCTCTTGAGTAGTTAAGATTACTGGTGTGAACCACTGATCCCTGGCCTCAAGTACATTGATTGATTGACTGGTTGATTGGTTGCTGGTCCTGAGTCTTGAACTCAGAGCCTGGACTCTGTTCCTGAGCGCCTTTGCTCAAGGCTAGTGCTCTACTTGAGCACAGTGCCACTTCTAGCCTTTCCTGTTTATGTGCTATGTACTGAGGAATCAAACCCAGGTCTTCATGCATGCTAGGCAAGCACTCTACCACTAAGCCACATTCCCAGCCTCAAGTACTTATTTTTAATTGCAGTTTTTCTATTTTAAAAGTGGATACACATGAAGAAAGGTTTTGTTTCTTTATTGGTTAGATTTTTATTAATGTCATGTTGCTGAACTGTGTGTGTGTTGTCTATGTAATGGGCTTCTGCAAATAAAAGTGAGGTAAAGTCCTAGTGAGGTGTTATTGGGGCATACTATTTGTAGTAAAATGAATCTTTAAAGTTTAAGCTGTCTCAAGCTTTTATGTTGTAAAGCAGAAAAAGTTTTTTTTTTTTTGGTCCGGTTGTGGGGCCTGAACTCTGGGCCTGAGCACTGTCCCTCAGCTCTTCAGCTCAAGGCTAGTGCCCTACCACTTGAGCCACAGCGCCACTTCCGGCTTTTTCCTTTTTGCATATGTGGTGCTGAGGAATTGAACCCAGGGCCTCAGGCATGCAAGGCAAGCGCTCTACCACTGAGGCAACTTCCCAGCCCCAAAGCAGAAAAAGTTTGAGGAAAGCATTATCAGTACAGGAAAAAGCAGGTGTGACCACCTTTTTGTCTTTAGTTATTATTCCAGCCTCCTGAACATTCTCTTTGTAACTGGCTCTTTTTCTCGGGGGAAATAGATGGTAGATGGTCAGCGGAGAAGAGTAAGAGAACAGGAGGCATTCAGCTGAATTTGGAACTGTAAATTGCTTGGCTTCAGCTTCTCTTGTTTTTCTTCCATTAGCTGTGTTTTTATTGGATGCAATATATATAAAAACATGGAAGACAGAGACTTTTGTTGGACAGAGTTCAGAACTCATATTTCCTGAGGAAGGGGGAGGTATGCATCTTAACTGAGCTCAACTGGAGTCATCTATTTCCTTTAATTTCTTCTACTATTGTCTATACTTTTTTTTTTTGTTGGTCACGGGGCTTGAACTCTGAGCCTGGGCACTGTCCCTGAGCTCTTCAGTTCAAGGTGAGCACTCTACCACGTGAGCCACAGTGCCACTTTTGGTTTTCTGGTATACTTTTTTTCTGTATACTTTTTAAAATTTATTTATTTTTAGTTTGTATACTTTGTTTTTGACATTTTTTTAGACTACTTTAGGCTCTTTTACTAAGTGATAAACTTGTTAGGAGCAGACTATTAGTAAATCATTCCACACTGCTTGCTTAGCAAGTACTGAATAAGAATATTATCTCCAGTCAGACGCCTGTAATCCTATCTACTCAGGAGGCTGAGTTCTGAGGATGGTGGTTGAAAGCCAGCCCAGGCAAGTAAGTCCATGACACTCATTTCCAATTAACCACCAGAAAACCAGAAGTGGGGCTGTGGCTCAACTGGTAGAGTGCTTGCCTTGAGCTGAAGAGCTCAGGGACAGAGCCAAGGCCCAGAGTTCAAGCCCCATGGCCCACCTGAAAAAGACAAAAATCTAGGTAGTATAAGCAAGACTTGTAAGAGGACAAGGATCAATTCTCATTAGGACCATTATAAATTATTAGATATTTTATTTTATTCCCCTCATTATTGTTACTCAGAAACAACTGAAACATAGCTGGACTCTGGTGACTCCATAGTTGTAGCTAGTCAAGAGGCTGAGATGAGAATCATTGGTTGATGAAGGCAGTCTGGGCAGGAAAGTCCTAGATATTATTTCCAATTAACTACCAAAAGGCGGAAAGTGGAGCTGTTGCTCAAGAGGTAGAGCACCAGCCTTGAGTAAAAACGCTAAGAGAAAGCACCCAGACCCTGAGTTCAAGGCCTAGTACTAACACATTTACAAAAAAAAAATTGTGAAGAAGACCCTTCTCAATAACTTCATTGTTTTTCCCTCCTGGCACTACTGGGGATTGAACTCAGGGTTTTGCACTTGTTTCGATAAGAGCTCTACAGATGGAGTTCTGTTCACAGCCTTTCTTCCCTCTCTTTGTCTTATCTATGACTCTTGATGGCTGAGATGACAGGCATGTTCTTTCTTCCCTCTCTTTGTCTTGCATATTTCACCCAGGACTCATCCTGCAGTCCTCCTACCTATGACTGACGGCTGAGACTCCAGGCATGAACTACCACACCCATTTTATTGTTTGAAGTTTGGAGATACCACCTTTTTGCCCAGCCTGGCATGAACCCTATTTTTGCTTCCCAAGTAGCTGGGATTATAGATGTGTGCCACCAAACATTTTGTTTTGCCCAGGCTAGCCTCAGACTTGAGATTTATCTTGCCTCTACTTCGTGAGTACTGGTATTGCAGATGTGTTAGTATTTTCTGCTTAGTTCATTGTCTCCTGATATTGAAGTTTCAAGGAAAGTATATAAACCATTCAGTCACCTGAATTCATCTTCAAGTGTAGCTTGGTTAAATCCTTTGATTCAAAAGTTAACATTGTTGCTGGTCATTATTTAAGTCTGCCCTTGTGCTGAGGATTGAATGCAGGGCCTTTTACATACTAGGCAAGCACACTACCGCCGATCTACATCTCTAGCCCTTAGCTTTAGATTTTTTTTTTCCTTTTGGTGGTCATGGGACTTGAACTCAGGGTCTGGGTGCTGTCCCTGAGCTCTTTTTGCTCAAGGCTCGTGAATTCTACCCCTTTGAGCCACTGCACCACTTCCAGTTTTATGGTAGTTAATTGGAGGTAAGGGTCTTACAGAAGCTGGGCTCTGATGACTCATACCTATATTCCTAACTACTCAGGAAGCAGAGATCTGAGGATCTTGGTTTGAAGCCAGCCATGGCAGAAAAGTCTTACCTCCAATAAACTTCTCAGAAAAAGCTGGAAGTGGTGCTGTGGCTCAAGTGGTAGAGTATTAGCCTTGGCCAAAAGACTTAGACAGTGCCCAGGCTCTCTGTGTAAGCCCCCAGACAAGCAAAAATTCAGACTTTTCCTGCCTGGGCTCACTTTGAACTGTGATCCTCAGATCTCAGACTCTTGAATAGTTAGGATTACAGGCATGGGCCACCAGCATCTGGCTAGCTTTACTTTTTTTTTGCAGTTGTAGGGCTTGAACTCTGGGCTTGGGCACTGTCCTTCAGCTCTTCAGCTCAAGACTTTGAGCCACAGAGCCACTTTCCGTTTTCTGGTGGTTAATTGTAGATAAGAGTCTCATGGGGACTTTTCTTCCCTGGGCTGGCTTTGAACCATGATTCTCAGATCGCAGCCTTCTGAGTAACTATGATTAGAGGTGGGAGCCATCAGCGCCTGGCCAGCTTTTTATTTTTTAAGAATGTAATTCAAAGTAAGTGATGCTGGAACTCTTTTGACAGTACTTTTTCTACTAGGGCCAGCTGCTTCCATTCATTCAGATTTATGTGCATGGACAGTTGAGTAAGGTTTTTTTTTTAACAGGATTTTTATTTTGTTGTTTTTAATTTATTTTTATATTTATTTATTTATTTAGGTCATGGGGCCTGAACTCTGGGCCTGGGCGCTGTCCCTCAGCTCTTCAGCTCAAGGCTAGCACTCTACCACTTGAGCCACTGCACCACTTCCGGCTTTTTTCTTTTTTCTTATATGGTGCTGGGTAATCGAACCCAGGGCCTCATGCTTACAAGATGAGCGCTCTACCACTGAGCCACCTTCCCAGCCCTGTTTTTAATTTAATACTTTTAGTTGAAATTAAATTCCTGCTTACCTGGCTTAAATTGCTTATAATGAAGCCTTAGGTAATGTCTGATTTAGTTTTTTTTTTTTAACAACTCATACTTTTTAGTGTTTAAAACTCTAGCATTCTTCTGTTCTAACTTATTTTCTAGGGCCTATAATAAATGAGCTTATTTCTCCACTAAAATATTTCATTGTTGGACAACTTTTCATGTTCATGTTACAGTGAGCTGTGCCCTATTCCCTCCCTTACCTCTGATGCAACTCATCCTGTTAAATATTTTGCTTCCTGGAGCATCATAGATCAGGGCCATCTAAACAGGCATCCAACAGTTTGAAGATAGAGGATGGATCTTCTAAGGATTATAGTATGTGTTTTCAGAGTTGATGAGACTTTTGTTGCACCTATGTGCGTGCACACACGTGTGCACATACACAAATGAAAACCAACTTAATCACTCCCAATGCACATGTGAACACACAACACACACACAGAAAGGCTTTCCCTCATAACTGCATAATGTCCAGATACTATTTTTCAAGTCATCAATGCCTATGCTCCGGCTGCTTTTTCTACAGAAATAGCAATTCTGACTTTGCTCAAATGATAGAAACTCCACTTCCTATTCTCCTTGTACTACACCAATTCAAGTGAGAAAGAATTAGCCAGGAAAATTCCTAGATGCAGCAAAAGTCTCATCATACCTGTACTGGCCCTGTGGCTTGAACTCAAATCCTGGCTGCTAGCCTCTACCATTTGAGCCACAGTTCTAGTTCTGGCTTTTTGATGTTTAACTGCTGATAGAGTCTTGGAACTTTTTGCCCAGGCTGGCTTCGAACTGCAGGTCTCAGATCTTAGTTTCCTGAGTAGCTAGGATTATAGGGGTGAAGCACCATTGCCTAGCTTCCAAATTTCTCTTGATATTAGAGTTTTATCCAGGTATTGATTTTTTTCCCTCCTAACCATCCTTATATCTGTTAACAATTGTTTAGCTTAAAATTTTTTAATTTTTTAAAGATTCTCATTTCTCTTGCTATTTTTAAATACATAATTAAAATGGTTTCAATTATTTATGGAATTTTTTGATATAACAGTAAAGAAGCAAAACTGAAGAGGGACATCTATTTTGGCTGTTAACTTACTGTACTGATTTAAAAATCCCATTTCATACGGGGTACAGTAGTTTATAACTGAGCTAAGAGGATCATCTCTGAAAAATAAAGGTTGAGGGCCAGGGGGCATGGGCTCAAGTGATGGGTGCTAGTCTGTAAGGCCCTGAGTTCACACTCTAGTACTATAAAAAAACAACAACAAAAGTAACTTGGAAGTCTTTGGAAAGAATGGTTGGTGTAGATGTTCTGTGACTCAGCAAAATAATCTGATTAGAAGGAACATGGCAGTAACACAGGCCGAAATGAAGTGTAGCAACAGCTGGATACAGTAGCTTTCTAAGGGCAGGAGGGGCACAAAGGATTTTTCTGGAATTTATGATGGGCAAGTTACTAACGGCTCTTTCAATTTATAGTTAAGTGAACTATGCTTGATAATAGTGTCACTGGCAGAGCTGGCTATCTTGATAGTTTAAATTTAAATGATGGGTAAAGTCACCTCTTTAAAACAATCAGGAGATAAGAATGGGATTGGATAGCACACATTTGGGTAATTTTTTATTACCTTTGATCTCTGAAGTCTTTTTACATCTATATTATTATGCCTTTGTTCTATAGTGCCTCTTCAAAGACTTGGTAGTCTGGGAAATGGATGGTCTGATTATTATCTGTTATACATGTGATGCCTGCTATAAATGAATACTCGGTATGTTCAGTAGTTGAAAAAGCAGCCTGAAGCTCAATTTCATGATGGATATTTCAAGATGGAAAGAACAGATTAATATCTGGTAGGCTTTCTGATGAAGATACTTTATGCTAGGAAAAACCATTTTCCAGAAAACAAACGTGAAGTACTCATAAATTCAGTATGAGTAGTTATTAACCAATTCGTCTTTATCACTTCTGTGAGCTAGGCAGCCATGTTCTAGCTTATGTAAGAAGAAAGCTATATTGTATGGATCCTTCTCCTGTCCTTGTCCTTTTGGTTTTGTTCGATGGAACTCACTGGTCATTTGAATAGAAAGTGAAAATAGGGATGGAATCACTTATGGTAGCTTAGCTGCTCCTCTATAATAGATAGCAAATGATGGTATATGTCCCCTGTCACCTAAAGCTACTACTTAGGAGCTAGAATTTAAGCTTTTATTTGAAAATTATGTTTTGAAAATACTATTTGCTTAGAGGCTTTCTGATTCTAGCACAGATTTTTCATATTTATCACTGTATTTAATTATAAAAGCCTCTTCTGGGGTTTCAGCTCAATTTTTTTTTTGTCAGACTAAGACTTGAACTTGCTATCTGGCTAGTTGGTGCTCTACCATGTGAGTTATACCTCCATCTCTCAGCTCTAGATGTAACAAAATGTACTAGTTGGGTGTTGGTGGCTCATACCTGTAATCCTAGCTACTCAGGAGGCCGAGATTTGAGGATTGTGTTTTGAAGCCAACCCATGCAGGAAAGTATGTGAGGTTCTTTCTTACCTTCAACTAAACCACCAGAAAACTGGAACTGGAGCTCTGTGGTTCAAAGTGGTAGAATACTCGTCTGGAGCAGAAAGCTCAGGGACAGCATTCTGGCCATGAGTTCAACCCACAACCAAAAAAGCCCCAACAAAACAAAAACCCAGAAGGACTAGGTAGAAACTCTTCAGTGTTTAGTCACTTTTCTGTCACCGTGACAAAGCAGCCTGAGAAAATTATCTTGAAGGAGTGGGGGGGAGATTGATTTGGCTTATGGTTTGAGATGTTTTAGTCCAGTCATTTGGCTCTATGTCTTGGGCACAGTGAAACAGAACATCATGATGGAGAGCCATGTGGGTGGAGTAAAGCTCCTTACCTCATGGTAGTTGCCAAGAGGAGAGAGGGATGAGTTGGGAACAAGACACTCCAACTGCAGGTGCCAATGCCTCACCTCTGTAATCCTAACTATTCTGGAGGCTGACATCTGAAGATTACTGTTTGCTACCAGGTTGGGCAGAAAAGTCTGTGAGACTCATAACTGCAATTGACTGTATTCTCCATTTAACCAGCAAAAAGGCAGAAATGGAATGGTGTGGTTCAAGTGGTAAAGCACTATGAGTGAAAAAGCTCAGGGACAGTGGCTAGTCCCTAAGTTTCAAGTCCCAGGACTGATACACACAGTGCACGCAAACACACACACACACACACACACACACACACCACACACACACACACACACACACACACAGAGATAAAGCCAGTATCATCTCCCAATGACCCATCGCATTGTGAGTCCATCAGTAGATTAATTAATCCATTGATGCTTGTTTCCAGGTTCTACTAGACTTAATATTTTAAGGAAATTTGAGGCATTTGACCTACATGAATATTTTTAAACCTTAGGTGTATATAGAATCACCCAGAGGGCTTGATAAAACACTAGTTAGTAGATGGTAACTTCAGAGTTTCTGATTGAATAGGTCTGGAGTGTTGCCTTGAATTTCTAAGTTTTTCAGTTGCTACTGCTTTGAGGACTGCACATTTAGAATCACAGACTTAGACAGTCTTTGCTATGTAGAGATCTAATTATATGTAATAATAAATAGAGACCCCCTTCCAGCTCATATGTATATGGTGATAATACATCTTAGCCATTAGGAGAATTCTGTGCTGTCAAAAATGTTGTGGGTGCTGGTGGCTTATGCCTATAATCCTAGCTATTCAGTTGGCTGAGATCTGAGGATCAAGGTACAAAGCCAGTCTAGGCAGTAAAGTCCATTACCTGCCAGAAACCTGGAAGTGGCTCAGTGGCTCAAAGTGGTAGATTGCTAGCTTTGAGCAAAAAGAGCTCAGGGTCTGTGTCCAGGTTCTGAGTTCAAGCCCTATGACTGCCCCCCCCCAAAAAAAAATTGTGATTAGGTGGTAGTTATTTATAATAATAGTGCAGAAAGTACTAATATTTACTGAACCCATTTAAAGCTCTGATGAAACTTTATTGTGCTTAGAAAAATGTTTCATAGATTTGTAGCCTCTATTTAATGTACTACTTTGTTTTTTTTTTGGTCAGTCCTGGAGCTTGAACTCCACCCAGTGAATTCTTTTGCTCAGAGCTAGTGCTCTACCACTTTGAGCCACAGAGCCACTGATACACTACATCTTTTGATTAGGTAGTTGAACTTGATAAGTACAAGGAATCATGAGCAGTGAATTTTGGACCTTTTTTGTGTGTGAGGGGTCCAGTCGTGGGGCCTGAACTCTGGGCCTGGGTGCTGTCCCTCAGCTCTTCAGCTCAAGGCTAGCGCTCAACCACTTGAACCACAGCGCCACTTCCGACTTTTTACTTTAGGAATCAAACCCAGGGCCTCAGGCCTGCAAGGCAAGCTCTCTACCACTGAGCTATCTTCCCAGCCCTTTTGGAGTGTTTTGAAAATCTCTATTAAAGGGTTTTCTTTTGAGATGGGGGACCAGTTATGGGGCTTGAACTCGGGGCCTGGGTGCTGTTCGTGAGCTTTTTTGCTCAAGGCTAATGTTCTACCACTTTGAGCCACAGCTCCACTTTGAGTTTTCTGATAATTAGAGATAATGAGTCTCATGACTTTCCTGTCCAGGCTACCTTTTGACTGATTCTTAGATCTCAGCTTTCTGAGAAGCTAAGATTACAGGTTTGAGCCACCAGTACTTGGCTAGAATTGAGTTTTCATACTGTTTTGTTGAAGTCTAGAGTAAAAGTGAATATTTTGCTGTGTGGTTTAGTGACTCGTGATTTCTACACTTCTCGTGTAACCTAATTACACTAAAAGTGGGCTTTTTAGTTTAAAGTAGAATGGTGTTGTACAAGTTGACATTGTGTAAAGAAAATGGGCCATTTGACTTAGTAAAAATTCACTGTTGGGGCTAGGAAGGTGGCTCAGTGGTAGAGGGCTTGCCTTGCATGCCTGAGGCCCTGGGTTCCATTCCTCAGCATCACATAAGCAAAAAGAAAAAAGCTGGAAGTGGCGCTGTGGCTTAAGTGGTAGAGCGCTAGCCTTGAGCTGAAGAGCTGAGGGACAGTGCCCAGGCCCAGAGTTCAGGCCCCACAACCGGATCCCCCCAAAAAAATTAAAAACCAAAAAAAACTCACTGTCATTGCCTTTAACCTCATTTCTGATCTGAATTTTTTTTTTTGGGGTCCAGTCGTGGGTCCTGAACTCTGGGCCTGGGCGCTGTCCCTCAGCTCTTCAGCTCAAGGCTAGCGCTCTACCACTTGAGCCATGGCACCACTTTCTCCTTTTTTCTTTTTGCTTATGTGGTGCTGAGAATTGAACCCAGGGCCTCAGGCATGCAAGGCAAGCGCTCTACCACTGAGCCACCTCCCAGCCCCTTCATTATTCTTTAAAAAATATTTATTGTTATTATAGAGGTGATGTACAGAGGGATTACAATTACAGGAGTTAGGTAATGAGTACGTTTCTTTTTACTTTTGTTTCTTGACAGTCCTAGGACTTGAACTCAGGGCCTGAACACTGTCCCAGAGCACTTGAGTCACAGTGCCCCATCCAGCCTTTTCTGCTTAAGTGGTACTGAGGAATCGAACCGAGGCCTTCGTGCATGCTAGGCCAAGCACTCTCCTACCACTAAGCCATATTCCCAGCCCCTGCATTTCCTTTTGTGCAGTGCCCTCTGTTCCCTCATTCTCTCCAGTCCTCCCTCCTGTCTCCACCTGTAAGTTATATAATTCACTTAGCAATGTTCAGTGAACACCACTGCTACACTTTTTCACCCCTTTTCCCTGGAGTTCTGTACTTCCCCTGATACCCTCTTGAAGATGTATATTAATAATTCTTTTTTTTTTTGGCCAGTCCTGGGGCATGCACTCAGCCTGGCACTGTCCCTGAGCTTTTGTTCAAAGGTAGCACTTTACTATTTGAGCCACAGCACCACTTCTGGCTTCTTCTGTTTATGTGGAATTGAACCCAGGGCTTCATGAATACTAGGCAAACACACTACCCCTAGGCCACATTCTCAGTCCTATTCATATTCCTTATTTTTTTTTTTTTTGTTTTCTTTCTATTCTCTCATCCTTACCATAGTAACTAAATTTTTAACTTTTGTATTACCTGAGTTCAAGGTCTCTTGCCCCCTTTTGCTCACAGCTGTCATTCTGCCACTTAAGCCACACCTGAAGTTTTAAAGAGCTCTTGGATTTATCTGCTGGGCTGTCTTCACATGGAGTTTCTCAGGTCCCAGCCTTGAGCAGCTAGGATTATAGAGATGAACACAGGACTATAAGGCATGAGCATTGGTGCTTGTCCTGAATATTTTTTCTTTGGAGTCTCATTTACTATCACTAGCCTAAGAAACCGCCCAAGTTTTCATCTTAGGGAAAAAAAGGTAGCTATTTTTCCTCACCCTTGTAGTAAGAAAGCAAAGTTACCTGTATGTGAAACAGTAGTTTGGAAGTATCTCTTACGTTATTCAAGATAAATGGATGTTATTCAAGATAAATGGGTAAGGTTTATCAAAGACGACTATACTTGTGGTTTATTCAGAAAAATAGGTTCTCTAAACCTGCTTATCCTTTTCTAAACTACTATAAAGAGTAGTGTCTTTCATTACAAGTATAGTTCAACAATGGTCAAAGTATTTCAATTTATTTCACTGTTAAACTTACGTAAGTTTAATATATTATCTGGAGTATTCTAAAAATTATTTAATTTGAGATGGAGAGAAGACTGCTTTGAGTTTTTTCATTTTAGCATTGTTAAACTGATACATGTTTTAAATAAGGAATGTAATTCTTTCTTTTTTTTTTTAAATATAGGGTAAGCTTGATGATTACCAGGAACGAATGAACAAAGGGGAAAGGCTCAATCAAGATCAGCTGGTAAAGATAATAAATTTCTTTCTTTCTTTCTTTTTTCCCTTTTTCTTTTTGTCGGTTGTAGGGCTTGAACTCAGGGCCTGGGCACTGTCCCTGAGTGTTTTTTGCTCAAGGCTCGTGTTCTACCACTTTGAGCCACAGCACCACTTCCCGTTTTCTGGTGGTTAATTGGAGATAAGAGTGTCACCGACTTTCCTGCCTGGGCTGGCTTCGAACCAAGATCCTCAGATCTCAGCCTCCTGAGTAGCTAGGATTACAGGTGTGAGCCACTGGCGCCCAGCTAAGAAATTAACTTTTTATTGACGATATTATGTTCATCATTTTAAATAAGAACATTTTGTGATTCTCTTTGTGTTTGTAATAAAGTTGGTTTTTTTCTCTTAGGATGCTGTATCTAAATACCAGGAAGTCACAAATAATTTGGAGTTTGCAAAAGAATTGCAGAGGAGTTTCATGGCATTAAGTCAAGATGTAAGTAAAAGGTTGTGTGTGTGTGTGATATGTGTGTATATGTATGTGGTCCTGGGACTCAAACGTGTCTTCATGGCATTAAGTCAAGATATAAGTAAAAGGTTGTGTGTGTGTGTGTGTGTGTGTGTTTGTTTGTTTGTTTGTGTGATATGTGTGTATATGTATGTGGTCCTGGGACTCAAACATGTCTTGGGCTAGTGTTCTATCTCTTGAGCGCTACATTGCCATTTATGGCTTTTAGTTGGTTGATTAAATATAAGGATGTCATGGACTTTTCTGCCTAGGCTGGCTTTGAACCTTGATCTTTGTATCTCAGTCTATTTTTTTTTCCC
>NW_012267262.1:11903601-11917680 GCF_000151885.1 Dipodomys ordii
AAGACAAAAAACTGAATTTTTCTTTGACTGTCTATGAAAGTCAAATAATTTGTTGAGACCATCTTACTGTTCTCCCACAGGACAAAAGGTGGTGGAAGGGAACATGAACTCACTTGGCAAACTTTTGTAGTAGAGCCTATCTGTTTGGAAGGGGCCCTTGTGACCACAGTAATCTCCCAGAAGCCTTAATACCTGAGGATTCTACTGAGGGGACACAATTTTCAACATAAGAATTTTGGGGGAAATAAAAGAACACAGTCTATAAGTAGGTATTTGATTTAGGTTAGCTTCAGGCTTGATGAAGGATGCCCAATTTCTCTTTTTCTCCCTCCCTTTTTTTCAGCATGGTTCAAAGGAGCAGGGTTGCTATGCCAGTAAATAGAACCTCATTTCTGAAGCTACTATCCCTGTGTTAGTTAAAATACACTCTGTTTTAACAATCTGGTGTTTTTAGGAACTTGGATTTGGGCTTCAAAGTAGTGCTTTGATTTTCTGCCATATTTTCCATAGTGAGTTTTTTGAGTTGGGAGGCTTGTGCTAGAGCTTGAACTCAGGGCCTCATGCTGCTTACGTTTGGCTTTTATGAGGATGGCTGGCAATCTCACTTGAATCACATCTCTAGTTTTGGCTTTTTGCTTCTGGTTTATTGGAAGAAAGAGGTTTAAACAAGAAATCAGTTGTGCTGATACTGGGGCTTGAACTGAGGGTAAGTGCTATCCCTTAGCTTTTTTGTTTAGTCCTTAGTGGTCCAGTAGAGCCATAGCTCTACTTCTGGCTTTGCCCAGGCTGGCTTAGAACCTTGATTCTCAGATCTCAACCTACTGAGTAGCTAGGTTTGCAGGCATGAACCACCAGTACTTAGCTGGAGGTATGAGTCTTGAGGAATTGTTTTCCCAAGTTGGCTTTCAACTATTGTACTCAGGATCTCAGCTTTCAGAGTAGCTAGAATTATAGGTATGAGCCGCTAGGGCGTGGGCTTTTTTTTTTTTTTAACATTTACTAAATACTTTTCTTCTAAGTAAATTCAAGATCTTCAGGGATGGAGGCATGATTTAAGAGTTAAAATGCTTGCCTAGCAAGCAGGAGATTGGGAGTTCAAGAAGAAGAAAGGGCTTTCTCAAACTAGCTGTAATTGGTTTTGTTTTTCCCTTTTCTATTGAAAAGTAGTTTTTCTTATTTTACTTTTTTCTGTTAGTCATGGGGCTTGAACTCAGGGCCTGGGTGCTGTCTCTGAGCCTCTTTGTGCTCAAGGCTAGCGTTCTACCACTTGATTCACAATGCCACTTCAGGATTTTGAATGGTTAATTAGAGAAAAGAGTCTTTCAGGAACTTTTCTGCCACTTCAACGGTGTTCCTCAGATCTCATTCTCCTGAATAGCTAGGATTATAGTAGGCATAAGCCACTGGTGCTGGCTTTATTTTACCTTTTTTTTTTTGTCAGTGGTGGGGCTTGAACTCTGGGCTTGGGTGCTGTTCCTGCGCTCTTCAGCTCATGGCTAGCACTCCTCTTGAGCCACACCACCATTTCTGGTTTTCTAGTGGTTTATTGGAGATGAGTCTCATGGACTTTCCTGCCTGGACTGTCTTTGAACCGTGATCCTTAGAGCTCAGCCTCCTGAGTAGTTAGGATTACTGAGCCACCAGCTCTCAGCTTTATTTTACTTTTGTTTTCACATTCTTGCCTTTTTTTTTTTTGCTACTAGCTACCCTTAACTTCTTCCATTACTGAAAAGCTCATCCATTTTGATATGTGATACTTAGTCCTTGAAAGTTCTTGATCATTCTAAATTGTATCTCTGCTCATACATACTATTTATTCACTAGTTATTTATTGCTAAGATCATTGAACCACTCTGCTAGCATTCAGATTTGTATTGTTTTTTTCTACTTTTATCATTCTTTTTTTTGGGGGGGGGTCGGTCATGGCGTTTGAACTCTGGGCTTGGATGTTGTCCCTCAGCTCCTCAGCTCTTCAGCTCAAGGCAACCGCTCTACCACTAGAGCTACAGTACCACTGCTGGTTTTCTGGTGGTTTATTGGAGATAAGAGTCTCAAGGACTTTCCTGCCCTGCCCGGGCTGGCTTTAAACCATGATCATCACATCTCAGCCTCCTGAGTAGCTAGGATTATAGGCGTGAACCACCGGCTCCCAGCCTACTTATATAATTTTTTTGGTTTCCATTACTTTTAACATAGGCTTCATATGACCCTATTTTTCTTTTTTCTCTCTTTGTTAATTATAGTGAGGCTTTAGATAAGGAAAAACGAGAGTGAAAGCATAGCCATAGTTGTTAAAAATGCTGACCTTTTAAAAATCTCCAAGGTTATGATAAGCCTGAAAATGGAGGAGCGAAGCTTACTAGTGGCATCCCTTCAGTCTTTGTGGAATAAATACATTTGTACTTATTATTAGTCATCTTTTACTGCCAGTTTCTTTTGTTCTCCCTGCTTTCTCTTATTCAGGAAACTAAAGAGTTTTAATCTGTGTGTGTGTGTGTGTGTGTGTGTGTGTGTGTGTGTGTACACTGAGGCATGAACTCAAGGGCCTAGGTGCTGATGTTTTAGTGGTTAATTGGAGATAAGAGTCTTTCAGACTTTTCTGTGCAGGCTAGTTTCAA
This sequence comes from Dipodomys ordii, assembly GCF_000151885.1. Classification (NCBI taxonomy): domain Eukaryota; kingdom Metazoa; phylum Chordata; class Mammalia; order Rodentia; family Heteromyidae; genus Dipodomys; species Dipodomys ordii. The sequence goes on from NW_012267262.1 coordinate 11,906,220, forward strand.
ATTGTAATCCTCAGATCTCAACCTCCAAAGCAGATAGGATTTTAGGTATGAGCCCCTGTGCTTGACTTAAGTAATTTTTAATATTTTATGTTATTTTTTTGTTGGTCATGGGGCTTGAACTATGGGGCTCGGGTGCTGTCCTTGAGCTCTTCAGCTGAAGGCAAGTGCTCTTGAGCCACAATGTCACTTCTGGTTTTTTGGTGGTTAATTGGAGATTTCTGGTACTTAATTGGAGATAAGAGTCTCAGGGACTTTCCTACCTAGGCTGGCAATCCTCAGATCTCAGCCTTCTGAGTAGCATGGATTACGGGCGTGAGCCGCTGATGCGCTGATGCCTGGATTGATTGATGGGGCAAGGGAGTGTAGTCACTGGTAGGTTTTGGCATCTTGTTTGATTTTTTTTGTTTTTGGTTATTCATGAGGCTTCAACTCAGGGCCTGGGTGCTGTCCTTGAGCTTTTTTTGTTCAAAGCTAGTGCTCTACCACTTTGAGCCACAGCTCCAATTCTAGTTTTCTGGGGGCGAATTGCAGATAAGAATCTTACTAAGCTGGCTGGCTTTGAACTGAGATCCTCAGATCTTAGCCTCCTGATTAGCTAGGATTACAGATAGGAGCCACTAGTGCCAGGCATTTTGTGAGTTAGAAAATGGTGCTTAATAAAAATGAGAATTTTTTATAGATAGCTTTTAACTTTTTTGGTCTTACATTCTTCTGTAGATTCAGAAAACAATAAAGAAGACAGCTCGTCGGGAACAGCTGATGAGAGAAGAAGCTGAACAGAAACGTTTAAAAACTGTACTTGAGCTACAATATGTTTTGGACAAATTGGGAGATGATGAAGTGCGAACTGACCTGAAACAAGGTTTAAATGGAGTGCCAATATTGTCTGAAGAAGAGTTATCATTATTGGATGAATTCTACAAGCTAGTGGACCCTGAACGGGACATGAGCTTAAGGTACAGTGATACTTGGTAACAGAAACTTACAAATATTTAATTAATAAACTGAAAGGTGATTAGTTGTATTATTTATTATAGGTTGAATGAACAGTATGAACATGCCTCCATTCACCTTTGGGACTTGTTGGAAGGAAAGGAAAAATCTGTATGTGGAACAACCTGTGAGTATAACTTAAAATTTCTTCAGATTTTTGTCTTATTTGTGCAAGTGGGGTGTTAATGTGACGTTCCCATCATATACAAAATAGCCCCACTCAGATTCCCACCCCCATCTTTCTCATCCTCCACTGTCTTCAGTTTCAGAAGGCTTTGATATTCTTATCTACCTAATCTTGTTTGCATAGTTTAGGATTATAACATCTATATAGCTAATGAAAAGGTATTCATGTACTCCAATTAATGTTTTTATATACATTTTGTTTTTAGCCATAAAGTTTTGAAAATAGGTACTTCTGAATTGAATCATGTATTTCTGAAGTGAAGAAAAACATGAAATGTTCATTATTCAGAGTTGATGATAATAGTTTTATTAGGATTAAATCTGTGGTGTTGATAGAATTTTGTTAAAAGTTTTATTTTTCTGTATGTTGTCCAATTGGAATAGCCCTGCTACATATAGATCTGCTACACAAGGCCAGGAAAGTGTTCTCCTATCTTGAAACAATTCCTTCCCATTATCATTTCCTGGGTGTTGTCCCTGAGCTCTTGTGCTCAAACTAGCATTCTGCCACTTGAGCTACAGCTCTATTTTAGCCTTTTTTTTTTTTTTAAAGTGCTGTGGTCTTGGGGCTTGAACTCAGGCACTGTCTCTGAGCTTTGTTGCTCAAGGCTAGTGCTCTACTATTTGAGTCACAGCTCTGTTTCCATCTTTTTTGGTGACAAGAATATCATAGACTTTGCTGCCCGGAGTGGCTTCAAACATTTATCCTCTGATCTCAGCCTCCTGAGTAGCCAGGATTACAGGGGGAACCATTAGTGCCTGGCATTATCTTAGCTTTTGTTGCAAGTATACCAGGGAAGTGTCATTGTGATGAGGTCCAATTTATTGCTCCTTTTTGTAGTACTTTGGGGGTTTACACTCCGCTTGGTAGGCTGGCACGATAGTGACAGCTAGCTGGCAGTGCAGCTAGGGCGCAAGTGTTAGGACACTAGCCTTGAGCACAAAAGCTCAGGGACAATGCCCAGGCCCTCAGGACCTATTCCCCCCCCAAAAAAAAAAACCCATCAAACAAAAAATAACCCCACAAAATTTATGTCCTTTTTGCTGGCCCTGAGGCTTGAACTCTGGGCCTAGGTGCTGTCCTTGAGCTCCTTTTGCTCAAGGCTTGCAACAACACACTTCCAGCTTTTTTTCTATGATTTAATTGGCTGTAAGTCTCACAAACTTACTTTCCTGCCCAGGCTGGTGTTCAAACTGTGATCCTCAGATCTCAACCTCCTGAATAGTTAGGATTACAAATGTGAGCCACCAGCATCTGGCTTCCCCACAGAGTTTAATGCAAGTTGTTTTGTAGCCTGTCAATCTGTGATACAACTTTCTAGGTGAAATTTTTATTGTTTTTGTGTATATATTTTATTAGCTGTTCATAAAGGTTTTCATTTTTCAGTATTTCATAGAATGTTGAACTTTATGCCTGTTATCATAAGTCTAACATTTTAATTCACATTATTTTTTAGATAAAGCTTTAAAGGAAATTGTTGAGCGTGTTTTTCAGTCAAACTACTTTGATAGCACCCACAATCACCAGAATGGGCTGTGTGAAGAAGAAGAAGCAGCCTCTGCACCTACAGGAGAAGACCAGGTAGCTGAAGCTGGTAAGTACTGACCTAGATGGATAAGACCCTTTAGGTCTTGAGTTAACGTCCCTGGCCTTTCTTTTCCTTTGCTATAAGTTCAAGTTACATACTTAATTAAATATTGAAAAGGTATACTTAGATTAAAAAAATTAAAACATACAAGATACAATGTGAAGACAAAGCACATGCACATCAAGAGTAATTTCAATAAAAGTAATTGCATGAAGTATTCAGTATCAGGTCTACTAATCTTTTCTTTTTGGCCAGTCATGGGGCTTGAACTCTGGGCCTGGGTGCTATCCCTCAGCTCTTCAGCTCAAAGCTAGCACTCTACCACTTAAGCCATAGTACCACTTCTGGTTTTCTGGTGGTTAATTGGAGGTAAGAGTCTCACAGACTTTCCTGCCTGGGCTGACTTTGAATCACGATCCTCAGCTCTCAGCCTCTTGAGTAGCTACGATTACAGGTTTGAGCCACAGGCATCTGGCAAGTCTACTAATCTTGATTATGGTTATTGACAGTTCTAAAGTATCGCTGGTCAGGAGTTGGGGTAAGGGTCGATTTTTTTTGGGGGGGGGCTTGGTTGTGGGGCTTGAACTCTGGGCCTGAGTGCTGTTCCTCAGTTCTTCAGCTCAAGGTGAATACTCTACCACTTGAGCTACAGGGCCACTTCTGGTTTTCTGGTCGTTAATTGGAGATAAGAGTCTTGTGGACTTTCCTGCCGGGGCTGCCTTTAAACTGTGATCTTCAGATCTCAGCCTTCTGTGTAGAGAGGATTCCAGGCATGAGCTCGTTCCCTGGCTTATAAGGATTTTTTATAGATGTTTTCTTGATTTCTGCAGGTTTATTTTTACTATGAACTTTTTCTTTTTCTTTTTTGTGCCATTCTTGAAGCTTGCATCTAGGGCCTAGGTGCTGCCCCTGATCTTAGCTGCTTACAACTAGTACTCTGATCACTCGAACCATAGTTCCACTTCTGGTTCTTTTGGGGATGAATTGGAGCTTCATAACTTTCTCTGCCCAGGCTGGCTTTGAACTATGATCCTCACCAATGCCTAGCTAAAACTTTTTCTTTTATCATGGGGACATTACAAATACAAATTAGAAATATCACAGCAGAAAGGGTTCTTTTCTAATTCATTTTGAAATCTAGCACAGCACTCATTGTGTTAAAGACTAATATATTATGAGTACTTCTATGGTAACACTTAAGTTAGTAAAATTCTGAGCAGTTCTAAACACAGTTGAATGCATTAGCCAGGTAAAGTGGCTCATACCTATAAACACAGGATGTTGAAAGCTGAGCATCAAAATTTGAAGCCAGCCCAGGCAGACAGAATCTTGCCAGACTTAATTCCAAGTAACCAGCAAAAAGCCAGAAATGGAGGCTTGGCTTCAATAATTATAGAGTACCAGTAAAGCAAGTTGATGACTTTTTGCCCCACCTGACCCTGAAACTCAGTTCTTCCTCATAGTTGGAGCTACATGTATGAGCCACTACAGCTGTCTTAAAGTAGACTTTGAAGAACAGTTTTAAGGTTACAGTTAAACTGGATACAGATATTTCCAATGGATCCTCTATCTCCACACTTGTGTTACCTCTTGTCAGGATTCCCCTCGAATAGTACACTTAACTGTAGTCGAACCTACATTTACACGTCATTATTACCCAAAGTCATAGCTTACATTACAGTTCTTTTTTGTTGTGATGTAAATTCTATAGACTTGGTTGTTATAAACAGGTATCCATTATATGTCTTAGAAACTACTTTCACTGACCTAAAAAATCTTTTATTTCACCGCTTAGAACCTGAACCAGCAGAAGAATACACTGAACAAAGTGAAGTTGAATCAACAGAGGTATGATTTTTACATAATACAGTATTACCTTTAACTTACCTGACTTTCAAACAAATCTCAAAACATTTATTTTGCTTTACAGTATGTAAATAGGCAATTTATGGCAGAAGCACAGTTCAGCAGTGGTGAAAAAGAGCAGGTAGATGAGTGGACAGTTGAAACTGTTGAGGTAAGAGGTTTCTGTATTACAAGGTTGATGTTTGTTTATGCTTTTTCTCATGTTTATGATATTGGGATTTTGTAATCAGGAGCTTCGCTAGCTACCATTCTACCACTTGAGTCATGCCTCCATGACTCAAAATCTTCCCTTGTCAAATTATTTTTCAGGTGGGATATTGTGATTTTTTTTTTTTTTCCTACGTGGGCCTTGATCTACTGTTTGGCTTTTTAACCCTCACTGCTGGTGTTTTACCACGTGAGCCATGCCCCCCAGACTGGCAGTTTGCTAGTAATTGGAGATTGAGTCCTATACACTTTCCTACATGAACTTTGAGCCAAGATTGTCCAAGTCTTAAGCCTACTGAGTAGCTAGTACTACAAATGTGTGCCATTAGCACCTACTTTAAAAGAAAAGATCTTTTTTTTGGAGGGGGGGTGTCAAGTCGTGGGCCTGAGTGCTGTCCCTCAACTCTTCATCTCAAGACTAGTGCTCTACCACTTGAGCCACAGCATCACTTCTGGCTTTTTTTTCTGCTTATGTGGTGCTGAGGAATTGAACCCAGGGCCTCATGAATGCAAGGCAAGTGCTCTACCACTGAGCTACCTTCCCAGCCCAAGAAAAGATTTTTTAATTGACATCCATCAGTCCTACAGGGAGTTGGGTGTGACATATTCCTACATGTAGAGAATGTACCTCTGATGATGTACATCATCAGATGTACACACAGCTTTTACTCCATTTTAAAACAATTGTGATAAGTTTTTTTTTTTTTTTGTCTAAGACTGGGATTTAAACTTGATCTGATGCTTTCCCTCATTGGCTGGGATTCTACCACCTGAGACACTCAGCCCATTAGTTGTGTGTGTATATGTGTGTATATGTGTGTGTGTGTGTGTGTGTGCAAATAGAGTACTTTATATTCATCCTTTTTTTGTTATTTGTTTGTTTTTGGGTCCGGTTGTAGAGCCTGAACCCTGGCCCTGGGTGCTGTCCCTCAGCTCTTCAGCTCAAGGGTAGCGCTCTACCACTTGAGCCACATCACCACTTCCGGCTTTTTTCTTTTTGCTATGTGGTGCTCAGGAGTTGAACCCAGGGCCTCAGGCATGCAAGGCAAGCGCTCTACCACTGAGCCACCTTCCCAGCCCCTATATTCATCCTTATTCACCTTCTCTCTCCATTGGCTCTCTCTAGCTTAATGATTTTTATCTCAGCATTTGCTTGAGAAAAATGATGTGATCATTTTCAATATTTTTGACTTTCACAAGCTTAAAAGCCAATAAAATGAACATAAATGAGATGTTGTAAAAATCAGCAAGAATTTTCAAGTAGAGCCAGGAATTACTAAGAACAGTAAATAGTGGAAATTGAAACAGATCAGATGTAACACTGAAACATCAGAAAAGACAAGAAGGGAGGATATTTTATTGAAGTAATTTTCATTGGTTAAAGTTAAAAAAAATTTAGTTGATCGTTAAGGCCACCATTGGTTGAGTGCTAACTAAATACCTGGTTCTTATCTATATATGTATAATACACATTTGGTACAGATAATACAGATTCAGTTACAGAAAACATAAAAGTAAATCTGAAATGCTACATGTTAATCCTATGGGACTGAGAAAAGTTCAGATGATCTTACTGACCAGAATGTTAAGTTTGGAATAATTGTAGTCCATTTGAGTATTTTATAGTCTGTTATGTTTATAGGATAGTTTACATGGCTTGAGTATCACTAATGGTATTAATGAATAGAGCTCTTCCATCTCTCTCCTGACTTTAGGTGGTAAATTCACTCCAGCAACAACCACAGGCTGCATCTCCTTCAGTACCTGAGCCCCACTCTTTGACTCAGGTGGCTCAGGCAGATCCCCTTGTGAGAAGACAGCGAGTACAAGATCTAATGGCACAAATGCAAGGCCCTTACAATTTCATTCAGGTATGTGCTTTTTCGTAAAACAACAAAAAACAAACTATAACACATTTTAAGTGTTTATGTCATTTGACATCATTCCATTATTCTCATAGGACTCAATGCTGGATTTTGAAAACCAGACACTTGATCCTGCCATTGTATCTGCACAGCCTATGAATCCAACCCAAAATATGGACATGCCTCAGCTGGTTTGCCCTCCAGGTTGGTAATGTTACATATTTAGTAGAGAGAGAAAGTATAGGCTAATGCTTCATATTTTATAGTTTATGAAAATTAAAATTTTCATTAATATTTGGCATAACTTTTGAACCTAGTCATTAATTTGATAAATATTTTTCCTATAATGCAACTTTTTATTACCGCTTTATACTTTTTTGCTTTCTTAGTGTGATGGTACTGGAGCTTGAACTCAGCATGTTGAAACTCAAGACACCAGCATTTAGAGCAGGAAATGAAGCATCACTATACTATTACTATGGCAGATATCTATATTTTATGCTCCCTCTCAATCACTGATTATAGTTTCAAGAATCTTTTTCTTGCTATTAGAAATGAAAGCGGTAGATAGCTGCATCTCTTCAGGAAAATTTCTTTTGGGGGCGGGGGCGTCCAGTCGAGGGGCCTGAACTCTGGGCCTGGGTGCTGTCCTTCAGCTCAAGGCTAGCGCTCTACCACTTGAGCAACAGCACCACTTCTGTCTTTTTTTCCTTTTCTTATGTGTTGCTGAGGAATCGAACCCAGAGCCTCATGCATGCAAGGCAAGTGCTCTACCACTGAGCCACCTTCTCAGCCCTATAGTTTATTCTTTTTTTTTTGGTCGGTTGTGGGGCTTGAACTCTGGGCCTGGGCGCTGTCCCTCAGCTCTTCAGCTCAAGGGGAGCACTCTACCGCTTGAGCCACAGTGCCACTTCTGAAAATTTCTAAACTTGTAAATCCCTAAATCAAAACAAGATGTTTTGAAGAAAGGAAATTCTTAAGAGGATTAAATAAGTGAGATAGTTACTGGCAATTAGTTAACTCCTTGCATTAAATGATCTCTCGTGACATTCATTTAGGGTCGTCTTGGCCTTTTCTTCATGTAGTGGCATTCTGCATCTACAATGTTGGGTAATCTTATGCCATCAAAGTGGGACTGAGTAAAAGCACATTCAGTGAAACAATTTGGCAAGGTGGTTTCAATTTCTCTATAGTTAAGTAAAATACCTGTCGACATTTTACCAAAAGTTACGAAAACTTAGTAGTTAAAAATGTGCCAGTCTGGGGGACTTGAACTCAGGGCATGGGCACTGTGCTCAAGGCTTAGCACTCTCACTTGAGCCACAGCCCCACTTCTTGATTTTTGTGGTCAGTTGGAGATAAGTCTCATGGACTTTCCTACCTTGTGCTGACTCAGCCCAAGGTATATCCTCCTAGCTGAGCTACCTGTAATCTGGCTTTAGAAAGCAAAATTTTAATATTTATTATCTGAATTCTTACCAGAGTGAGAGATAGGTAGTTTCCAGGTTGACAGATTGTGCCAAATTGTGCCTAATGTTAACACTGACACAGCTCTAAGGATTTTTGGGTAGCCAGACACTTGAATGATAGTTTTTGGTTTCTTAATGAGCAGTGATTCTGTACTTAGGATTATCTTTTTTTTTTTTTTGTGCCAGTCCCAGAGCTTGAACTCGGGGCCTGGGCACTGTCTGTGAGCTTCTCTATGCTCAGGGCTAGCACTCTATCACTTGAGTCACAGCGCCACTTCTGGCCTTTTCTGTTTATATGGTACTGTGGAATCGAACCCAGAGGCTTTGTGCATGCTAGGCAAGCACTCTACCACTAAGCTATATTCCCACCCTTAGGATTGTCTTAATCATGGGTGGGGAGGAAGGTAGGAACTTGATAAGAACTGTAAATAAAGTTGCACATTGAAATTTCATATAGGCTTTAAAGTAGTTGTTTATTCTTTTTCTCCTTTTCCTTCTCATTCTCTCTTCCCCCTTTACCTCAGTCCCCATGAAAACATAGGGGGGAAGTACATTCAAGTTTGATGTTAAAATATTAGCTGAATAATATCTATTCAGTCTTGAGTATGCATAGACAATGCTACTTTTATTGCTTTAAGTGGAATGAATATCTGTCATTCTTTCTACCTTATTCTTGATTACTTTCTGGTATTTGACTTTACCCTTAAAAAAATACAAAATACAATGTATGTGAGAATAAATTAGAATTATAAGCAGTGAACCAAAATAAGTCATTTGAAAGCCAAACTTGGTAGAACTATACTCAACAGTTCTTTTCTTGATGAACAAAATATGTGTTTTGTTTTTTGGCCATAAAAATTTGCCATGTACAGCCATATTAAAGATATTTACACATTTATTAAGAAATTTGATTTTGTATAATTTTGTTATTTTTGCAGTTCATTCTGAGTCTAGACTTGCTCAACCTAATCAAGTGTCTGTACAACCAGAAGCTACACAGGTAAGAGGAATAATAATTTCTCAGGTTTGTTTCTTAGGTCAGTCTTCAGCAGTACATATATAGTTTGTTTTTAGGTCTTTTCCCACAGATTCACTGACATATGGGTACTTATCATGGGTAATTATATTTACTTTTTTCTTTCTTTCTTTTTTTTGGTCAGTCGTGCGTCTTGAACTCTGGGCCTGGGCTCTGTCCCTGAGCTCTTCAGCTCAAAGCCAATTCTCTACCAATTGAGCCAGAGCACCACTTCCTGTTTTCTGAGTTTCACGGACATTTCTGCCTGGGCTGGCTTTGGACTGCGATCCTCAGATCTCAGCCTCCTGAGTAGCTAGGATTACAGGCGTGAGCCACTGGTACCAGGCTTATCTTTTCTTTTGGTTTCTTGAGTTTTTCCATGTTCATCCTTATGTTTATAAAGGGTAATTAAAATGAAGGATTGTGTGTGTGTACATGAGCAGTGCTGGTCCTTGACTTGAACTCAGGGTCTGGGCCCTGTCCCTGAGCTTTTTCACTCAAGGTTAGCTCTCTACCAATTGAGTCAGATCTCCACTTTTAGCTTTTTGATGATCAATTTGAGCCAGTCATGATCTTCAGAACTCAGCCTCTTAAGTAGTTAAGATTACAGGCATGAGCCACTGTCACCAGGTAAAATGAATCCGTTTAATTTCAAATTAAGTAGAGTTTCAGACAACATGTTTTAGACAACATTTAGTTTTTAAATGGATTTTTTAATCTAAGAAACTTGTGAAGGGACTTCATAATGTACTGAAGTGTATTAATCTTTGAGGTTAAAATTGCAATTCTTAGGATGTGTAGTTACCAAATACAGAGAGAATGTATTAATTTCTGATTTTTAAAAAATTGCTGGTGTCTTATGCCTGTAATCCTAGCTACTCAAGAGGCTGAGATCTGTGGATCATGGTTCAAGGTCAGCCTGGACAGAAAAGTCTGAGACTTTTACCTTCAGTTAAGCACCACAAAAGCCAGAAGTAAAGTTGTGGCTAATGAGGTAGAGTGCCAGCTGTAAGTGAAACAGTGAAGAGACAGTGAATGCCCAGGTCCTAATTCAAGCCCCTATCCTGGCAAAAAAAAAAAAGCAGACTTTTTTTTTTTTTTAAGTCCTATTTATAGCAGGTCCTACAGCTTGTTTTTGCTTAAGGCTTGTGCTCTAGCTCCACTTCTGGCTTTTTCTTAATTGTAGAGAAGAGTTATATGGACTGCTTGAGCTAGCTTCAAACCTCAGTCCTCAGATCGCAGCCAGCCCCCAGAGTTGCTAGGATTGAAGGCCTGAGTCACCATTGTCTGACAGTGCTGGTTTATTTTTTAAGGGTCAATTTTGTAAGAAAGGTTTGATTTTCTTTTTTAAACTGCTGTTTAGGTTCCGTTGGTTTCATCCACAAGTGAGGGTTATTCAGCGTCTCAGCCCTTGTACCAGCCTTCTCATGCTACAGAGCAACGACCACAGAAGGAACCAATTGATCAGATTCAGGCAAGTTATATTAAGCTTGTTTAGGCACTTATGAATTGGCTGGCAGAGGTAATTTAGAATTACTAATTCATGTTAATGGTGACTGTCTCAATTTAATTTGCTTTAATAGAATAGTTAAAATTATTAATAAAAGCACTTTGAGTTAGTTTATTACTAAGAACCTATTTATTTGCTTTGTGTTTAGGCAACAATCTCTTTAAATACAGACCAGACTACAGCATCATCAGCCCTTCCTGCTGCTTCTCAGCCTCAAGTATTCCAAGCTGGGACAAGTAAACCTTTGCATAGCAGTGGAATCAATGTAAATGCAGCTCCATTCCAATCCATGCAAACGGTAATGCAAATTAATCCATGTAACATTTTGTGTGTAGTATATACTATAAAAGTCAAAGAGTCTTCATTTAACTGTCCATGAGCTGTATTTATCGATATCGATATTTTTGCTTTCTTTTTCTGTGTAGCTCAGCTTAGCCTAGAATTTGCGGCCCTTTTTGTACCAGCCTCCTAATGTTGGAATTACAGGCATGTGTTACTCTGACTAGTTATAGGTTCCTTTATTTTTATTTATCTTACTATTTTTTGTGCTCATCCTTGAGCTTGAACCCTGGGCCTGGGTACTCTCCATGAGCTTCTTTGCTCAAGGTTAGCTCCTTATCACTTGAGCTATGGCTATACTTCAGAGACTCCCTCAGCTTCCTGAGTCGCTAGGATTACAGGTGTGAACCACTAGCACCTAGATATAGGTTATATTTAATGTAATTGTAAATTGTTTATTTGAGATGTTACTCATTTATCTT
>NW_012267262.1:11919655-11936788 GCF_000151885.1 Dipodomys ordii
TAGCGCTCTACCACTAGAGCCACTGGGCCACTTCCTGGTACTTCACCTTGTACTCAAGCGCTGGGTGTTGTCCTTTCACTTTTCCACTCAAGGCTACTGCTCTGCCACTTGAGCCACAGCTTCAACTCTTGCCTTTTGCAGTTTAATTGGAGAGAAATAATCTGGCTTTGAACTCTGATCTTTAAATCTCAGCCAGTTTTACATAGCTAGGATTATAGTCATGAGTCACCAGGCTGTTTGCAATTAACCTTTTAACTTTAATAAACTCCAACTTTTTTGGGAGGGGGTAAAGGGGGAGGCATTCCTGGGGTTTGAACTCAGTGGTCCCTGAGCTTCTTTCGCTTAAGGCTAATGCCCTATACTTGAGCCACAGTGTCATTTCTGGCTTTTTCTGTTTATGTGGTATCAAGGAATTGAACCCAGAGCTTCATGCATGCTAGGCATACGACTAAGTCACATTCCTAGCCCGGGTCCAACTTTATTATTATGATGATGTAGTTGTACAAAAGGGTTACAAAGCTGTATAATTTATAATTTTAATTGCTCATTGTTTGTAACCTGGTAGCATGGTACTTGGCAATAGGTCAGTTAGAAAGCAATTAGGAGTTGCTTTGATACTTATTGTGCTAATTTCTGCTTCACTTTGTGAACTGGATTGAAGTAAAGTCCTTTTTGGCCATTCATTATCGCAATAATGCAGGTAGAGATTTCTGAAATTTGTAATATTTCAAATACTTCTTTTAGTTTCCTTTATGTCTGGGTAATTTCTAGGAATACAATTGGAATTGCACAACAAAGTAGCCAATCCTTTTAGAAGACGAGTTGATGCTTTCTTTTTTTTAATAATGGGCTGTCAGTTGTAGAGCTTGAACCCTCAGCCTTGAGCTACAGTGCTACTTCCAGTGTTAATGTTCTTGATCTCCTGAATTTTTTTTTTTTTTTTGACACGTGTGGTTCTGGGGTTTGCTCTTCCAACCATGCCCCTAACACTTTTTGGTTTAGTTACTTTTCTAATATGGTCTCACTTTTTGCCTGGACTTGCCTTGGACTGTGATTATAAGTTTGTAACACAATGCTTGGCTTGTTCTTTGACATGGAGTCTTCCTTCGCTGTCTTTTTGTCAGTGGTTGGCATCTTCTCCAAAGTAGCTGAAATGACAGGTATCAGCCACTGTACCATACTTGGTCACAGTCCTTTTTTTTTTTTTTTTGGGTCAGTTGTGGGCCTTAAACTCTGGGCTTCGGTGCTGTCCCTGCTCTCTTCAGCTCAAGGCTAGCGCTCTACCACTTGAGCCTCAGTGCCACTTCCGGTTTTCTAGCTGGAGATAAGAGTCTCATGGACTTTCCTGCCTAGGCTGGCTTTGAACCATGATCCTCAAATCTCAGCCTCCTGAATAGCTAGGATTACAGGTGTGAGCCACTGGGCCCACTGCAGTACTTTCATATTGGTATTCAAATATCACCTCAGACACCTATCTCCACTCTTCAAATGCAGCTGAGGTTTTTGTTGACTCATTTATCTTTATCATCTCATTAGAATAAGGTTGTATACAGGTACCACTGTATTACAAGATTCATTGTGTGGGAACCTGCCTGGCGTGTTGTAAGCATTGTTTATTTAAAGATATTTTGGATTGGTTTGATGTGAGTGCGTTACATTTGATATTTGATATTAGTAATAAAATTATTGGTTAAAAAGGAATTTAATGTCACCTATTGCAAACATTTAGGAGGTTGAGACATGAAGACATTGAATTCAAGGTTATTGATTAACCTGGGTTATGTAGTGGGACCTTGTAACTCCCTTTGAAGGAAAGGAAAAACAGAAAATTTTCAGTTCTTGCCAGGTGGCTGTGGCTCATGCCTGTAATCCTAGTTACTTTAGGAGGCTTAGAGCTGAGGATTGTGGATTGAAGTCAGATGGGGCAGGAAAGTTGTAAGACTTGGCAGGAGGGATTGATTGTGGGTCTTGAACTCCAGGCCCTGGGTGTTGTCCCTGAACTCTTTTGCTCAAGGCTAGTTTTCTACCACTTTGAACCACACTGACACTTCTGGTTTTCTGGTCTTTCTTGCTGCTGTCTTTCAACCACATTCCTCAGATCTCAGCCTCCTGAGATCTGAGTTATTGATGTCCAGCCTTGTGAGACAATTTTACGTATCAAAAATATGAAAGATTATGGAAAATAATATGAGTAGTGAAGCTTATTTATTAACTTGGCAAAGTCATAACATTTCCTCTTTGTAGGAATTCATTATTTTATACTGTACAATGTGTGAAAACCGAGAATATATTAGAAATTCCTTGTGGGTATAAGATATTTAAATAAAAATTAAAAATTGTATAAATATTTTTTTTTTTTTGTCGGTCGTGGGGCTTGAACTCTGGGCCTGGGCGCTGTCCCTCAGCTCTTCAGCTCAAGGCGAGCGCTCTACCACTTGGGCCACAGCGCCACTTCCGGTTTTTTTTTCTTTTTGCTTATGTGGTGCTGAGGAATCGAACCCAGGGCCTCGAGCATGCAAGGCAAGCACTCTACCACTGAGCCACCTTCCCAGCCCCAATGTAGTCTTTTTTTAACCCCCAAAAGTCGGATATTTGGACAGGCTAACCACTTGCTAGGTTTTTTTAAGTCACTGTTTTCATAGGGACTCACTTTTCAGAAGGTAATAGTATATAGCGCGTACAGTATATAATAGTATGCATAATTTAGTTGGAGGGTAACATTGTGTATTCTACTTTAGAAGGTTTGGAAATTTTGTATCCATTTCCTCTGCCCCCAACCCTCCAGCTTAATCTCTGGGTGGGAAAGAGACAGTGATATCATTTATGTTCAATTTTCCTCATTAATCTGGAAATTAAAAAAAAATTAAACTTAGCTGGGTGCTGGTGGCTCACACCTGTAATCCTAACTACTCAGGAGGATGAGATGAGATCTGAGGGTTGCGGTTCAAAGCCAGCCCAGGCAGGAAAAGCTTCGGAACTCTTACCTCCAATAAAAACCACCAGAAAACCGGAAGTGGCGCTGTGGCTCAAGTGGTAGAGCACTAACGTTGAGCTGAAGAGCTGAGGGACAGCGCTCAGGCCCAAGTTCAAGCACCACAACAGACAAAATAAAAACACAAAACCCCCAACACTTTAAGGGACTATAAAATGTAAAAATTGTTGCTTAAACCTGAAAGCATGTAGGAGAACAAATGGTAATGGGACTGTATAATATTTGTGTTCCTTATTGTAGTAGTTGGCACTTACCACGGTTCCCAGGACCAGTCCCATCCAGTGACGGGCAACCACCAGCAGCCTCCTCAACAGAACACTGGATTTCCTCGGGGCAGTCAGCCTTATTACAATAGTCGTGGTGTGTCTCGTGGAGGTTCCCGTGGTGCTAGAGGCTTGATGAATGGATACCGGGGACCTACCAATGGGTTCAGAGGTAAAAGCAATGAGATGCAAGTTGTAATGAACTTTTAGGATTGTTTTTTTGGCCAGACCTGGGGCTTAAACTCAGGGCCTGACCACTGTCCCTGATCTTTATGCTCAAGGCTAGCTAACACTCTATGAGTTGAGCCACCTTGCGACTTCTGGCCTTTTTTGTTTATTTGGTACTGAGGAATCAACCAGGGCTACATGCATGCTAAGCAAGTACTCTACCACTGAGCCACATTCCTAGCCCTGAACTTGTAGGTTGTTTTTTGGTTTGTAAAACATGTCGTATAGTTTTCAGGAGAGATGTATCTTTGAATTAGCCTCTTAGGTTCAACTTTTAACATTTATGTATTATTCATTATTAATTTTATTTTCAGAATTGTGATTTAAACTCATTATTTGCAGCCTTTTTGTTTGGCTGACACTATCACTTGAGTTATGCTTAAACTTCTACTAAGTATATTTTAAATGTAGCTAATGAAATGCTATACAGAATTTTTTTGTTGTTTGTTTGTGGCTGGCACTATCACTTGAGTTATGTTTAAATGCAGTTAATGAAATGTTGTACAGAAGTTTTTTGTTACTTGTTTTGCCAAATGTAGAAGTTTTTTCTTTGTTAGTTTTGTTTTTGGTGCTGGTACTGGATGGAGTTTGAAGTCAGGTGCTTAGTATCCTACCACTGAGTCATGGTTCCAACCCACTTTGCTCTGGTTATTTTTTAGATCAGGTCATTTTTTTTCCTGGCTGGCCTAGAGATTTATTTTCTTGTTTTTCCTCCCACACCTGAGATGACAGTTTGTTAATGCAGCCTTTTCTGTTGAGATGGAGGCTTCCCTATGAGCTTTTTTTGCCTGGAATAGCCTGGAACCATAGTCCCTTTCCCATCTCAGCCCTAGTGCATAGCTGACTGGTACGTGCCACTTCACTTTCCCATCTCAGCCCTAGTGCATAGCTGACTGGTACATGCCACTTCACTTTCCCATCTCAGCCCTAGTGCATAGCTGACTGGTACATGCCACTTCACTTTGCTATTGAAATGGGTTGAAATATGGGTCTTGTAGACTTTTTTTTTTTTTTGGCCTGGGTCTACTTTCAACATTAGTCTTCCTGATTAGCTTTGATATTACCAGTGATTACAGGCATGAGCCCTCATACCTGGCTAATAGGGATAATTGTTTTCTAGATATTACCAAGTCTTAGGGAGATTTCCTTGTCTTTGTGTATATTCATGGCTGTGTAAAAATTTCATTGCTTTTGGCAGTTTAGGTGTTTGAACTTGGGGGACCAGTGCTCAATTGCTAAGCCATGTTTACTATTTTTGCCCCAGCATTTTTTTCATATTGGTTATTTGCTTGATAGGGTCTTGCTTTTTCTGTGGGTATGTTCCTGTACTATAATGTGCCTATTCTAGGTTACCGTAGTAGATGGATTGATGGGTCTCATACCCAGTTTTTAAAAATTCAGATGGTGCCTCATGGACTTTTGCCTAGGCTTGCCTCAAATTATGATTCTCCCAATTTAAGTCTTCCAAGTAGCTACTTAGAAGTGTGAGCAGTGGGTACCTGCCTGAAATTTTTATCTTCTAAG
This sequence comes from Dipodomys ordii, assembly GCF_000151885.1. Taxonomy (NCBI): domain Eukaryota; kingdom Metazoa; phylum Chordata; class Mammalia; order Rodentia; family Heteromyidae; genus Dipodomys; species Dipodomys ordii. The sequence continues at coordinate 11,924,663 of NW_012267262.1, forward strand.
GCAGTTAGTACTTTAAATTAGATCTATTAGATAGTTAGAAATTAGTTTGAATAAGTAGCATGCTTATAGTTATGGCATTCTTTTTCATTAATAAGGTAAAAAATTAATAAGGAAAAAATTATTTTTCTTGTCCTAAATTTTAGGAGGATATGATGGTTACCGCCCTTCATTCTCTAACACTCCAAACAGTGGTTACACACAGTCTCAGTTCAGTGCTCCCCGAGACTACTCTGGCTACCAGCGGGTAGGTAAATACGGTGTGGGACTCAATAACTAAGGAATTTGGGGGGTAGTTATTTGATATCTGAAGCATTTTGTTATAGAAAAAAAGCTGGCCTTCTGCATTTCTTTTCACTTCATCTAGAAAAGTCACTTAATAAAAGTCTTTTAAAAAAAGGAATCAAGAGGCCTATGTCAGTATAATAGAAATATAGTACTTACACAATAGCTTTTAGCTATGATAGTATTTTGTAAATATTAGACTGTAAAACTGAAAGGTAGATGGGCAAGCATTTTTTAAATGACACTTTCTGATTGATACTGTTTATTTATATTCTTGTAAATAAAATATGCATATGAAAAATTTAGTTTTTCTTAATACTAACTAGCTTGTCTTTTAGGATGGATATCAGCAGAATTTCAAGCGAGGCTCTGGGCAGAGTGGACCACGGGGAGCCCCACGAGGTAATATTTTGTGGTGGTGATCCTAGCTCCTAAGTGGAGCTTCTGTTCTGGCCTTGGAAGAGCTGTTCATAGTCTGCATGTAGGTTACATGTTAGGAATATGTTGATCTTTTTCAGACTTGTTGCTAGGGATTAAATGAAATGCTGTTTCTAAAACTTAATCTTGAATCCAAATTTTAATTTTTGAACGACTTTCCCTGTTAATATACAAACTGTCTTAAGAACAAGAACATTTTCTCTTCCTCAGAAAAAGTGTTTTTCCAACTGGAAATTATTTTTTCAGGTCTTAACACCTGCTAAATGTTTTTAGGAAGTACTTATTGAAACATTTTTGTAAGACATTTTTGGAGTGAGAGTAAACATTTATATAAATTTATTATCTTTTCATTTTTGAAACATGCATATTGCATATTATATTTTAGGACCAGAAACCCTTTAATGGCCAGATAAGCCATAATTTCATATAGAGAACCATTTAGAAGTAGTAGAACTAATGAAAATCTGAATACATTTTGGAACACCATTAGTAATCTTTAAGTACCAAATTATTTTTGATTGTCAAGTAACATCCCCAATTCTTACTAACTTGTTTGTCTATACTTAAATATTGCAAGATGAGTTGTTTTGTTTTTGTTATTAGAGAAAATCACTTCCAATTTTGGCAAGAAGTTAACCTGTTTAACAGTTATAAAGCTAGCATTTCATGTAATCTAAAGTTCTAAATGGTTCTCTGATTGGAAGGTTAAAAAATAGGTTTTATCTAGTTTTTGGCCATAACATGTATAAAATGTATATTAAGGACAAATTAAAAAGTACTTTGAGTGCTAGTAGTAATTGGCCAGCAAAAGGTGTGTTTTTTTCCACATGGATCACTTGGGAATTACTGACTTGAAGTATCAGAGGTCTTTGCATGTGAATGTGGGTTATGTTCTTTCCCACCTTGTAGCATATTCTATGAAAATTGAGTTAACTGATAGCTAAAAATCTGTTTTGACAGCATGTAAAAAACAATTTGTGTTATAAGTCATTATACAATTTTGAATGTTATGTAGTAGTTTCTTTTTAACAGTTTAGGTAATAAGGTCTGTTTTCCTTCTGGTGCTTTTATTAATTTTGATAGTATGATGTTAATACTGAAATGTAAGCTAGAGTGTACATTAGAATGTAAGCTCCATGAGAGCAGGTAACTTGTCTGTCTTTACTGCTGTATCTATTCCCAACGCCTGATGACAGTGCCTAGCACATAGTAGGCACTCAATAAATACTTGTTGAATGAATGAGTACTGGTGGAATACTCCATTAGCTCTACTCTTTTTTTAGCTAGAGAACTTGAGCAAATATGCGCATGACAACTTCCAGGACAGGTGAAACTTGAACACTGAAGAATTGACCTCTTAAACCTAATAATGTGGTGACAAGCTGCCTACATGCTTCTTGACTTCAGATGAAAATCTGCTTGAAGGCAAAACAAATAATATTTGAAAGAAAAATCAAATGCCATTTTTGTCTTCTAGGTCGTGGAGGGCCCCCAAGACCCAACAGAGGGATGCCGCAAATGAACACTCAGCAAGTGAATTAATCTGATTCACAGGATTATGTTTAATCGCCAAAAACACACTGGCCAGTGTACCATAACATGTTACCAGAAGAGTTATTATCTATTTGTTCTCCCTTTCAGGAAACTTATTGTAAAGGGACTGTTTTCATCCCATAAAGACAGGACTACAATTGTCAGCTTTATATTACCTGGATATGGAAGGAAACTATTTTTACTCTGCATGTTCTGTCCTAAGCGTCATCTTGAGCCTTGCACATGATATTCAGATTCCTCACCCTTGCTTAGGAGTAAAGCAGTATACTTTAGGGGATAATAATATCTCCATAGTTATTTGAAGTGGCTTGAAAAAGAGTAACTTCGGCTTTTGACATTGGGTAAAATATACAAATTAGCCCCAGAGTTATTCAGTGGTAATTGAAAAAACTAGGACATTTTCCTTGAAAGGAAGATGGAGGGAGTGGAGTGTGGTTTGGCAGAAGAACTGCATTTCACAGTATTTCCATTTAAATTGGAGCACAGAATGTTTAGATGCATACCAAATTATGCATGGGTCCTTAATCACACATGTAAAGCTGGCTATTAGCTTTGACACAGCACTGTTCATCTGGCCAAACGACTGTGATTAAAAACACATGTAAGTTGCTTAACAGCTGATACTATATAAAACAGCCAGAATGTAAATTAGGCTTTGATTGGCACCTTTTGAAAAATATGCAACAAATAATGGGATATAATCTGGACAGGCTGCTTATATATTTAATGTGAAGTATTTAGATACCTTTTGAACTATTAACAGTTTCTTTGAGACTTTCATAAGGATTGGTACTATATATACATATATATATATATCTATATAGATATGTCTATCTGTATAGATCATTCCTTATGATGTGTATCGTCATCACTAATCCTTGAATCTTTGTTGTATTGTCACCTAAATTGGTTCAGGTACTGATGAAAATCTTTAATGGATAATCATAACATCTTTTGGTCACATTTTTTCCCCTGCAGCTTGAGAGTTCTTTAAAGAAAAAGATAAAAATGCCTGCTGCTACCACCCATTTAAATTGCTATCTTTTGAAAAGCACCAGTATGTGTTTTAGATTGATTTCCCTGTTTTAGGGAAATGACAGTCAATAACTTCAGTTCTCATGGTAATAAAACAAATAAAACGTGTTTATAAAAGTTGTATTTTGAAACACTGGAGTTCAACAGCTAGCAGCTTATGTGATTCACCCCACTCATTGCTAGTGTCACAAATTTTAATGGTTATCTCCAGCAGCTGTATTATACACACTTACCTTTTGTCTAATTGAACTTTAATTGAATTCTCCTTGTCTCATGGAGGCATTTATGTGAGAGTGGTAATTCTTCCTCTTAGATGCATAGGGAGAGTCTTGAGTTTGATAGAGATGGAGAGTTTAGTAGTGGCTTAGTCATATGTACTGTGTTGGAATTTGTGCTAGCAGTTTGAGCACTAGATCTGTGTGCCTAAGAACTTAATGCTGCTTGTTGTTTCGTTCCACTTTGACTTTATGGAGAATTACGCCCACCTATTAAGCAAAGGCTACTAAGTTAATGGTATTTTCTGTGCAGAAATTAAATTTTATTTTTAGCCTTTAGCTAAGGAATTTTTCCAATAGGTATTCAATTCCTTAAAGACAAAACAGTTATTCTCAAACATTCATCATTAGAGAACTGGAGGTTTTTTAATTTTTATTTTTGCTGGTTTTGTAACCTACTAAAATGGATAGGCTGTTGAACATTCCACATTCAAAAGTTTTGTAGGGTGGTGGGTAATGGGGGAATCTTCGATGTTTATTTTAAAATAAATAAAAGTAAGTTCTTGACTTTTCATGTGTGGTTGTGGTACATCATATTGGAAGGGTTATCTCTTTATTTTTGCAAATGAGTATTTCTCTTGCTAGCACCTCACCTTGCGTGCTTTATATGACATCTACCTGGGATGTACCACAACCATATGTTAGCTGCATTTTATTTTAGGTGGGTAAAATATTCACAGTTCATTGGCTAATTCCTAAAATGTTCAATCTTACATAAAACTAAATTTGCTGTCTAGAATATTCTTGTCATTTGAAAATCAAAAAGTAAGTGAGTTTCATCCGTATTTAGTACTCAGAGATAGGATAAGGGAAAATACCTTCTGCAGTTCAAATTTCTGTGCAATAGTACAGATGTGAATGTCTGAAGTGTTCATAGTTTTGTTTCTAAAGTTTTTTCAAAACATCCAAGGAGAAAGGGGCATTCTGTCATGACAACTTAAATGTAAACCTTTTATTTATTAGCATTTCAGACCATATTTCTGAAACAAATGCTGCATCGATTGGGGAGAGAACTTTTTTTGAAGTTCCATTATGATTTGAATCTTAGCATTCAGTATACTCTGTATGTAAAAGCTTGTCTTAGTTACAAAGACTATTGGGTCAAATGCATATTTTTAGGAGAATTGCAATGAAATGGTTGTCACAGATTTGTCTTGGTATAGAAAGCCTACATATAAAATACTTTTGCATTTACACAATTACCAGTCATCTCACTGGAATACTGAAACTTGTTTTTCAAAGTTTTAGTAAAGGTTGAAGTTATCAATTACCTTGATTAGGGGTAGTTTCACTTCTACGTCCTAAATACTCCCCAAAAATATACAAGTGTTTTCCCTCCTTAATCAGTGTGTCTTGATGTTAGAACAAATGCCCTTTCAATATTTCAAGGCAATTAACTTAATAGTTGTTTCCTTATATATACAACTTTAGTTGGGAGACTCCATTTGAAATAGAAATGAGACTATGTGCAGAAGGTAGTAGAAGCAGCTTTTTAACATGTCATAGGCAATTGATTTTGTTCCATTGTAATTATAGTGATTTAGCTAATGAAGGAAAATTGGATGCACGTAAGCACTGAGCTCATACCCTTCCCCTTTTGTTTTTACTTTTTTAGGTTTTAATTTTTATTTTTGTTGGACATGGGGCTTGAACTCTGGGCCTTGGTGGTGTCCCTGAGTTTTTGTGCTCAAGGTGAGCGCTCTACCACTTTGAACCACTGCACTATTTCCGATTTTCTGGTGGTTAATTGGAGATAAGTGTCTCAGACTTTCCTACCTGTGCTGGGTGGAACTTCAGTCCTCAGATTCCTGAGTACTAGGATTACAGGCATGAACCATCCATTCTGATTTTTTTTTTTTTTGGGTCGTTGGTCGTTGGTCATAGGGCTTGAACTCTGGGCCTGGGCGCCTTCCCTCAGCTCTTCAGCTCAAGGCAAACGCTCTATCACTTGAGCTACAGTGCCACTTCAGGTTTTCTGGTGGTTTATTGGAGATAGGAGTCTCATGGTCTCTCCTGCCCCGGCTGGCTTTGAACCGCGATCCTCAGATCTCAGCCTCCTGAGTAGCTAGGATTACAGGCGTGAGCCACCAGCGCCCGGCATCCATTCTGACTTTTAAGCTCTTGAATCTGCACCTCACTGAGTTTGTTTTAGACATTTAATTTTGTTGACTGAGGCACACTTCAAATCATTGTCCTCAAACTTGAGTTACCCTTTTATGGAATTACTGATGAGACAAAAAGTAGAAAAATGTAGTTTCATTTAAATTCTATATAGATTATGAAAAAGACAAGTGAATGTTTTAACAATTCCATAATAGGAAAACTTCTAATTGTCTTTGAGCAAAGTCACCTTTAGTTTCACATACATACTTTACTGAAGAAATGCTCTTCTCCCTCCTCCCACTTCCTTGCTGGTACTGGAGTTTGAATTCAGGGCCTTTCACTCTCAGCTTAGCTTTTATGTTCTAGGCTGGTGCTCTACCACTTGAGCCACAGTTCCATTTCCAAAGAAATGTTCTGAGAGAGAGAGAGACCTGGTGGTGCTTTCATCTTCTGAGAATCCTAGACTACTAACTTCTGTCTGTCTCTGCTATTACGAATACCCTACTTCAAACATTTCTGAAATCTAGTTTCATGTAGTATCTTGGATCCTACAGTGTAGGCTGTGAGAGACTAGCAGTTTGTCCCTGAACTCTTTAAGGCCGTAATTTAGTGTATTATTTAGTATGCATTTTCCTTTTTTTTTTTTGCCCCGGTTCTGGGGCTTACACTCAGCCTGGGCACTTCCTGAGATTTTTTTTTTTCTCTACCAATTGAACCACAGCCCACATCTGGCCTTTGAGTAGTTTATTAAAGTCTCACAGACTTTGCTTCCTGGGCTAGCTTCCAACTTTTATCCTCACATTTCAGCTTCCTGAGTTTCTGTGATTACACGCATGAGCCAACTGCCCTTGGCACTAAGGATATTCTTATTTGTATTAGCTTTCTGTAAATGATGCATTTCAACTAGACTTGACTACTTGAGCTAAGGCTTCATTCAACATAACTATCTTGTGAAATGCTGGCCATTCCATGATGAGAAACCACCATGGTTTCTGCTTCAGTTGAGCTGTTTGTAGTTATACAGTGTGATGACCCCAAAGTAGTAAATGGCAGTGAAGGCACATGGTCGATGATACAAGACTATATCCTATTAATGTCAGGAAAGACTAGTTGAAGTGTAACCTACATGAATAACTTGGAGGAAAGTTTATTTTGAGCCAACCTCTACTGACTGAAGGCTGGTTGAAGTGCAAAGAATATTAGTGGTTAAGAGGCTGGAGAAAGGGATAGGAGGCAATATGAACAATTTCATAGTTAAATTTTATGTTCAGTTTTGGAAACAGTTTTTAAGCTGTATGAACATGGACATGGGGTTAGTGGGTCACTTAGTAAAACTGATACTTTACAAAACAATGGCTGGGTTCTGGTGGCCCAAGCCTGTAGTCCTAGCTACTTAGGAGGCTGAGATCTGAGGATTGTGGGTCCAAGCCAGCCCAGGTAGGGAAGACTCATCTCCAATTAACTACTGAAAAGCTTTGGCTCAGGTGGTAGACTGTCTCAGGGATAGGGATAGGGCCCAGGCCTTTAGATCAAGACTAAGGGCTGGGATAAAAAGATACTTTCTGCAAGTGTTTAAAGCAAAGGTATTTTATTAAAGTAGCTTCCTGTTCGTGAAAGTTGCCAATTAAAATGTGGGATGGTAATGATGGATTCTACAGATTTTTTTTTTATTATCTCGTTGGCCTGTTCATTATCCTGTCCTGGTTCCTGGAAGCATGCTTTTCTGGCTGGATCTGTACTCATAATTTCCCCCAAATTATCCAATCCCTTGATTTAAAATAAGATCAGTATTATAGTTTCTCCGTGTTTTAAGCCCCAAAACACAAAATTTCAAACAACTAAACATGTAGGTTTTGACTGTCTCAAATGCTGAAACTTGACCTTAATTACTTGTTTGGAACCATTATCTCATTGCCCGGGGAAGTAGATTTATTACCACTATATTTGATTTCCTTTAGAACCATGTAATTCCTGAGCTATTCTGACACTTGTGACCACCACTACCACCATTCTAAAACAGTAACTAATAGTTGCACTCGCGTGTCCCAGAGCATATTTTAAGTAGTAGTCAGATTCAGTAGAGGGCACATTGGAATTTGTCATTTATTTGTTGCCCAACCTCCAGTTTTCTGTCACAACTAAAATTCTGTGGTTGACATTGCATAACAGTCTACAATCTGCTCGTTATCACTCAAATACTCTTCAAGGTTTATTCTACATTTAGCCTTGTGTTCCATCCAGTGTTGGCTAATTCAGAGGATTTACCTGCCCATCTCTGAAATAGTACTCGGGTACCTTATTTTTAATAGCATAGAGTTTTGAGCTTCAAAAATCTCTTGAGGGACAAGACCATGTTAATGTCTAGCCTTCCTGAACGGAATAGTGTGTAGCACATTGACATTTCGCTAAAAGAATAAACAAATGGTGAGTACTGAACTGGTTTATCTATATGGACAAGTAATTTCAAAGGTAAGAAACGTATTTGGTTCAGAACATTAATGTTTGTGGTACTCAAGAAGTACTTCAAGTAGTTGGATGTGCTTCTAGAAGGTGATCCACCCTCCCCAGCAGGAAAATAAACCGGTAGTGGTTTCCTTTGGGCAGAGGATTGGTAACTGAAACGAACTTCAGCACTCAGATCACATCCTAAGGGGACGTGCAAATGAGCACAATCACACAATGTGTGGACCGGCTACCGGAGTCCTGTTAGGTCTGTGGCTGGAGAGTCATGCGCGATGAATAAGTCAATACGCTCACATTAAAAGGGTCAAAAAAGCAGTCGTCGCCTACTCCACCCAGCAGTGGGAGCCCTGACGTGCTTACACTGGCCTGTTGGGGCTGTCTGCTGCTAGCCTTAGAACTGTGGTGGTTATAGAGGTACTGAGGCTGACACACTTGCCCGGGAAACAATGACATGGGGGGCCACGTGGCACAGCCAAAAGCCCGCGGGGATACGCGCAGCTGCGGTAGACGCTTAGACCATTCGGCTTCCGTCGTTGACGTCATCACACAGGGACAGCGCCCTGGAAGGTCCCACGGCGTGCTCGCCGAGCTTTTAGTGCGCGTGCGTGTCCGTTGCCTATCAGCGCCGGGGCGGAAGCCGCTCAACCCCGGGAGCGAGGCGGCCTCCGACAGCTAGGAGTCAGGCATTCGCTCGGGCAGTCCGCGGCGCCCTCCAGCTCTGGAAGGCGGGAGTCCACGTGCTTCCGTCTAGCCGCCAGCTGAAGCCCACCGGCCCGGGCAGCAGGTACGGGTGGCGGGAGGGCTGGGGACGCGTGCGAATCGGAGCAGGCCGGCCCGGGCCGTCGGCCTTCCCGCTCGCTGCTGCGCGGGTCGTGCGTTCCGGCGACGCGGACGCGGTGCGGCCGGGCCCCCACCCTGCGGGCCCTCGACCTGAGCGGAGGTGGGCAGCGAGTGGTGACGGCAGTGCCCCGCTGCGACACCGGGCTTCCAGCCCGCAGACCGTTCCGCTCTCAACTGCCCCTGCCCTTCGCGGACACTCTTCACGTACTCACTTGTGCCGCGTGTTCCAGTAGTTGCATTCAGGAGCGTATTTAGTTTGACAGCACACCCAACGATGCCTGGCACGCATGTGCTCTGCGAACATAGACACATGATTGGATTAAAAACAAGCGTGTTAGACGGGCGACGGTGGCTCGTGCCAATAATCCTCGCTATTCAGGAGGCTGAGATCTGAGGGTCGCGGTTCGAAGCCAGCCCAGGAAGACAAATCTGCGAGACTCATCTCCAATTAAGCACTTTTTTAGGTCGAGGTGGAGCTGTGGCTCACGTGGTTAAGCACTATCCTTGAGCCAAAGAAGCTTTCATAGCACCCAGGCCCTGAGTTCAGCCTCCTGTACTGACACACACAGAAAAAGAGCATATTTCCTTTCACCTCCTTCTTTAATCTCTCTCTCAAGTTCACATCCATCAGACCATCAGATCCCTTACTGTAGCTATTATTTTTACATTTAATTTTTACCCATTTGTAGCTCTTCATCTTCAATTCCTTCTTCAGGAAGAATGAAGGCTTGAAATGAAGGTGGTTGATTAGTATTTCTTGTAGGACTCCTACACTAAGTACAACAAAAAGTCCCAAATAGTAACTGATACTTATTTTTTTTTAATTTATTCCTTTTAAGTTGTATAAAGGGCTTTCAATTCCACAAGTCAGATTATGAGTGCAATTCATCTTGATTAATTTCTCCCTCCCATAGTTCTGGTTCCCCATTTTATCCTCCTCTCAAGTTACATGGTGGTGTTTGATTTTTGTGGGTTCTTTATGTGGCTACGTAGACCTACAAGCTGAGGTGTTTAGCAAAGGGGAAGAAACTCAAGCTTTGGAGTCACTTAAATTTAAGTGTGAATCCTGTCTCTGTCACTTTTCTGCTTTAGGATACTTGAATTCTTCATACTACTTGCCCCTGATAAACAGGGAGGTGTTGATTGTGATAAGTCTTTATAGTAAAATGTACTAATACAGTATCCATGCTTGGATTGGGAGGTTTTAATTAATGAACTTCATTTAATTAATGAACTTCATTTAATTAATGAACTTCAGAATGCAGAGGCCTAGAGTTTCTAAGTAGCATACCTGGTTATTTTTACAACATAATATCATGGGTATTTTTGTTGTTTTTTTTTGTGTGTGTGTGTGTGTATAATTGCAGCAAACTTTTTTGGTGGGGGAAGACAGTACTGGAGATTGAACATAGGCCTTTTACATGCTGGGCTACCACTGGGCTACATTTCAAATTCATATAATAACTTTAGAGGTCTCTTTGCACAAAGGCTTCCGTATGGTTTCTGTCACTCGAGGAAATGTTTCATCATAGAGGTAACATAATTTTTTTCCCTCAGATTGTATTAGTATGATAGGACTTTTAAATAAAAATAAAAGGCAAATGATCTACTGGTTGTAATTCCAGCTACTCAGGAGACAGAATCAGGAGGCTTATGATCCAAGGAGAATCTAGGCAAAAAGTTAGGGAGACCCCATCTCAGCATATGCATGGTGGTATATTCCTGTAATTTCAGCAGTGTGGGAAGTGTAGGTAGGAGGATGGTGATCAGAGTCTAGCCTGGACAACCTGTATGATCCTATCTAAAAAATAAGTAAAAAAGAGCTGGGAGGCATGACTCAAGTGGTAGAGCAGTTTTTAGCGAGTGCAAGGCCCTGAGTTCAGAACTTAGTTCCATGTTTTCCCCACAAAATGATAAAGAATTAATTACCATTCACAAGCAAATATATCTTGTTCTGTTGGCTGTCTTGCTATGCTAGCCTCTCATAAGCAATTATATTCATAGCTCCTTTTTTTCTTTTGTAGTTGTATTGTGAATGGAATCCAGAGCCTTGGTATGCTAGGCAAACACTCTACCACTTAACTGTGCTCCCACACCTTTTTAGATCCATATTGGTAGTTTGGGAGAATGCTCTAGAAATAGGGATATATTATATATTTTCTCTCTTTTTTTGGCAGTAAGAGATTTGAAATCAGGGCTTGGCTTGCCTGGCTGGTGCTCTACCATGTGAGCCACACTTACAGCCCAGCTTTTTGCTGCTTACTTTGTAGATGGAATTTTCTGCCCTAGCTAGTTAGAACTGTGCTCTTCAGGATTTCAGCCTCATAAGTAGCTAAGATTACAGGCATGAACCCCCCCCCCCCCATCCACACCTGGGCTGTTTTACCTTTTTAAACTTTTCATTCTAATTTTTCTTAAACTCCTTGACAGATGTACTTCTTTGCCAAGTTCTCATCTAAACCTGTTACCTGATTTCAAAACTAGCTGATGTTGCTGGGTTCAGTTGTTCACACCTGCAATCCAGCTATTTAGCAGTCAGAGATTGGGAGGATCATGGTTTGAAACCAGCCCAGGCAAACAGTTCAGAAGACCTCTATCTCAATCAGTAAGCTTGGTGCAGTGGCTCATGTGTCTCATCCCAAGTATGCTGAAAGCATGAATAGGAAGATGGAGATCTGGGCTGGCCTGGCATAAACATAGCTCAACCAAAAGGACTGGGGCACATTTATGTGGTAGGGCACCTAACAAGCTGAGGCCCTGGGTTGAAACCCTGGTCCATTGAAAACAAAGGGGCTGATGTTTTCCTTATGAAGCTGTGTGAGGGCAAAAATAATAGTTATAAATGTGCCTAGCACATTTCCTGTCCAGTAAGAGGCAGCCACCTCGTACTACTTCCCCAGAATCAGTGCTTGGTCCAGATACCTTCCTTTTCTTTTCTCTTTTCTTTCTCTCTTTCTTTTTTTTTTTTTTTTTGGGGTCAGTTGTGGGGCTTGAACTCTGGGCCTGGGCGCTGTCCCTCAGCTCTTCACCTCAAGGCGATTGCTCTACCACTTGAGCTATAGCGCCACTTCCGGTTTTCTGGTGGTTTATTGGAGATAGGAGTCTCACGGTCTCTCCTGCCCGGGCTGGCTTTGAA
>NW_012267262.1:11936868-11940787 GCF_000151885.1 Dipodomys ordii
TCAGCTCTTCAGCTCAAGGCGAGCGCTCTACCACTTGAGCTACAGCGCCACTTCCGGTTTTCTGGTGGTTTATTGGAGATAGGAGTCTCACAGTCTCTCCTGCCCGGGCTGGCTTTGAACCGCGATCCTCAGATCTCAGCCTCCTGAGTAGCTAGGATTACAGGCGTGAGCCACCAGCGCCCGGCACGCCTGGCTTCTTTCTTTCTTTTGTTCTTTCTCTTCCTTTTCCTTTCTCTCTCTTTCCCTCTCTCTCTCTTTCTTCTTTTTTTTTTTTTTTTTCTTTTTGCTAGTCCTGGGGCCTGAATTTAGGGCCTAGCCACTGTCCCTGAGCTTCTTTTGCTCAAGGCTAGCACTCTACCACTTGAGAGCCACAGCACTATTTCTGGCTTTTTCTGTTTATGTTATACTCAGGAACCAAACTCAAGGCTTCATGCATGCTAGGCATGCACTTTACTACTAAACTACATTCCTAGCCCCCTTTCTATTCGTTCTTTTTTAGTGATTTTCACCATGCATCGGAAGAAGGTGGATAACCGGATCCGGATTCTTATTGAGAATGGGGTAGCTGAGCGGCAAAGATCTCTCTTTGTTGTAGTTGGGGATCGAGGAAAAGATCAGGTAAGACCCCATAAATATTTCCTGAATTATTTTGTGCCTGTCCCGAAAGTCAGCATGTTATCTCAAACCACTGTGTGTGTGTCGGGGGGGGTGGGGTTCAGCATAAAATGACTTTAAGATCTCTTGGGCTAGTTAGTTGCCTTATGGGAGTCTTTCTTCATTTCTTGAATGTTGAAAATTCCCTGTGTTTAGATTTACTAGAAGACAAGCTAATACTATTTGTTTATTCATTTTGTGCCCATACTAAGGCTGTTTAAGACTTGGGCATTGTTTGTTAGCTTTTTCACTCAAGGCTGGTGTTCTGCCACTGTGTCACAGCTCTGCTTCTGGCTTTTTGGTGGTTAGTTGGAGATCAGAGTCTCATGGATTTTCATGCCAGGGCTGGTTTTGAACTGTAATCTTAGATCTCAGCCTCCTGAATAGCTAGGATTATAGGTGTGAGCTCCTAGTGCCTGGCTAAGCAAATATTATTTGAAGCCCAGAGTGCATCTTAGTTTCTACATCTGTCAAATGAGGTCTTGGGGTCTGACAGTCACTAGAGATTTTTTTGGCCCTGTGTTTCTGTGATACTTTTCTTTGGCAGGTGGTGATTCTCCATCACATGTTGTCTAAAGCTACTGTGAAGGCCAGGCCGTCAGTGCTATGGTGTTACAAGAAAGAACTGGGATTTAGCAGGTAAGCATGGTCCATGGGTGTTCCATTTAACTTACAGTTTCTTGTTTTATAGTTAAATTCCAAGTAGTTGGGAGGTGTTAGCCATGGTATCTGGCAGATTTCCTTTGCTCACAGGCGCTATAATTTTTTTTTAATTCTATTTTTTTCTTTTGTTTTATGCTGGTACTAGGACTTGAACTCCAGTCCCTGTCTCTTGCTTGCCTTCTGCTACTTGTGCCACCCTTCTACATCTGGATTTTTGCTTGTTAATTAGAGATAAGCATCTCAAGGACTTTCCTGCCTGGGCTTACTTCAAACCATGATCCTCAGATTTCACCTGGGTTGGAATTATTTTAATTAACGAAATTTGAGTTGGGCACAGTGGCTCACATGTTTAATCCAAGCTGTTTGGGAAGCAGAAATTGGATGGTCATGATTAGTGAGACTCCATTTCAACCAGTAGATGGGCACAGTAGCTCATGCCTGTTATTCTAGCTATAGGGAAGCACAGTGGAGGATACACACACATCTGTCATCCCCACAACATGTAGGAGCACATATAGGAGACTCTCTCAACACAGGCTGATCCTGAGCATAAAATGAGACCCAACTTTGAAGATAACTTGTGCAAGCTGGGCACTGGTGGCCCATGGTGTAATCTTAGCTGGTAAGGAGACTGAGATTTGAGGCTCACAGTTTGAGACCAGCTCAAGCAGGAAAGTTCATGGGACTCTTATCTTCAGCTAATTCACAAAAAGCCGGAAGTGGATTCTTGTCTCAAGTGTTAGTGTTAACCTCAAGTGAAAAAGCCAAGCAGGAATGCAAAGCCCTGAGTTTAAGCCTCAGTATCAGCACACACAAACACATGAACAAAAGAAAAATAAAAAACCAAAATGACGTGCACAAAAGGATTGTAGGCATGGCTAATGTGGCAGAATACTTGGTTCTACCAAAGGGTGAGGACTTTCATGCTGAAAAGAAAATTGTGCCTAAAAGGAATCAGATTCTGAATAATCTGGCCTTAACCTAGTACTCAGGAAGCTGAGATCTGAGAGGATTATGGTTCAAAGCCAGCCTGGGCAGGAAAGTCTGGTAGACTTTTATCTCCAATTAACCCCCAGAAAACCTGAGGTGGCGCTGTGGCTTAAAGTGGTAGAGCCCTAACCTTGAGTGAAAAAGTTCAGGGACAGTGTCCAGGCCCTCGGTTCAAACTCCATGACCAACACAAAACAAAACAACCAACTGATAGTTTGTTGTATATACTCTTTTCTAATTAGCCTATAAACATTTTAAGTTTATATTTCGGGTACCAAGGATTGAATCTGGGACTGTGTACTTGCCAAGCATGTGTTACACCTCTGAGCTGTACACTTAGTCCAAAGATTTTTAGTACAGATTGAGAAGGCCTGACATGTGTTTTAGAATTTTGTTTTGATGGCTTCTGACTCGGTATTTTCCTTTGGGAAATGTGCCCACAGTTTCCTGGGCAGGTCTACCTTTCAAACTTAACCTCATTTAGCTTTACTCTTAAAAATCTATACCAGGCCTCTTGTTCCTTTCCTACTCATACCTGTCAGTCCTCCTTGTAAGTCATGGACTTAAGGCTTAAGTTAGAAGGAAGAGTGGAGGTTCCTTTACTCAGTTGCCTTGTTCAGAGGAAGACAGTTAGAGAGCTGTGGTAACATTCTGATCAGCTACAAGCCACCTTTGTAGATCTCATTCTCTCCATAAAGGACAGGTAAATGGCATATGGGTGTCTCAGAGATGTCCAGTTTCTATTCTAATCCAGTACCTTTAATCAATATTGATATAAGTAAGAGCTGCCTTTGAGGACAGGTTCCAGGGTAAGGAAATAGGTAAATTCATCTAGGAAACATGAATGTAGAGAGCTGTCAGTTCTTCTACCTTTTCTTAGGCTCTCAGGGTAACAGCACAGTGTAGTTGAAGCATTGACTTGAGACTAAGGCAATGAGGCCTCCATTGTTTGGTTTCAGGCTTTGACTTTGGCTCATGCTCCCATTACTTGTCTTTTAAAATGAAAAACCTGTTCAAGATTACAGAATAAAATAGCAGAGTAATTCACACACAGACTTAACAGCACCTCTCCCCACAGCCCATATTAAGTACTCTCTTACAATGCTTTTCACTTTCCTTCCCCTTTAAAGTGAAAGATGACCCCACCACTCCCCTACCGCTCCAAACTACTGACTAGCTCTAGCTCTAGCTCTGAAGGTCTGAGAGGATAATTGTGAGCCTGTTTCCTTTCCTACCTCTCTCACTGCTGGTAACCGGCTCTCATGGGTTGGGCTGTTGTAGTCACCGGAAGAAAAGAATGCGACAGCTGCAGAAGAAAATAAAGAATGGGACCTTGAACATAAAGCAAGATGACCCCTTTGAACTCTTCGTAGCGGCCACGAACATTCGCTACTGCTATTACAATGAGACCCACAAGATCCTGGGCAATACCTTCGGCATGTGTGTCCTGCAGGTGAGGACAGGTACAGTAAGGAGAGAAAATTCACATGTAACCTTCCTCTTGCCCCAGACATGTACACCCTACCATCAACCATTATTAATGGAAGCCTCAGCCTCTTTCAGAGGAAACTGGATCACTTGCCTTTACTTAAAAAAAAAAAAAAAAAAAAAA
>NW_012267262.1:11940837-11969118 GCF_000151885.1 Dipodomys ordii
AAAAAAAAAAAGAACCGTAAGCTGGGCACTGGTTGCTCATGCCTGTAATCCTAGCTACTCAGGAGGCTGTGATCTCAGGATCTCTGTTCAAAGCCAGCATAGGCAGAAAGTCTGAGACTCTTTATCTCCAATAAACCACCAGGAAACGGGAAGTGGTGCTGTGGCTCAAGTGGTAGAGCACTTACCTTGAGCTGAAGAGCTCAGGGACAACACCCAGGCCCAGAGTTTAAGCCCCATGACCAACCAAAAAAAAAGTCAAAAAAAAAAGAATTCTCTAGCACCAGAACTGACAGAGATGTGCTGTCATGTGTAGTTCTGGGCAACTAGAGCGATGGAGCAATCACTGGGAGTGTGGACTGACCCTAGCTGGTGCACCTCTTGAAGACCCTTCACCCATGAACAGTGTGGCTGTTCAACCAGCTGAGCTCAGCAGACTTGGGCATCCACTTGCATCTTCTCCTGAGCACCTGAGGAGTCAAGTCTACCACCCTGTTTTGGCCCTTAAAGTCCCCCTACTTTCTCCTAAGTATAGCCTAGTGAATTTCTCCACTGATGTGTATTCTGCCAGGCAAGTTAATTGACCAGTTTTGTCTGTTTTCTTTATTTTCACTTTTGATAGTCTTTGTTTTAATCATTGGGTTTTTAAAACCTGTGACTCCTTCCATACCCAAAAGATGGAGTTTATACATAAATTTACATATTTTTGTATATATTTACCTACCATCAAGATTTTGTAAATTATGAAACATTTCACAAAATATAAATTAAGAAAGGAGGAGGCAACTCAGTAACAGTGGATTGTGTGTGCACTGTGGTTTACATCCCACACTGGAGGCCAGAGAAGCATTTTGTCCCAGTCTCAGCCTTTGAGATCCTTTTGATCACTGGTTGTGTGTTCTGCTTCCAGCCTCTTGCTGGAGTGATTGCTCCTTTAATGTGATAGCTCCCCCATGTGGTGCAGTTGAGCTTTGTCTCACTGCTTAAATCTAATAAGAGAAAATGAATGTAAGGTGTTTTTTGCAATTTGAGTGTTAATGAAGTTTAAAAGACTTGCTTTAAAATAGTGTTTAATAGAGATTGTTAGAAATGTTTTTATCATTAGGGTCTCCTTATATCCTAGGGCAGAGCTCTCTTCTGTGGTGCTCCTAAGTGAGGTACATGAGTATGTTTATATGTTTCTTAGTGAGGGGTAGGAGGGATGGTCTTGGATTTGAACTTTGAAGTCTTTCCATTATCACCTTGATTAAGTGTCTCTAGGGGTGCCATTTGCATAGTATCAAATTCTTTATAAGGTCTTTCTCCTAGGATTTTGAAGCCTTAACTCCAAACTTGCTGGCCAGGACAGTAGAAACAGTAGAAGGTGGTGGGCTGGTGGTTATACTCCTACGGACCATGAACTCACTCAAGCAGTTGTACACAATGACAATGGTAAGGTCTAGTTTTTGTACTTAATCCTAGGTGGTTCAAATTGATCTGGTTTTGCTATAGTTTATTCTCCTTCTCCCTCTCTCTTTTCTGTCTGAAGTGCTTCCTATCACTCTCACTTTCACTATGACTTACCACTTCAGAATGCTCAGCATATTCATGCCCCAAGGCCTTTGCACTTGCTTTCTCTCTGGAATGTTTCACACTCATAACTGCACAACTTGCATCCTTATTGCATTCAGTATCTAATATCCCTTAGCATTGTGATCTTTCTTCACAATCGGTTTAGATTGTAGCTCAACCTCCTACTCCTTAACCCAGTTTATATTTTCTTCAAAGCATCTGGCAGGAAATAGAGCTGTAGCTCAAGTAGTAGAGCACTAACCTTGAGCAAAAAAGCTAAGGAATAGTGCCTAGGCCCTGAGTTCAAACTGTAGTACCAGTGCAAAAAACAAATAACAAAACCCCCACAAAGATAGCACCTGCTTACTTGTTTGCTTGATTTGTGTCTGTCCTGTACTAGTCTCTAAACTTCTTGGGAACAGAGACTCAGTCTTCCTTGCTGGTGTGTTCCTAGAACCTAGAAGAGAGCCTGGCATGGAGTTAGCCCTCATTAGACATTTATGGATGACTGAGTGACTTTGTCCCTTATCAGTTTGTTTTATTCTTTCTCTTTGAGCAAGCATAAACTCAGAGAGGCCCTTCCTCACTAACTTCTGTTTTACTTGGAGCTCTTGCCCAAATGTGCATTCATTCATTTGTCTTCCTCGGTGAGAATATTCACCAGTGAACAGCCAGTAAGTCTGGTGTACTAGCTGGCATGTGCATTTCACTGATGTGGGTGAAATGGGGACAGTGTCAAAGAAACATATTTAGTATTTAATCCAGTTCAGCACTGCAGGTTGGGTGATGGGTTTTGTCTGCAGCAGGATTGATGATATCCCTTGGCCAGAGGCCTCACATTATTTCTCTTGATTTTCTAGGATGTGCATTCTAGGTATAGGACGGAGGCCCATCAGGATGTGGTGGGAAGGTTCAATGAAAGGTATGTCTGTCATAGGACATTCTCAGTTCCTGTAGTTTTGGGGAAGCCAGAGTAGGAGAAATAGTTTTAGTTTGGACCCAACTGAAAATTTTGCCTCTGTGTCCAGGGAGCTGGGGCAGGACTCCAGTACAGAGAGATCTTGACAGTGGCCACACCTATGAGTTCAGAAATGAAAAGGGGTGGGAAGTTGGGCCAGGACATCTAGATTGTTTTACTGTGGCTCAGAGTAGCATGATGGACTTAACAAAGTCCTGCTTTCTCTTTTGCAAAGCTTTGATTCAGCAGTGGAAGGATTTTACATCAATCAGTTTTCCCAAATGCATTCACAGGACTTTAGTCTTTGGTAGCTGGGATGACACAGGTGTGGATGACTATTCCAGGCTTTTGGCAGGGGAGGGGGGTGGGGTGGGGGATTCAGTTGTGGGGTTTGAACTCAGGGCCTGGTGCTGTCCTTGAACTCTTTTGCTCAAGGTTAGTGTTCTACCACTTTGAGCCATAGCTCCATTTCTGGTTTTCTGGTGGTTAATTGGAGATAAGAGTCTCACAGACTTCCTTTCCTACCCAGGTTGGCTTTGAACTGTGATCCTCAGATCTCAGTCTCCTAAGTGG
This sequence comes from Dipodomys ordii, assembly GCF_000151885.1. Lineage (NCBI taxonomy): Eukaryota > Metazoa > Chordata > Mammalia > Rodentia > Heteromyidae > Dipodomys > Dipodomys ordii. The sequence continues at coordinate 11,943,917 of NW_012267262.1, forward strand.
TTAGGATTACATACACTGGCTTATTTTTGCTAACTTCTTTTTTGTTTTGTTTTGTCGGTTGTGGGACCTGAACTCTGGGCCTGGGTGCTGCCCCTCAGCTCTTCAGCTCAAGGCTAGGGCTCTACCACTTGAGCCACAGAGCCACTTCCAGCTTTTTCTGCTTGTGTGGTGCTGAGGAATCGAACCCAGGGCCTCATGCATGCAAGGCAAGCACTCTGCCACTGAGCCACCTTCCCAGCCCCAAACTTCTTTTTTTTTTTTTTTTAAAACCCAGACTGGCCTCAAACTGTAAAACTCCCCTCTACTTTTTATGTGAGTTGATATTTGCATTTCTGAGTTGGACTTCTTTTAACATAATGATCTCTGGTTCCATTCATTTTCCTGTAAATGATGTAATTTATAATTGGCTAAAACTCTATTGTGTATGTGTATCACGTTTTCTTTACCCCAGTCATTGTTGATGGGCATCTAGGTTGATTGTACAACTTGGCTGTTGAGAACACTAGTCCTTAAGAGGGATCTCAGGACAAAAGGGTTTCCTGGCTGCATATGTCTGGGAAATGCTAGCACAGTTTTTCCTTTAGAAAGAGTCACTTTAGCCTCTTGTGGCTTCTAAAGAGTCTTGGCAGCAGCTGGAACCTGTTTGATTGTCTCACATTATTTCTCCAGATAGAGCCTACTAGTTAGCCTATGCAATACCTCAAAACATTGGCCTAGATCAGTGTTTTTCACCTGGAGCTGTTTTGCCCCAGGGACATTTGGCAACATTGGGGACATTCTGAAGCCATGACTTCAAATAGAGACAGGTGCACAGAAGCCAGGCATTTCCAAGGAAAACCCTCAGTGCCAAGCACAGGAATTGTCCAGAATGCCAGCAGTGCTAATGGTTAGGAATCCTGTTTGATTTTTGCAACCTGATGCTGTGGATCAATAGACCAGGAGGGTGGGAGGAGCAGCTATGAGCCATGGACCAGAGCACAAGCCTGTGGAAGAGGAGGTGAGGCTTTCATGCAGCCTAAAGATGTTTGAATTGTATAGCTACTATTTTTCTTCAGTCAAAAAATGAGTTGTATCTTTTCAAGGGGCTTGTGACAGAAACCACATTGGTATGTGTTTGTTTCTCTCTGTGACTGGTGACCATGTTGGCTTTGGTTTGGAGTTGCCACCACCTTTTTTGCTGAGAAGCCTTGGAACAAGAGTGAAGGGCCAAACCACCCAGGAGTCATGGTAGCTGTGCACACAGATTGTGGGGATCTGTGGTTTTTTTGATTGCCATAGAGATGTGTTTGGATGACTTGCCGATGGGGCTTGGAGTATCTCACTGTGCTTCAGCTGGGTTCTGGCTTTCTTGGATATATGGGATCAAATGAATTTCCTGGGGGGAAAAACACTCTTGCATATATGCCTGTGTACATTGCCTGCCTCTCCAGCACTTTTCTTTTCTTTTTGAGTCTGGTCGTGGCGCCTGAACTCTGGGCCTGTCCCTCAGCTCTTCAGCTCAAGGCTAGCACTCTACCACTTGAGCCACAGCGCCACTTCTGGCTTTTTTCTTTTTGCTTATGTGGCAGGCATGCAAGGCAAGCGCTCTACCACTGAGCCACCTTCCTAGCCCCTCTCCAGCACTTTTCTTTCTTTTTTTTTTTTTTGTTTTTTGTTTTTTGGTCCGGTCGTGGGGCCTGAACGCTGGGCCTGGGTGCTGTCCCTCAGCTTTTCAGCTCAAGGCTAGCGCTCTACCACTTGAGCCACAGCGCCACTTCCGGCTTTTTTGTTATGTGGTGCTGAGGAATCGAACCCAGGGCCTCAGGCATGCAAGGCAAGCACTCTACCACTGAGCCACCTTCCCAGCCCTCTCCAGCACTTTTCTACAGTGGTTTTCTTCCTCAGGTTTATTCTGTCTCTGGCATCTTGTAAGAAGTGTCTGGTCATTGATGATCAGCTCAACATTCTGCCCATCTCCTCCCACATGGCCAGCATTGAGGCCCTGCCTCCACAGGCTCCGGTGAGTCTGCAACAGGGGAGTAGGGAAGGAGGGGGATGACTTCCAAGGTGACTTCCTATGACCATGTTAATCCTGCTCTCTCTTCTCTCTGGTAGGATGAGAATCTCAGCCCTTCTGCTCTGGAGCTGCGGGAGTTGACAGAGAGCTTACAGGACACGCAGCCCGTGGGTGTGTTGGTAGACTGCTGTAAGACCCTAGACCAGGTTTGTATAGGTTCAGAGCTTACCCACCCAACACATGGGTAAGACCTAGCATACAGGGAGCAACAGGAGTCAAGAAGGACAAGTCGGGCCCCTTCCTGGAAGGACCCTGTCTCTTCCATGCAAGCAAGTGTTGCAAAAGCAGGGCTGATCTCTGTCTGGGTTCACAAAGGAAGGCAGATTAGGGAGCAATGGGCATCAGAGATTGAAAAATTATATTCAAAGAATCTCTCTCAGTGCTTTTTTTACAATAGGGTGATATTTTTGTTCTCTAATTTCACTTAAGTTTTGGTTTTTCCTTCTGACTTCTCGAGAGAGGAGAACTTCAGGCCCTTTGTATTTGTCCCCATTCTAGCATGAACCTGAAGCTGTGCTGGGTGAACAGTAGGTGGGGCAGGACCTACCCAGATGCATTTATGTCCTCGCCAAGGTGGTTAGCTGGTAAACTTTTCCAGCTTTTCCAGTAACTTCTGGGCCTTGGTGGTTACTGATGGACAGCATGTGTGGAGGATTTCTGTCCAGCCTGAGTTACATGAGCAGCCCAGGCCTCTTAGCAGTGGATCTGCTCTCAAATGAAAGACAGTTACAGTGTCACCCCACTCAGGACTGACTTCTGACAAGTAGCTTCCCTTTTCATTTTGTAAACAATCTCTAGCTACATAGCTCAGCTCTCTATGCAGCCTAGGCTACAGCTTCTAGGCTTTCTTGAATCATTCTTAGTAACCTCTCTGTCATAGTGAAAGAAGGTGTAAGACAGTATAGGGGAGTAGGAATGAGGGGGAGAAGGTACAATACTAGTTATAATGTAAGAAAAAACCCAAACCTTTCTGTAATCCCAGAACTCAGGAGATGAGGCAAGAGGAATAGCTAGGCTATGTAGCAAAATTCTGTTTCCAAGATAGGAAAAATAGTAGCCATGAAAATTAGTGAAGTCAAAGGGATACACACTTTAAAAAAAAAGTAAACCATGGTGTTTCTACTTGGTAGCCTATTTCCCCCAGTCAGCTCCTACTCGAAGTTACTATGTTATCTTCTGGATCTTGAACCTATAAATGGGTATTTCATTCACTATACAGGGCTTAAGGGACTCCCTGTTAGACAAGTTGAGTTGAGATGGATTGAGTGTAGCTCTGCTACTATAAACAGTAGTGTATAGAGGATGTAGAGGCACACATCTCCCAGAACTCAGCTAAGGCAGGAGGATCCAGAGCTCGAGATCAACCTGAGACTACACAGCAGGATTCTTTCCAAGTATATCTATGTCTGTCTGTCTGTCTGTCTGCCTATCTATCTATCTGTCTGTCTGTCTGTATGTCTATATTATTAGAGAGTCCTCAGAGATACATCTGTGGGCATTATATCTGGGGTAAGTTTAAGAAAAAGGAATTGCTGGATCAGAAATCAAGAGCATTAGAATGGGTATTGATGAAGCCACTAATAGTGTAAGGAAATGACTTTTGCTCTGCACCTTGATCAGCTCTGAGCACAATTGCTTCTATAAGTCTTTGCTAATCAGATATGGACCCTGTTTATTGTAACTAGTGTATAGTTGTGAGAGAAAAGTACCTTCTTCATCTGGTTATTGGTTATCATGTTTCTTTTGTGAGAGTACTGGGGATTGAACTCAGGGCCTAGGTACCTGTTTCTTAGCTTTTCTACTCAAAGCTGGTGCTCTAGCACTTGAGCCACAACTCTACTGGCATTTTGCTCTTTACTTGGAGATAAGCATCTCTGATTTGTGTGCTCAGGCTGGCTTCAAACCTCAGTCCTGAGATCTCAGCCTCCTGTGTAGCTATGGTTATAGGAGTGAACCACTGGCACCCAGCTCTGTTTTTATTTATTTGTTTATTTATCTTTTTGGTAAATTAGTCTGATTAGGTCTGCTCACTTACTAATTAGATTTTGCCCTTTTGACTTTAGAAAATTATTTTAGAATGCATATTTAGTTCAGTTAAATTTAATCAGCATTTGTAACTTTATTAAAATGAAACAAGAGTAAAAAATACAGCATTCAACAAAGGCCAAATTAAGACAAGTATTACCTGGCTTCCTGTAGTTTTTTGCCCTCCTGTCATCCAGTTTATCCACTGGGCCTGTGTAGTTTCAACATCTTAGTGTTGCTGCTTCAGCAGGTGATAAGTATGTAGTCTTCCCAGTCTTAAGAGGCCTGTGCCCAGTTTAGGTCTCAGCTAGGAATCCATGTTTGGTCTTGAGCAGTAGTGAGGCTTCTCTGTCAGTGCTGCTGGCATGTATGCGCCTGGCAATCCTTTAGGCACTAGGATTGGCTGTAAACAAGGGGCACCTGCTTCATGGAGCTGGCTTTCTATAGGAGGAGACAGAGTATGTGAGGGAAACTAGCAAAGCACAGTAGAAGAAGAGAAGATTGGCCAAGAGGGATTGGGTGTGCTAGAATGAGGATGGATGCTACAGTCTTAGACATAGTGGTCAGGCTATTTTTGAGCAAGGTTTTGAAGGAGGGCTGGTGCAGAGAGGATTGGTAAGTAAGTGCTCAAGTGTGGGGCAGTGGTGCAACTCAGGTGCTCCAGAACCAGCAAGGAGGCTGACGGGGTGATGCTATTTGAAGGAGAGAAGGAAGGGGATGGGGGGCCTCACAGGCCACTGGAAGTACACTTATTAGTGAGACAGGTGGGCCAGTGGAAGGTTTTATGGTATAGTTTCTTCTCAGCACTGTTTTTAGAGAGCATCACTAGGCTGTTAACAAAAGAATCCTCTGGCTGATGAGCTGAATCTGCCTGTGGTAGATGCTGGTTGAGGCAGAAAGATGCATTCGGTGGCTGCTATCACAGAGAGGGCAGGGAAGGAGGACTGAGCAGAGCAGTAGAGGATTATAGTAAATGGTAGACACTATGCTTTGAAGATAATCACCAATAGCATTTGTTGATGGATCAGATGCTGATGTGTGAGAAAACTGAGTTGATGTTTGGTATGACAACTGGACACGCTAACTGTCCAGTGGGGACAGGTGGGGAAGATTGGAAGCAGAGATTTGGGGAAGCATTAGGCATCAGTTTGAAGTTTAAGATCTGTGTTGTGCATTTGAAGCTGCACATATTGAGAGTGTTATGTGGAGAGAGGTCTGCAGTACAGGGGTGAACTTGAGAGCCTAGAGTATTTCCTTGGTATTTATGGCCTTGACACAGGTGACCGAGGGAATCAGAGGTGTAGGTGCTTAGCAGTGCTGATTGGTCCTCTGATTAGTCCTAACCTCCACAGGAATGGTAATAAAGAGCTGAAAGGGTTCTTTTGCAGCTCTCACATAATATATTCATCTCTGTACAGGCGAAAGCTGTCTTAAAATTCATTGAGGGAATCTCGGAGAAGACCTTGAGGAGTACTGTTGCTCTCACTGCTGCCCGAGGACGGGGAAAGTCTGCAGCCCTGGGATTGGCTATTGCTGGGGCAGTGGCATTTGGGTAAGAGGGACTACTTCCCATCTTCAGGAGCTCTGGGCTCTGAGGGGTAGTGGGTAGTGTGTAGGACTTGAATCAGGACAGGGGCAGAACTCTTGTCTTTGGTTCCTTATCTGTGCTACTTCACTGAGTTTTTCTAGATCTTGGGTTCTGCCTGGCAACAGAACCACTGCTTTGTACCCCTGGACCACTCAGGTACACAGTGCATAAACCTATGTCTCTGCTTAGGGCCTTTGCAGTCATTGTTTAAGGGCACAGGGCCTTTATAGTCATTGTTTAAGTCTAATAAACACAAAAGTAAAGAAACGAGGGAAAGGTATTGTAAAATTCTCAAGTGAGAATGTTTATGATCAGATATGCTAACTGAACAAGTGGACATACATGGTCTTGATTAGTAGGAAGTATTTTTTTTTAATTTAAATTTTTATTGTAAAGGTGATAAACAGGGGTTGCAATTACATAAGTCAGGTAATGAATGGATTCCTTTTTGAACAGTGTCACCTCTTCCCTTGTTTTCTCCCAGTTTTTTCCCTCCTAGCACCCTTCCCCCCAGAGAAAGCCTTATTTTTGAAGAGCTGACTGAGATTTTTTTTTTTTTTTTTTGAGTAGTAGTAGGGTTCAAACTTTAAGGCTTCATTCACATTTGATAGGCAGGTACTCTAAACTGTTTGAACCATGACCCAGCCCTGATTTTGAGTTTGATGTAACAACTCTTTATTCTTTTGACCTGGGTGGAGGATTTATATAACTTCGTCTTTGGAATATGTGTTTCTCATTTTGCAGACATGATAATGGGCTTACAATTTATTGAATTTTACTATATATACATTGTCTTTCTTGGTTCTCCATGTGGCTCTGCGCCTTTTTTTTTTTTTTTGGTCAGTTGTGGGGCTTGAACTCGGGCTGGGCGCTGTCCCTCTGCTCTTGAGCTCAAGCCTAGCTCTCTACCACTTGAGCCACAGTGCCACTTCTGGTTTTCTAGTGGTTTATTGGAGACAAGTGTCTCATGGATTTTCTTTCAGGGGCTGGCTTTGAACCATGATCCTCAGATCTCAGCCTCCTGAGTAGCTAGGATTATAGGCGTGAGCCACTGGCCCCTGGCTTCCTCTGCCATTTTATTGATGGGTAAACTGAGACTTGTGGAGTTCCAATGACTTACCTAAGTTTACTACTATTAACAGCTAGTATTGGAGCAGAGCTGACTTCTAACTTTTTTCGCCCTTTGGTGCTGGTATGCTGAATGCTAAGCATTCTTGCTTGACTGTTTTCACTCAAGGTTGGCACTCTAGTACTTGAACCACATCCTGACTAGTGCTCCCTGCTGCCTAGCCTTTTATCTACAAGCATCCTTTTGAACTCAGTGAAAAAAGCACTGTGGAACTCTCCAGCTTCCCAGTTTGAAAACTCAGTGTAGCAAGTGAATTTTCCCCTGTCGGGACACTGGACTGGAGGAAGTATCCAGGAGCTCTCCCCACAGTCTCTCTCAGCAATTTCTTTTCTTTTTTTGCCAGTCCTAGGGCTTGAACTCAGGACCTGGGCACTGTCCCTAAGCTTCTTTTGCCCAAGGCTAGCACTCTACCACTTGAGCCACAGCACCATTTCTGGCTTTTTCTGTTTATGTTGTACTGATGAATTGAACCCAGAACTTCATGCATGCTAGACAAGCATTTTACCACTAAGCCACATTCCCAGCCTTCTCAGCAATTTCCTGTCTTTGTCTCTGTCTCTCTCTCTCTGTCTCCCTGTCTCTGTGCGTGTGTGTGCGCGCGTGTGTGTGTGTGTGTGTGTGTTGGTGGTGGTGGTGGTACTGAGGCTTGAACTGAGGGCCTGGGTTTTGTCCCTGAGTTTTTTCTTTTTTTTTGGGTCTGGTTGTGGGGCCTTAACTCTGGGCCTGGGCGCTGTCCCTCAGCTCTTCAGCTCAAGGCTAGCGCTCTACCACTTGAGTCACAGCGCCACTTCTGGCTTTTTTCTTTTTTGCTTATGTGGTGCTGAGAAATTGAACCCAGGGCCTCAAGCATGCAAGGCAAGTGCTCTACCACTGAGCCACCTTCCCAGCCCTTCCCTGAGTTTTTTCACTCATGGCTATCACTCTACCACTCTAGCCATATCTTCACTTAGCTTTTTGGTGGTTAATTGGAGATAAGAGTTTCATGGACTTTCCTGCCTATGCTAGCTTCAAACTGCTAATCCAGACCTCAGCCTTCTGATTAGTTAGGATTCCTTGCATGAGCCACCAGCACCTGGCTGCAATTTTCTGTCTTAAACACATTTATGATTTGTTAATATTAACATGTTTCATTGCTTTGAGAGGAAAGACATAATGTGGTCTGGAGCTGTTTTTATTTTCCTCCACGCTTCCATGTTGTTGTCTTTGATTATCAGCCATGTGACAGAAATAATGGTTTCTTGTTTTTAATTGTTTCTTTAAAGACTTCTAGTCTTCTTCATTTGTTAATAACCCCCTCTCTCTTTTGTTCTGCAGGTACTCCAATATTTTTGTTACCTCCCCAAGTCCTGATAACCTGCATACTCTGTTTGAATTTGTATTCAAAGGCTTCGATGCTCTGCAGTATCAGGTTGGAAACTATGGCCAGAACTTTTGATTTGGTATTGGGTTTAAATCCAGGTGGTCTTGGGACACTTGGTTACTTTCTTAATACTAAGCTTGTTGTTGGTTTGGCTTTTCCCAATCAGGAGCATCTGGATTATGAGATCATTCAGTCTCTAAACCCTGAGTTCAATAAAGCAGTGATCAGAGTGAATGTGTTCCGAGAGCATAGGCAGACCATCCAGGTGAGTCTCATTGCCAGCCAGATGTTGGGTGTGAGACCAGGCCTACTGTGCGTCTGGCTGTGTGATAGTTCTTCATGGGCATCACTGGTACTGAGAAACCTGCCTGTCCTTTAGGCGGTGGTGGTGGTTTATGAAACCCTTGTTCTAGATTTTCAGCTCTTTCTAAAGAAAACATCCATGAATGTATATACTCCAGTTGCAAAGTTGTAGTTTGTTCCTTGAATGTGGAATGAGTGGGGTTGATTCTGTTGTCACTTCTGACTTTGCTTAGTTGCTCCAGGGTTTGAAATGGCACATCTGAAGTTATAAAAATAACATCACCAGTTAAAAGAAAGAAGAACTTTGCAAAATTTCTTTGCATCTTTGTTGTTTTGCCAGTGGCCTATTTTCCTGCTAAATAGCATTTTTCCTGAAAGCACCATATATCTTCCACATTCTGTAAGCCTGACTATCTGCCCTGGTCCAGAGGTGTCAGTGATGTTAAATCCGTAGGAGGCATCATGTGATAGCCTTACTGCAGGGAGTGAGACTAGAAGATTCTTGCTAGAGTGGATTCATTGATTGTTTTTAGAGTTGGGATGGGGTGGGGAATGAGCCAGGTGAACTTGGTAATTTATGTCCTTGAACATTATGCCTGTGGTTGTGCCTGTTGAGGAGGCATACCTTTGATCAGTACTAATCCTTTAAGGATGTTTTTCTTTCTAGATCTCTTTCTAGAGATCTCTTTCTAGAGTCTCCTCATTTTACATATTTCTTCCCACTATTGCCTGATTTTCTCAGGTGAGAGGGAGAAGACTGGTGTTGGTGGGGTCAGAAATGGGTGGAGTAGGCTCTGGAAACACAGAATCTGTTAAGACGGAAGGAAAATGCATAAGAAGGAAAGCATTTCCCTGAAATAAGGCTCAGCCCTTGCTCCTCCATGAATCTGTAATCAGATGCCCTCTTGTGTTACTAGAGTCATTTTTGTTTCCAGACTAGATAAAAGCATTGTTGGTGATTTGGCTTTACAAGACTCCATTTATGATCCTCTAAGACCTCTTTCTTTTGGCTGGACATTGAGAAAATGAGTAGATGAAAGTTGGCTGCACCATCCCTGGGGGCTACTTTCTGTGCTTTTATGAGGTGCTTATTTAGTTTCTTTAAGAATCAAATATTAGGATCTTGAGGATTCTCTAGTATTCCTCCTCAATTACCACCCTCCTCCCCAACAAAAAAGCAAGCCATAGGCAGCAGAGTATGGTAGTTCATGCCTATAATCCCAGCTATGAGGGAGGTGTAGGTAGGAGGATCAAAGTCCAAGGCTGGCTTTTGACAAGAAGCTCAAGATACTGTGTAAGCTATAACTACAGCAAAAAATGAACTGGATGTATGATTCAAGTGGTAGAGTGCCTGCTAGGCAGGCTGGAAACCCTGAGTTCAACCCCCAGAGCTGTTTAAATTCATGAGAATTTGTTTTTGTCTGTCATGTTGAATGGTATCTCCTTGTATTTAGTGTTTTATTACTTGCACAGCTGAATTATCTTTGCTGTGTTAATTGGCTATTCAAGATTCCACTCTTTGTGGACTTTTGAAAAGGCCTTTGTGAAACTGAGGGGGCGGTGGGGCTGTGTAAGCATGAAGAGTCTGGGTATTCCTTACCAGTGCAGGAGGTTTGTCATATCAGGGCAGGGAGCACAGCACCCAGCAGGAGAAAATTGGTGTCCACCACCCGGTTGCAGCTGTGCACTGACTGCCCTAACCTGAGGCCGGGAGGAAAAGGAAAAGCACCTCCAGGTTGTCAGCATGCAAGATGTTTGTGCGTAATGTTTTATGATTGTTCTCTTTAAGCCAACACAAGGCAGATATTTCCTCGGTCTTAAAGAAGAATTAGAGACCCGGGGTGGTTGAGTGACTTGTCCAAGATCACAAAGTAATTGAACTACTTGGTCCCATGTGTATGACTCCCATTCCATTCTTGACCTGCACAGAAAATGTAGAAAGGATGAAAGGAAGGGAGAGGACAGAGGGTAGACTTTGATGTGCCTGTAGGTGGCCCTGCTCACAATCTAAATACTCCTCCACAGTATATACATCCTGCAGATGCGGTGAAACTGGGCCAGGCTGAGCTTCTTGTGATTGATGAAGCCGCTGCCATCCCGCTCCCCCTGGTGAAGAGTCTGCTTGGGCCCTACCTCGTCTTCATGGCATCCACCATTAATGGGTAAGATACCTTGTGTGGATTCATTACTCTTTTTTTTTTTTTGGATGCCAGTCCTGGAGCTTGAACTTAGGGCCTGGATGCTATCCCTGAACTTTTGTGCTCAGGACTAGTGCTCTACCTCCCATTTGAGCCACAGCTCCATTTCTGGCTTTTTGGTGGCTAATTAGTGGCTAAATAGTAATCCTCAAATCTCAGTCTCCTGGGTATTTAGGATTACATGCCTGAGCCATTGATGTCCAGCTTGAAGTCATTACTCTTGATTTGTTCTTCAGAAGAGGGAGCATGTGATTGTGGCTTAGACTTGAGTCCCACTCTGAGTCTTTGGGTTGGCTTCATTCTTTCCTGGAACTTCTCATACAGGAGCTGGCCTCTCCTGGTGAGCAGCCTAAGACTGAAGAATTTTGGAACCCATGTAATACCTGTCTCTTTCTAGGTATGGTTAGATTTTGAAAGAGAAAATGGATGGCATTTCCAATAACTCGTATTAAGATACTGCAATTATTTGCATATATGGCATTACATTTACCCATGGCCTTGGGTGCAGAAGTCCATAACATGCACACATAAAATGCCTACACCTCCAATCAGGTATAGTGGTACATGACCATCCAGTTACACAGGAGGATGAGGCAGGAAGATCTTGAGTTCAAGGCCAGCCTGGGCTACATAGCAAGACCCTATCTCAAACTACCACTGCTGCCGTCCATACCCCCCAATAAAGAAAAGTCACTTAAATTTTTTTTTTTTGGTCATGGTGCTTGAACTCTGGGCCTGGGCACTGTCCCTTTACTCTTCAGCTCAAGCCTAGCGCTCTACCACTTGAGCCACAGTGCTGCTTCTGGTTTTCTGAGTGGTTTATTGGAGGTAAGAGTTTCATGGACTTTCCTGCCTGGGCTGGCTTTGAACCATGATCCTCAGATCTCAGCCTCCTGAATAGCTAGGATTACAGGTGTGAGCCACTGGCACCTGGCCTACAATTTTTTTAATGGTACTGAGAATTGAACTCTAAGGATTGTATGCTTGCTAAGCAGACATCTACTACTTGAATTGTCTTTGTGCATGTGTGTGTGCATGTGTGTGTGTGTGTGCATGGGCATGCTGGTCCTGAGGCTTGAACTCAGGGCCTGAACACTGTCCCTGAGCTTTTTTACAACTTATTTTTGCTCAAGGATAGTGTTTTACCATTTGAGACACAATTTCACTGCCAGCTTTTTGGTGGTTAATTAGAGATAAGAGTCAGAGGGACCTTCCTACCCAGACTGGCTTCAAACCTTGATCCTCAGATCTTAGCCTTCTGAGTAACTAGGGTTACACGTGTGAGCCATTGACATTTAGCATGAGCCATTGGCACTTAATTATGTTTTGTTTTTGAGGTAAGATCTCCATAATTTTGCCCAGGCTGACTTTCATCTTACCTTCTGCCTCTGTCTGAGTAGCTGGGATTATAGGCCTATCCTACGAAACCTGTCTCTGAATTTGCTTTTTTACATAACAGTATATTGTGAAATCTTTTTAGGATCACCAATATATATCTTCAATATTGGAAAGATCTGTGTAAATACCATGATTCTGTATTGTAAATTATGACTCTGTATTGAAAATATATAAATATGTCTTTTTAAAAAGAGCCTTGTTGTGGTATATAATTTATGTGCCATGCTTTTTATCCATTTAAGGTTTATAGTTCAGTGGTTTTTACAATCAGAATTGTGCAACCTGCATACTACAGTCAATTCCAGAACATGTTCATCTCCATGCAAAGAAATTACATCCTCCAGTCCCCTCCATACTTCCCAGATCTGGGAAGCCACTAAGATACTTCTTGTTCCTGTAGACTTCAGGACAGTCATATGAATAGAATCATAAAGTATATAGTCTTATGTGGTTGGCCTGTGTTATCACACTTAGTTTATATCACAGGGGCTATGAAAAGAATTAACTTTGGTTCATATTTCTGACATATTTCTTCTCATAGCTCCCACAGTTGGCCATTAAACTTTGTTTGAATTTCATTGTACTAAAGGCTTTCCTTTCATCATTTTTGTCAGCCTTCTCTTTTTTTTTTTATTTATTTTTTATTTGTGAACATACTGTACAGAGGGGTTACAATTACATGGGCAGTATAATGCGTACATTTCAGCCTCCTCCTTTGGTTTACCCTTCACATCCCTTCCCAGCCTCCCCCCTCCCCCCCAATCCCAACCCTTCTCCTCCCCCCGCCTTCCCCCCCGCCTCCCCCGACCGACGTTGTAAAGCTCGTTTTGGACATGACAACTTATACTTCTCGTTGTTGCATCAGGTCCACCTGTATCCTTAAACAACTGTTTTTTCCCCCTCTCCTCCACAAGTTATACTGACATCAAATATAGTGAAAGCAGGGGTTATACTGTGGGGGAGGGACATACAAAGCAACAAAGAGATAGTCTTATAAATGCGTTAGAAACACATGCATGAAAGAAAAAACATTAAAATACATGTCTAAGGGTTCATGTGGTATATATACACAATGGAATTCTATGCCTCCATCAGAAAGAATGACATTGCCACATTTGTTAGGAAATGGAAAAACTTGGAAAAAATTATATTAAGTGAAGTAAGCCAGGCCCAAAGAAACATAGGTCCCATGGTTTCCCTTATTTGCAATATCTAGTATATGTATGAGTCAAGCGGAAAAGGTCAGATAATGTGATGTCAGCCTTCTCTTTTAGCTCACCTCAGAGGTGAGGCATGTGGAGTAATCCCCTTTGGAGAATTAGGCTAAAAATGGTTGAATTCCTTACTCAAAGGTACCAAGACTACACTGGGTAGTCAGGCTTGGGTACCAAGCCTGATAGCTCTGAGCTAGAAGCTGGAAATAGCAGTTGACTGTCCCCTCCTAGAAAATAGATTGAGAACTTTATTCCTGACAGTCTTTGTCTTTCTTCTAGCTATGAGGGCACTGGCCGGTCACTGTCCCTCAAGCTAATTCAACAGCTCCGTCAGCAGAGTGCCCAGAGCCAAGTCAGCACCACTGCAGAGAACAAGACCACAACCACAGCCAGATTGGCTTCAGGTACCCTTGGGACCCTGGCCAGGCTTAGAGTTCACAACAAGTGTCCTGAGACTTGCATTCTGGATGGACCCTTGCTTCCCCCAGGGACCTGATGGGCAGCACTACCTTTATCCAACAGAAAGATTGGATCCCTGGAGGCAAAGGAACTTTTCTCTGAGGAATAGATGGGAGCTTGACTTGGGTCTCTGGGTGGCTGGCCCAGGGCGTGGGTTGTACTGTCTTAGTGAGATCCTTGTGAGGTTAGTAACAGGCAATTTGATTGTCCACCAAAACAATTTAAAACCACCCAGTTTAAATTCATGAGCTGTTTTATTTAGGCCCTATGTGCCAAAGATGATGTGAAATCATTCTTCCTTGCTCAGTAATTGTTTGATTTTATTTTGTTTTTTTATTTTTTGTGCCAGTCCTGGGGCTTGAACTCAGGGCCTGGGGACTGTCCCTGGGATTTTTTTTTTTTTCTCAAAGCTAGCGCTCTACCATGTGAGCCACAGCTTTACTTCCAGCCTTCTGGTAGTTATTTAACCACCAAAGATAAGAGTCTCACGGACTTTCCTGCTCTGGCTGGCTTCAAACTGTGATCCTCAGATCTCAGCCTCCCGAGTAAGTAGCTAGGATTACAGGTGTGAACCACTGGTACCTGGCTCAATTATTGTTTCTAATTGCATGTGTGACTTTGGAACAGCACGCACATTGCATGAGGTGTCCCTCCAGGAGTCGATCCGATATGCCCCTGGTGATGCAGTGGAGAAGTGGCTGAATGACCTGTTGTGCCTGGATTGCCTCAACATTACTCGGATCATCTCAGGCTGCCCCTTGCCTGAAGCCTGTGAGCTGTATCCTCTGGGTCTCATTGGCCTTGTGAAAGGGAGGGGGAGTGCAAGAACTAAAGATTTGGGCCAGGGTTGTTACATGCCTTTAGTCTTAATCCTGACTGTGGAGGCTAAGGCAAGAAAATAGTTTTGAGGGGCTGGGAAGTTGCTCAGTGGTAGAAGCGCTTGCCTTGCATGCCTGAGGCCCTGGGTTTGATTGCTCAGCACCACATAAGCAAAAAAGAAAAAAGCCGGAAAGTGGCGCTGTGGCTCAAGTGGTAGAGTGCTAGCCTTGAGCTGAAGAGCTGAGGGACAGCGCCCAGGCCCAGAGTTGAGGCCCCACGACCCGACCCATAAAAAAAAAGAAAATAGTTTTGAGCCTAGGAGTTCAGGGCCAGCCCAGGCAACGTAATATGATCCTCTCTGAAAATAAGAAATAGTTTGAACACATTTTATTTGTCATTTTCCCTCTCTAGTCTTACGTTTTGCTGGGGCTGCTAGGCTTATATCCCCAGCCTGAGGGGATCCAATCCATACTTTTTCCTCTATGTCCTGTGTGGCATTCTCTTTGGTTTGTTTTGGTTGCTTAACTCTAGACCAGCTACTATGTTAATAGAGATACACTCTTTTGCTACCACAAAGCCTCTGAAGTTTTCCTGCAGCGGCTTATGGCCCTCTACGTGGCTTCTCACTACAAGGTAACTACATCTAGCCTTCTGCTGATCTTGTTGTGGCTGAAGCTTTGTGGGCGGTTCTCTTGTGTGTCTGTCCATACCTTTTACTCCATAGCTCAAGTGACCTTTCCATTGGGACTTAAATGTCCTGGTGCTGGCGAGGTCCAGCAATCTTGCTGGGAAAGGAGAGGGACTGATTTACCCTTGTGGCTACTATAGCTTCCTTACAGAATTCCTGTGTGCAGTTCCATGAGTGGGAGCTGGAGAGGGTGGAAAACTTTGCCCATTTCAGAACCTCCTAAACTGATAGACCGAGTGCCTTTGCATTTGTCCTGAGACCAGCTTTGTTCTATTGACCTATCTTTGGGAAGTATGAATCTGAGCACTTAGTAGTATTTGAAGCTCCTAAGTACTAAAGGCAAACAGAAAGAATATTTTCTGAGTTTCTATGTTTCATTTTCACAAACGGCCTTTAATGTAAGACTGAAGAGTTGGTTTGGGACCTGGTGGCAGCTTTTCCTGAAATAGCAGCCTTTTATCTGAAGAAAGTTCACTTCCTTGCTGTGAACTGCGTAGTGCTGAATAACTTCTTCTGGCCTGAGAGGCCAGTAGATATTAGAGGCTCAGTTCTACTGGGGCTGCTGTGGTGTCTTAGGCTCCACATTGTGTTGGTAAGGTGTGCTTTGCAAGGAGTTTGAGCATCTTACTTGGCTTTGGGGGAAGGCAGTGCAATAATCATCCAATGAGTCTGTCAGGCCTCTTAAGTGAAGGACAAGAGCTGGCATGCTTCTGCTGACCCATGTTCATGCCCTGCAGAACTCGCCCAATGATCTCCAGATGCTTTCAGATGCACCTGCTCACCATCTCTTCTGCCTTCTGCCTCCTGTGCCCCCTACCCAGAATGCCCTGCCCGAAGTGCTTGCAGTTGTCCAGGTACAGATTATGCTATCCTTGTGACATTGATTGGGGGAACTCTGTGCAGCTGGAGAAGCTGTTGAGTCCTGGCCAAGGGCCATGTATCTGGGTATGTCAAGGTGGGTTATTAGGGTGCACTAGAAGAAACCATTACATTTTGACACTCAGAGCAGCACTGTTGATGGGTAGGTAAATTCAGAACTCTTTATTTTCTCTTCATTATAAAAGCAGTGACCTATACTTATGAAGTTAAAGGCTGCAGATTGGAGAAAAGTTTAACAGCTGGCATGTTTATATGATCACTTACCTAACTTTTCACAAAATTACTAATCTGCTTTTCTCTTAAGCAGTATGTACCTTTTTCCTAAATCTGTGTAAATTTTTAAAAACTGCAGTGTATTTGATTATATATTATCCCATATTTTGTTATCTTCCTCTCCTGTTAGACTAGAGCTATTCTGATTTGCACAGAGCTGCAAGAGCATCTTCTGTTTTTAATTGATGCACACACAGTAGATGCATAACAAATATGATACCCTCTTTAAATATGGTTTTTGTTCTTGAGGCTAGGTAGATACCAGTTTTTGCTTTGTCAGTAACCAGGGGTGTGACAAAAGAAGCTTCTGTTAAAAATGGGTTAGTGAGTGTCAGGGTTGAGCTTGATAGGAATTAGCCAGCTTTGTCAGAGAAGCAACAGGACATTGATATTTGGAATCCAGAGCTAGGCTGTGTCTTCCCCTGTGTCCTGGTTCCCCTCAGGTATGCCTTGAAGGGGAGATTTCACGCCAGTCCATCCTGAATAGCCTCTCTCGAGGCAAGAAGGCTTCAGGAGACCTGATTCCATGGACGGTGTCAGAACAGGTGAAGATGACCTGATTATCACATCTGAGTGAGAAAGATGGTGGTGTTGGGGGAGGTGTTACTAAGTTACTGGTTTGTGTCTCCCATACAGTTCCAAGATCCAGACTTTGGTGGCCTTTCTGGTGGCAGAGTTGTTCGCATTGCTGTTCACCCGGATTATCAAGGGGTAACATATCTATGACAGGCATAATAAGAAGGTGGATACGAAATAAAGTTCTAGACCCTTCTCTGCTCTGGAGAATTTATCCAAGGCTTGGGGTGGGCAGGATGATGATTTACTCGCTTTCTTTTGTGAGAACAAAGGACTTGTTGAACAGATTGGCTTTCTGTAATTACCTTCTGTCACTTGGAAAGCTCCATTGAGGCATCAGCTGTAGAAACTTGCCTTTCTGGCAGTGGCACAGATTTTCCTTTGGACTTGCTGATCTGGGAACCAGAAAGCACAGCCAGCCATCTTTAGCCTTAGGCGGCAAGGGACTTTTCTTGGTGGGTTAGACCAATATAATATTAGGGTCATACTGTGTTTGAAGCTCATCCTTGACAGCACTGAGGGGTTTCATTGATGTTCTTTGCCAAGCGCAGGGTGGCTAGGAGTGAATGCTCTAGAAGCTGTGTTAGACTGAGAATGCTTTTCTTCCCTCTGCCTCTTTTTCTGTTTGCTCCAAGATGGGCTATGGCAGCCGAGCTCTGAAGTTGTTGCAGATGTACTATGAAGGCAGGTTTCCTTGTCTGGAGGACAAGGTCCTTGAGACATCACAAGAAATCCACACTGTGAGCAGCGAGGTGAGCATGCTTTGGCAAAATGTCTGTCTAGGGCCTGGGGAGGATTTATCTTGGGGGTTTCAGTATATACGATCTAGAGTCTATGCACTTGGGGAAAGTGGCTGCTTTTTCCAGCTTAACACTTGAGGTGAGATCATCAGCATCCTCCAGAAACCTGTTAAGAATGAGCATTTGTGAACCCTGTCCATACCTGCTGAATTGGAAATGGGGCAGGTCCTACAGTGTGTGGTTCATACCATGTTCCTGAGGTGACTGCTCTGTAGTGTCCTCATTAGCACAAAAGGAGGCTGGAGGAAGCTCTGCCTTCCCCTTGATAAGGATGAACAGTGTCTGAAGGCTTTTCATACTCACTGGCTGATCTCCATCCACACTGTGTCGGTGTAGCAGCTGGGGCAGGGGAAGCCTCCTGTTTGTCACTTTTCAAGATCATAGTTGACAGAACCTGGACTTCATGCTAGATCTTCAGAACCCTACTTCTGACCCTTTGTGAATTTATTAATCATCGCCAAACTCTCTGTCCTCTCCTGCATTCTAGGTTCAGCGCAGTATAATTCTGTAGATGGCTAGCTGTTAGGATGATTACTTGACCCACTGTGGTTCTGTTATCTAACACAGGAACAGACCATGAAACCTTTATTTTTTTTTAGTTGTTTGTTTTATTAAACCAACTGTTAGTTTAAATTTTTATTCATTTAATTTTTGGTACTGAGGATCAAACCTAGAATGTTATACTTGCTAGGCAATCGTTTTGCTACTGTACTACATGGAAGCCCCTACCATGGATTTTGTTGTGTGATGTGGTAGGGGATAGGAGAATGTCACATGGCACTCTCTCTCTGCTGAGTGGGTGGTGTGTCTGCCTCTCCCAAGGCTGTCAGCTTGTTGGAAGAGGTGATCACTCCCCGGAAGGACCTGCCTCCCCTACTACTCAAACTGAATGAGAGGCCTGCAGAGCGCCTAGATTACCTGGGTGTTTCCTATGGTTTGACCCCCAGGCTCCTCAAGTAAGTGACTCCCAGAAGTTGTGTTGGCTGTGTTTTCTTTTGTAGCCAGAGTCTATGTAGCCACCTCTGACTCCCTGCTCTTTCTCCCCATTGTCCCCTCTTTAATCTCTCAGCTGCTCCTCAGGGTGTATACATGGTTACATATCCTTGTCTTTTCAGATTTTGGAAACGCGCTGGATTTGTTCCTGTCTATTTGAGGCAGACTCCGGTGAGTAAGACATTGGGGAGAGGTAGAGTTAGGATTGGGGCTGCAGTTGGCCCATGTCTGTGCTTGTGTAGGACCCTGGCACCTCCTGCTGCTATGTCTAGAGGTGTCCTGTGTTTCTGTAGCAGATTACTGTGGCAGACATGGGAGAGCCATCCTTTGGTGATAACCCTGCTGTGACAACCCCACTCACCTGGTGGGCTTGATGCTTCCTGGCGTTTGTGCTTTGTTACATAGTGGCAGAGATACATGTGGACTTGCTTTTCAGGTTGTAGACTCCTGTAGGTTGGGGGCTCCCTTAGTTAGTAAAACCAAACAAAACTATCTTGAAGGGATGTACTTGAGCAGAAGTAAATACAAGTCAGTTTCTGAAGGAGAGAATAAATACGTGGCCCTGATGGAGGAAGGTGAGAGTGACCGAGTTCACGGAAAATACCTGAGCACAGAGAATCAGGCAGTGAGTAAGATGAGCCATGAAGCTTCTTTTCTGATGGGTAGAAATAGTAAGAAAAATAAAAAAGGAACACATAGGCTGTCTTCAGAGCTGTGTGCTGTGAGGAAACCCAACAGCAGATTAGACTGTAATGAGGTTGGCCTTCTGAGGGGCTGACTGACTTTCAAAGTTGGGGCTGGAGTAGGGGTTTAGGAAGGTCGTCAGCATGTTTATACTAGAGAATATTCATGAGGAAAAGGGCTTTTTGATGTGCTTTGTTCACTATTGAATCCCTAGTAGTTGGAGTAGCATGTGCTATGCAGGTTTTCAGTGAATGGAGATATACTTGCAAGCTACTGAAGGTAGAAGAGGGTGAGTCCCTGAGCTCTCTCTCATGTAGAATATGGAGGAAGGCAGAATTGGAGACTGAGGAACAGCAGCCCAATGTACAGTTTAATGTCAGAAGACAGGGTTAAAAAGTGGGGTACCTGTGGATCATGCCTGTAATCCTAGTTATTTAAGAGGCTGGAATATGGGAGATGGTGGTTTAAGGCTAACCTAGGCAGGAAAAGTTGGGCTGGAGGTGTGGCTCAAGTGACAGAGTGCTAGCCAAGCAAGCAAGCCAAGCAAAAGCACAAAGGCCTAATTTCAAATTCAGGTACCAGTTTCCCCCCCCCCAAAAAAAAAAAATCAAGATTAAAAAGTGTTTCAAGAAGGGGAGTCAATTACTTTTCAGAGAATAAGAGGAAGACAACTGCTTGAACTTGCCAAAACTGGTCATCTGAACAGGGTAAAAGTTTACCCGATGGGGATGGTGGGAGATGAGGAAATAGAATTTGAATAGACTTTCTTTTCTGAAGTGAAAGGGGGCAGAAACAAGATAGCTGGAAGGAGATGGTCATGAGGGAAGACTTACCAGGTGATAAGGTCTCCAAATTTGTTTGCTGCAGATACTATGCAAGTGGTACAGGGGCAGGGCTGACTGCAAGAACGAGGCTTTGATGAGGCAAGGCTTGGGAGGAGGGGCGACCACCTCCTCCCTTACAACCAGAGAGAGGGCAAAGAGCGTGGCACAGAGGCAACGGATGATGTCTTCCTTTTGCTTCTGTTTTCTCTGTTGAGTGGAGGCCAGCAGCTTGGGGGCAAACCCAGTTCCCAAGGGTGATGTCAAATGCCCCCTTGAGAGCTTAGCCAGATTGGTAGCCAGGCGTGAAGGCACAGGCTGTAAACCCAACCGCTGGAGGTAGAGGCGGAAGGGTCATGCATTCAAGACCAGCCTGGGATGCACAGTAAGAGCTGCAGGACAGTCAGAGGTACACCGCTAGTAATAGACCTCATCTCAGAAACAAAAACTAAGGATGGAGGACGTATTCCTAGTAAGAGCACTTGCCTAGCAACCCCAAGGACCTAGGTTTGAATTCCAATGAAAGGATAACTGGCAAAGATTCAAGTGTTTAGCTGCTTGTGTGCTAGCATGGAACAGTAGAGATGGGCTGTAGTGTGTATGGTTGAGGTCAAGAGATAAATGTAGTTATTGAGTGTGAGGAGGATGCAGACTGGTGATCCTTGATGTAGATTGCTCTGTCCTGTGGACTCTGGCTGAGTGGTGTTCATTGTGACTTGTTGCTGGCATTATGTTTCATGAATGCTCTACAGTGGAAAACCATTATTAAACTGAGGGGCTGGTTATTCAACAGAAACCTGTTGTCATAGTTGCTATGTTAGCCCCTGAAAAAGTCTATTTGTGTATGCTGCTGTCAGCTTCAAACTCTGGGTGTGACTGTGGAGTTTGTTTGTTTTTTTACTGTAAGATACTGTATGGAGTTTAAGCATTCATGATCCTGAGTTCAGAATCGACCTCAAAGGAACACATGACTGCTTTCTATATGTCTAGAGTGAAAGTTAGAAACAGATTCTGTCTTGCCTTCTCCATTACCATGGCAACTTGTAGGAAGTTGTCTTATGGAGTGAGTTTTGGAAGCCCAGGTGTATGAACGTGGGTGATAAGGAATGTGAGGTGAGAGTCCTGCTGTAGAACCCTCCCTCTTGTGAGGAAGGAAGAAGAGCCTGGGGTGCATTAAGCATTTCTCTGCATGCCTGCCCTTTGCCACTGATCGGCTGTTCAGAAAAGTGGTTTTGGTGCCAAGTATGGATGTGTGTTCCCTAGAATGATCTGACGGGAGAACACTCATGCATCATGCTCAAGGTGCTGACTGAGGAGCAGGAGCAGGAGCAGGAGCAGGGAGCTTGGCTCGCAGCCTTTTGGAAAGGTGAATGTTACTGGTGTGATGAGGGGGAGAGGGCAGGAGGTGACGGGCATGTGAGTGTGTGTGCATGTGTAGATGTTCATATGTGTGCCTCCAGACTGCTAACTGGTTGTACCTTGTAGATTTCCGAAGGCGGTTCCTGGCCTTGCTGTCCTACCAGTTCAGCACCTTCTCTCCTGCTCTGGCTCTGAACATCATTCAGAACAAGAACACTGGGAAACCAGCCCAGCCTGGTGAGCTTCTTAAAGCCTTGGAACTGAGGCCCAGTTCTAAACCTGCCACCTCCCCAGGCCCTGCACTGCCCAGGCTTGCCCCAGGCTTACTGTCATCCATGCCATCTTGTACTTTATGACAGGACTCTGGGGGTGTGACTGGATGTCAGAGGAATTCGCAAGCAGTTAGCTGTCAAAGCTAACTCGGGGAACTTACCCCATCTTTGGGGCTTGGTTTCCTC
The DNA here is from genome assembly GCF_000151885.1 of Dipodomys ordii. Classification (NCBI taxonomy): domain Eukaryota; kingdom Metazoa; phylum Chordata; class Mammalia; order Rodentia; family Heteromyidae; genus Dipodomys; species Dipodomys ordii. The sequence continues at coordinate 11,965,997 of NW_012267262.1, forward strand.
ATGTGAAATTGTAGGAAGAATGTGTTGCCAGCCATCTGTGGCCAACATGTAGACACGCTTTGTGCACATAAATCACTGCCCAGAATAGTTCAAATCTGAAGAATTTAAAAAATGCCAAAGGAATCATTAACAGCTGGTCTTTCTATATATCTAGACATATATTTCTATGTATATATGTACACATGTGGATGTGTACTTTTTTTCCCCGCCAGTTGCATTTTAATGGAATATCTGTGTTCTTTGTACTGGGGAGAACATGCCTTTTCCAAGGAGCTGAATCCTGAGGGGCAGCGGCTAAGTGGGGGAAGAGTATTGGCATGTTCTTTTAACCCTAGGGCACAGCGAGTCTTTCTCATGACCGAAGTACTGGGCTGGGAACTCTGGTCACATTCTTTGTCTGGACTGAAGTATTGGCCTGGGAATTCTGGTCACATGCCCGCTGTCTACACTGCTATCTCAGGACTTGGATTTTTGGCCAGCCACTTCTAGATGGCTTCTGGCTGTCTGACATCCTCCCTTCATCTAACCTGGTTTCTGTCATGTGTGCAGCCCTAGGCCGGGAGCACCTGGAGGAACTCTTCCTTCCCTATGACCTGAAGCGGCTAGAAATGTATTCCCGGAACATGGTGGACTATCACCTCATCATGGACCTGATCCCAGCCATCTCCCGCTTGTATTTCCTGAACCAGCTGGGGGACCTGGCCCTGTCTGCCGCCCAGTCGGTAGGTCACTCGGTGCCAAGGGGAGGGAAGAGAAGGGAGGACTGTGGACTTCTGTGTATGCTGGGCATTGGGTTGAGTGCTCCAACATAATTTGGTGGCTTTGGTTCCTGGCAGATCTGTGGTAGGTGGGCAGTGGTCTCCTGTAGGTTTGAGGTCAAGTACTATATCCCACTGTACACTGTGTAAGTGGGCAACTACAGTTAGAGCCCATATTCTTTCCATTTCACTACATTGTCTTGAGATTTAACTCGACCTTACTGGAAGCTCAGGATACCCCTGACTTGAAGTGCAGTTGTGAAGCAGGCATTTGTCCTGGTAGTTAGAATGACGGGATGAAGCACTGTCTGTTTTTTATCAGTTAGCTCTAGTCAAAAGAAGGTGACTGGTACTCAGGGAACCTGTCACTCTAGCTGATTTGCCTTCCTTCAGGCTCTTCTCTTGGGGATGGGCCTGCAGCATAAGTCTGTGGACCAGCTGGAAAAGGAGATTGAGCTGCCCTCGGGCCAGTTGATGGGGCTTTTCAACCGGATAATCCGCAAAGTTGTCAAGGTAACTACCTCTGTCTGAGAGCACGGTTTTGTTCTTTTTCTAATAATACCACACAACCATTCCTGTCCTAAGTTTGACTGGTTACACACACACACAAATTTGGTACCTTGGCAGTCTCTGTCCACTGTTGAGGGTTTGTTCTGGGGTCTTAGTGTAAGGATCTGGGCACCTGAGTTTGGCAGCATGTCTTTGTATCTTGGAGGCACGCCTTTAGGACAGTAAGTGCTTTGGGAATAAGTGGGGAGCCCCTGCTGCCATTTCATCTTCTTTGTTTTATGTTTTGTAGCTGTTTACTGATGTACAGGAAAAGGCCATTGAGAAGCAGATGGTGGCAGTGAAGGACGTTGTCATGGAGCCCACAATGAAGACCCTGAGTGATGACTTGGTACGTATTTCCCTCAGTTGCTATTGGCCTTTGGATGCAGCCTGTCTTCGTCCTCTTTAGAAGAGTCCTCTGCACTAAGCTAGGGCCAAGAGAATGTCATGTTCATCCTGCGCATGTCAGTGCACAGGACTTAGAGATGGGCCTCCTGCTGTGAGTGCAGGAACACAGCATCAACTGTTATAAACGTTGTTTGTCCTCTTAAGTACTTTTCAAATAAACATTTAACATACAGACATACTTTAAAATCCTAAGAGCTGCTGATATGATTTTGAGTCTAAGCTAAGAGAAGAAATGTTTCCTTGTCATTAGCATTTTCTTCTCTCCCTTCATCTCCTGTGCTTTGCTTATTTCTGAACTCTGACCTGTTTAACCCACAGGATGAAGCAGCAAAGGAATTCCAGGAGAAGCACCAGAAGGAAGTGGGGAAGCTGAAGAACATGGACCTCTCACAGTAAGAGTGCCTTTGCTCCGCGGCGCAGCGGCTCTGCCCCCATCTCTGCAGCCCTGGCTGTTACTATGGGTTCCTTCTAACCCACCTTCCAGGTGCCCTGGAAACTGTATCAGGGCACCCACAGCTGAAAACCTCACTGATGATTCATGAAGTTGCAGAGCATTTGGTTTCCCCCCTCTATCACTTTGGCTTCCAAGGGTATTCCCTAGATCCCTCCAGTTCTGTGTCATGCCTTAGGTGTCCCTTATGGAAGGGGATGCTAAGGTAGCTGCTGCTTTATACTTGGCTTTGGTATGTATATTTGTTTGAGAAAGGATTCTAAAATGCTTAACTCCTTCCTCGGGAGCCCTTTTAAGTGTTCCACTCTCCTCTTGAGCACATTTTGACACATTTCCTTTGTTTATAGATACATAATCCGTGGGGATGATGAAGAGTGGAATGAAGTATTGAACAAAGCTGGGCAGAATGCTTCCATTGTCAGCCTGAAAAGGTGAGAGCCTGGAGTTTTGACACACATCTGATGAGCTCTCTGGTTATGGCTTCTCCATAGCTTTCTGTGGGAAGCCCTGAGAGAAGGTCATGGCTGACCACCTTTATAGCACATCCACAGACAAGATGGCTGTCTCTAGGCTGGCATCACCAACAGGCCAGGCTTGCACCTGTTGGGAACAAGGGAGCAGCCTCATATTGCCTATGAAGAAGCAGTGTCAGCCTCAACAACAGGCGGTGTGTGTGTGTAGATATATATGTGCCGCATGTAACCCTGTGAGGCGGACATGATAACCACCACACTACAGAAACAGCCATGTGTGTATAACTGTGTATGTGTGAAGTAAACCAAGGCTCAAAGGGGCTTAGTGACTTCACAGGATGCACAGCCTGTAAAGGACACAGCTTGCATCTTGGTGTGTGTGCTTACTGCAAAGCTGACACATTATCCTCTAAGACAGTTCTCAGAATTGGGGTCTTAGAGGGGCTGGGAAGGTGGCTTAGTGGTAGAGCGCTTGCCTTGCAT
>NW_012267262.1:11969168-12139256 GCF_000151885.1 Dipodomys ordii
AACATTTGCAGAACAGGTAAGTATCAAGCAATAAGGTTCACCACACCAGGGCTGGGAAGGTGGCTCAGTGGTAGAGCGCTTACCTTGCATGCCTGAGGCTCTGAGTTCGACTCCTCAGCACCACATAAGCAAAAAGAAAAAAGCCAGAAGTGGCGCTGTGGCTCAAGTGGTAGAGTGCTAGCCTTGAGCTGAAGAGCTGAAGAGCTGAGGGATAGTGCCTAGGCCCAGAGGTCAGGCCCCACGACTGGACCAAAAAAAAAGAATTGGGGTCTTAGAGTCTTTATATTAAAAAAAAAAAAAGACTCCGGAATGTTTATGGGGCCATATCTCTTGCTAGTTTCTATACTAAGAATCAAAACAAGAAAGTTTAGGAATGTTTGGCACTGGTGGCTCATGCCTATAATCTTAACTACTCATGGTTCAAAGCTAGCCCAGGCAGTTTGAGTCTGTGAGAGTCAAATTAACTAGCAAAAGCCGACTGGAGGCATGTCTAAATTGGCATAGTGCTTGAGAAAGCCAAGGGAGAACACAAGTCCCTGAGTTCAAGTCCTGGAACTGGCATGCATGCATGCACACATACACACATACACAATTATTCGTTTGACATTAACAATATGGGGTTGGTTCTTTTTTTTATTGTGTGTTGTTGGGGAGTAAACCCCCAGCTTTGTGCATGACAATCAGCAAACCCTTACCATTGAGCCTTAACACTCTGTCATTAAATATTCTTTGAAGACTTCCTTAAGTCTTCTCTTTTTTCCTTGAGAAGTATTTTATACAATAGTGGCTTCTGCCAAACTGCTCACTCTTTATAGGCAGTCCTGTTCCCAGGGCACAGTGCCATGGAGAGAACCCCTCTTGGGGTTCCTTCCAGGCAGGGGGCTGCTTGCCAAGCAGTCTCTGCACCAGCCTGTCACAAGTCATACTGGCCAGTTGCAGTCAGCATTCCTCCAGTGTTTATGTCAGAAAAATAAAATAGCAACCGTGCATCAGAAAGGATGTCTGGCTTTCCTCGACATCTCATGTCTATGTGAAGTACGTTCATGGGAGGTCATTGGGGTACCATGTCTGTTTTCCAGGTAACTGGTAGTGAGTAGTGGAGGAAACCCCCATTGAAGCCCCTGTTGTGTTGCTTAGATGTTTCTAGGTCTCAGGAGGGGGGAATGTACAGCACTGAAGAGAGCCTGGGTTTCATGCATTCCTCCACATGTTCAGTGCTCTGCTAGAGCAGGAGGTGGGCCTGGCATGATGCCAGCCACTATTGCATGTTTGCAGGGAACGGGCCTGATGAGGTGTTCTCAGATCACTCAGACCCAGCAGAGCAGCCTGAGAGGTGTTTCAGATCTGTATGCTTCATTTTTTCTCTATTCCTTTTTTTTTTTTTTGTATGTGTGTGTGTCTGTGTTTTATTTAGCTCCAGTGAAAAGAAAAGGAAGCTGGAAGCCAAACATGAACCCAAACATAAGAAGTTGAAGAGAAACAGAGATACAAAGAACAAAATGGATGTGAAGCTGAAATGGAAGAAATAGTGCAAAACCTGGGTGTCAGGCCAAGCTGTGAGGAAACACCTCATCTCCTGAAGTACCTCTGACTTGAGTGACAACAACAAGGGTCCCAGTGAACACTGACACCAGCCAGGGATTCCCCATAGACCTGTCTGTCTTTGGGTCCACTGACGGAAGAGGCAGGCCCTCCCCAGCAGGTCTGTTTAGAACTTGATGCTTGGGCACAGCTCTGCACTGCCATGGAGATGTTCCAACCCTCATTTCAAGGACCTCTTTTCCCGAGGCCAGCTTTTCAGCCTCATTCACACACATGGGGAAGCCATACTGGTTCTTGTTCCTTCTCAGGTCCTTAACTGCAGCCTTCTGGTGATGCTCAGAGGCTGCCATAGGTTGCTGGGTCTCTTCATGGACTCAACACCCTGAGGCCTGGAGCAGCTTGTGCACCCAGTGGCTCAGCAGGGCCTGGTATCTGCTAGAGTCAGGGTCTGCTAATGTGTCTTTCGTTACACTCCTGCCCTCAACACCCCAAGAAAAGTCTGGGCCTTTAGAGTACAGCATCTGAGTCCCTAAGACCTATTATGTCATCCTTTTGGGAAAATGTTGGGAAAGGCCCTTGCAGTGGATGGGGAGGGATAGAGAGTCTATTTTAAATAACATCCTGGAAAGATCATTTGTCTGAAGTGCTTATGAAATCCACATCTGTGGAGGTTGTCCTTTTTCTTCTTGTGGATCTTGTCTGACAAAGAAGCGGTGTAATGTGGCTAGCATTTCCCAACTCTGTGCCTATGGGAAGCCTGGTGAATCTGAATGATGCCGTGGGCATCTTGAGAGGCATGGTGTGGCTAGAAGTCAGCTCCTGCCAGGTCGTTTGGGCCACCCCCTTTGTTGGGGATGGGCATTGTATGGTAGCTTCACACCTATTTCGCTTTGTCTGATGGTGTCCTGTGGTGAGTTAACCTACGTGCCTGGTACTGGGCATGTAAACTAGGCTGGTTACAGTCTAGCAAAAAGACTGGAGGAGAGGGACGCTTCTGGACCACACACCACTCCTGGCGCTCGTCCCAGCTGGAGAAGCTCAGGTCGGTGCTTGTCCCTAGGACAGTCAGGACTCCAGTGTTGAGGCCTTTGCCGGAGCTGCTGCCTCCTGCCACGGGCCCTCCATTGGGTCTGCAGGAAAGTGCTTAAGAGAAATGGGAAAATATTTGGCTATTTTCTCAGGTAGGGTCCTGAGCCTGCTCTCAGCATATTCTTAGGCAAGTGTGGCCAAAAGGCAGAATCCAAATCTTAGGAGATCATAGCTGGCCAGTTTGCTAGAAGTTTCTTTCTTTTTTTTTTTTTTTTGGTCGGTGGTGGGGCTTGAACTCTGGGCCTGGGCGCTGTCCCTCAGCTCTTCAGCTCAAGGCGAGCGCTCTACCACTTGAGCTACAGCGCCACTTCCGGTTTTCTGGTGGTTTATTGGAGATAGGAGTCTCACGGTCTCTCCTGCCCGGGCTGGCTTTGAACCGCGATCCTCAGATCTCAGCCTCCTGAGTAGCTAGGATTTCAGGCGTGAGCCACCAGCGCCCGGCTTTTTGCTAGAAGTTTCTCAAGCACATGCTCCTCCAGCTGGGGAAGGAACCCTTGTTGTGTCCTCACCCCTAAGGTTTGTCCAGTGGCTCTGCTCTGAATTTAAGGTAAGGGGGCTCTGAGTCCAGACTGCCTGTGAGTGCTTGGATTCTGACTTTCCATGGATTTTGTGCCCCCTCCCTGTGGCACTGCTGTGGTTGATTGTCCCTACCAGAGCTCAAGTTGAAGGTGTTTTCCTTCACTGTGCAAATGAAAATGTCAATCCCCTTTGTTAGGTATGGAGAACTGGACCTGTAAGAGGTGATAGGGTCTGGAGGTCTCTTCCTCCATTGATGGGCTAATCTATTCCTGGATAAAGGAGTTCTCTCGAGGGTGGCTCTGCCAGAAAAGCCAGTTAACCTTGGGATCTCCAGACTAGCAGAGTCACCACCAGCAAGGCCTGCATCGGATGCAGCACCTTCTTCATTTTAGACCTAACCACCTCCAAAGCTGTAAGAAATTAATACTCTTTATATGCCACCCAGGCTTTTCTGTTATAGCAACAGAAAACAGGCTGATTCAGGCATGTGATTTCGCTCTGCCCGCGCTCAGGTACACCTGTGGGTGGCAGTAACAGTGCTTCTCCCTAGCTGTAGGGTAGAGAGGAGCAGGAGAACTCAGGACAGTGGCTGGCACACAGGAGGTCCCTGACATGCCAGCTGTAAAATGCCTAACTGAACTGGCCTGAGCTAGAAAGAGTCCCATGAGGATAAGGAGCACGTGCTTTGCAGTTGGACCTTCTGGGTCTTGAGTAGCAGCTTGTGTCCTGTTGTAAGATGCAGTGCTTTTACCTTTGTCTCTGCACACATAAAGGGAGCACATGTCCCACTCTTTTCTTTCAAGGCAAGTGTTGTCTGGAGACCTCTGCATTTTGTGTGTGATCTTGGGTCTCCTTCAAACCCGAAAGGGCATGCCTCCCCTAGACCTCACCATCTGGGCCCCAGACAGTGAACATCTGTAAAGCTTGACTGTCTAGGGAGATGCCACTTGTGAAATGAATTCAGATGGGCCAGCTCTGCATGCTGTCACTAGGATGGGGTTGGAGCTGAAGGGTTCTGAACAAAGGGTGTTTCTAAATGCCCACCCCACCTCTAGGCCGAGGGGGGCGGGATGCGGTGATGGCCTGCTTCATTGTTTTCCCCTGCTCATCTGCTGGCCATCCCAGAGGACTTAGGAGAGAGCAAGAGACACAAAGGAGGCTCTGAGGCTGGCAGGAGGCAGAGGGGTGGAAGTAAGTCCATCACCTCAGACAAATGTAGGCTAATACAGAAGCTGCTGTGTACAGGGAGGGAGGTGGGGCTGGAAAGCTGGATCTGAATGGGCGATGTCAGACTAGGTTGGAGACGCCCTTGATTCTGTACACAGCTGGTAAGCATCATAAGGACCCTACAAAGGGGCTGGGAAAGGCCTCACGACCTGGCTGGCTTACTGGCAACGAGTTGCCTGGCTCTGATGAAAAAGCTGACCACCGTGCACCTGACTTGGGGAAGGGTAATGGAGGAAAGGAGGGTGAAGTGTTAGCAAGGGGAATTCAGTGCTAAGTGGGTGGCTCATGCTCAGGCGGTCGGGCTCTTGGACCTTTTACATCAGGTGAGGGTCATGCCCACAGAGCAAAATGAACATCTTGTGTACTGATGCTTTCAGCCAGTTACTCAGGTGCTCCTGTGAGAAGTTACCTTGGCCCTGCCCCAGCCCATCTGGCTGCTGGTAGCTTAACTGGCAGCTGAGGCGCCCCCTACAGTCCAGAATTAGGAGGAGGCTGCTAGGATAACTAACCATACCTCCCTCCACTGCCACTGAGTCTTAGCTCCTGGGAAGAATTTTTTTTTCTAGTTATTTTAAAAGTTTGTTTAAAGATCATGTTCCCAGGAGGGACAGGCCGAGAAGGGGTTGCCCCTTAATCTCCCTACTTCTAGACTTTCCTCCCCCTCCCCAAGTTTACCCCCCCAAACTGCCAAGCCCCACTTGTAGCCAGAATATAACTAGATCTTGCTTTTTAAAAAGGCAGAGAACAGCCTTACTGGGAGGGTGGACCTAGATCCCTGCAGGGCAGCCACTTCAGATCTCACGTGCTCCCAAGGCTCCCCTTCGCCGGGTGCTTTGAGGAGCACACCTCTGCCCCCCAGAGGGCGCTGTGGTCCATGTTCCAGGGCTCCCTCACAGTTGGGACTATGGCCCCAAGGCCTGTCTCAATCCATTCTGCTTGACGCACCCTTTTTTCTTCAGACTACTAGCTTCTGGAGTTCTTTATAGTTCTCCAACTCTTGAGTGTTTGGAATATTACTCTTGGTTAGGTTTTTGGTGACTCTAGAAATTGTTGTTTCTGTTCTACACTTTGAAAACTTTGTGACTTTACACCTAAAACTATTAAGTGTCTAGGAAAACCTTGGGCCTGAGTCACTGGCTCACCACACTCCATTATCTCTGCCATAGTCCCCGTGATGATCTATCTAGCCAGGGCTCAGCAAAGCCACAGGCTAGGGCTGTAAACACCTAAGAAGCTCCTGCATCCCAGCCTTCCCATGGAGGGCATGTGTGCAGAGCCCAGCATACTGCCCCATTCCTCAGTCCAGCTCCTGTCCAGCCCTGTGGCACATACCTGCCCAGTCAGCCATCAAATGAAAATAGCTGAGTTAGGCTGAGGTCCTGGGGAGAGGGGAGTGCAGAGGCACAGCGGAGGTCTGGCTTTAGGGTGTGGAATCAGCTCTGAGCTCTGTTCCTGCTGGGACCCTTACCCAGCTTTGAACTCCAAGCATCCCTGTATTGGGAACACTGAGGTTAAGGTCATTGTTATTGTGTTTATTGTTAATAAAACCATAGTACATTTACAGTAAGTGACATTAATGTTACAGTATCATACAATATTACAGCAATAAAATAACACCTATTCTTTGTACATCCAGCTCAAGCACTAGTTGAAAATATTTTCCAAAAATGTTAAGTCCCTGGGGGAGTTTCAAGGTGATCCAAGAGACATCTCCTGAATTGCCCAGGTCTTCTGATGAATAAATAATTTCTACAGTGCAGCCAGGCGGCACCTAGAGCAAGCTGTCCTGATGCTGTCCCAGTGTCCGGTCTATAAACAGGCCAGTTGGTAAGGAGCCAAGACTGCAAGGGGAGGCAGGGCTGGGATGTGGTGATGGTCTTCTTTAGCTCTTCCCTCCCACCAGTGCTGGGACTTCTATGCCCAAGGTTCCAGTCCCAGTGAGGGTGTGACCCTCTGTCCAGTCCTGAGTTAAAAGAACCTTGCACTCGAGACTGAGCCCGGGGAATGTGGAAGTACTGTTACCCCAGCTCACAGAGGCGGCCGAAGTCCAGCCTGAGGTTCCTTTCCTTTGGCCCTGAGCTACAGCAGCAAGAGCTGATGCCCCCAAACTCCTATGCTGTACCCTCTTACACCCTGGCCTTGAGAGCCTAGACGAACGTTAGCAGCCCTGAAGGGGGAGGGAGGCAGACTCAGTGCCAGGCCCTTAGCTTAGGCCTTTCAAAGGCACAACCTGGAGGGTGGGCCCACGATTTGGGCAGCCTTCCTCTGTGACATTTGAGAAACTAAATGCAAGTTTTTGCATTCAGTTGTCTGGGGTGCAGAGAGATGACATTCTATACATTCTTAGGGATGCCCACACTCCCAAGAGCCTCTCTTGGGTGGGGTGAACTGAACCCAGGTGGATCAAGACCTGCTGCTGAGCATGCAGGAGCCATAGAGTGAACCTCAAGGTGCAAATCCTATGAAGTTGCAGACATAGGTCACCTTTTGATCATACCCTGCCTTGTCAGTCACTGATGGGGCAAACAGGCTCGGGCATCTATCTACCCAAGGATAGATCACCACCAGTGGTGAGGGCCCTGGGGAAGGAGCTTGGCTCCTAGAAGGTCTAAGGCGCCCCCCCGCCCCCATCTCACACTCGGGAGGTGACATAGACAGAATGTACACGCTCGGCCAGGGTGCTCTGCAGGTCCTGCAGTGGATCCAGCCCCTGTACTTTGCTGCTGCGACTGTAGATGAGCTGCCGGAAGGCATCCTGCTCCAAGAGGGCCTTCATGTGCTTGAGGAAGAAGCCCTCACAGAACAGGGCCAGTTCAGGGGCGTTGTGGATCTGTGGGCAGGGAGATGAAGGGTGAGGCTCATGGTTTCTGTACAGCCCAATCTGAAACTGTCCCCACCCCTGATGTTACCAGCCCCAGGAGAGGTGCTCCCTGTCTGTCTCTTGCCACCACATTTGTGTCCGTTCATTTGTGAGTATCTCCTGCAAGTGGGACCTAGCTGGGCTCAAGTCCTAGCTGTGCCACCAACAACAGTCCCCTGACAGGTCTGTGCCTTGGGTTAATGTGCATGCCTTCCCTGTGTGACAGTCATTCCTACTAGACTTGCAGCTCCCTTCCTGAGGGCAGGCACTGTGTGCCTCTTGGTGTCCAGCATCTAGCACAAGGTTATTTCATGGGACTGCTGCTCTGTATCTTTAAGTCAACACACCCCAAATGGCTGCCCTGGCCTGGCTCTGGGTGGTAGCTGCCCAGTGGTGACCTCCTGGTTCTCTTAGGGTTAATGTTCTGGGCTGGGAGAGACAGAAGTCAAGATATGGACCAGATCAACCCGGTGACTGCAGGCAGGCTTAAGGCAGTGAAGGGGGTGTGTCTGGTAGAGTAGTGGGGTGGCTCTGGGAAGACAAAGGGCTGGACAGAGCTGGCAAAGCACAGGCTACAGCGGCACGCTCAAGTGAGGGGAGGAGTGGGTGGGACGCGGGGTCCTGGCAGGCGTGCTTGAGGGTGAGCCTCCAAGTAGCTACCATTACAGGCGCACCAGCCACTGCTGCCTGCAGTCCTTGTACTTTGAAAGATAGTGGGGGCGGCCTGGCAGTAGGGAGACGGAGCTGGTGCAGTGCCTTGAGCTGGGAGGGGTGGCAGAGCAGGGGCAGAGGAGACGGGGAGGAGAGACTGCTGATACCTTTCGGAGGTGGCTGGCTTAGCTGGGAGATGTTTAAAAATCAAATCGGACTTTTGGGGTGTGAGTTTGAGCAGATGGCAATGTCGTTTCTTGAGCTGGGGGAGACTGCTGGGGGGTGGGGGGGTGGACACCCACCTGAGGCTCGGCTGCTTGGCAGTCCCCAGCGCAGTGGCTGCGCAGAGAGGACAGTGAGCAGGATGTGCGGGGGACAGTGCGCTAGGGCTGCCGTGGGCAGCGCTGAGGGCTGCTCCAGCAGGAACTGCTAACCCCCCTTGCCCTCGAGATGGCCTAGCCACCTGCATGTCCTGGCCTGTCTGCAGGGGGAGTGGGGAGGAGGTGAGGGAGCAGTATGTCGTGGGAGGAAGCAGGGGAGCCCAGGCCCTCACCTTGGCATATTTGTAGGTGTTCACGGCGCTCTCCACGCTGAGCGTCTGGGAGCACAGGATCTCGCAGTGTCTCTGCAGGGCATCCAGCTGGAACAGGCTGGCGGCTGACAGCAGCTGGGAGAGAGGCAGAGTGGGCTTGGGGGACTCTGAGCTGGTCCTGTGGCCTGTGGCCCAGACATCCCAGAACAGAAGGCTTCCAAGCGTGCGTACCCTGCTTCTCCCCAGCATCCCTGCTGGTCCTGACTGAGGAAAAGCAACCGTGACCTTCATCTCTGCTCTAGGCCATCCGCTATTAGCAGGAGGCACAAAATGGTCTTTCTGACCTCAAAAGGTCTTGAGCTGTAACTGATGATGCTTCATCTACATGAACCCCTGAACCCAGATGCCCTGGTCAGCAGTAAGGAGTGAGAGCAAGAGGTACAGCCCTGCCCCATCCCCACTAGGCTGAGGCCAGGTATCCACAGATCCATCAGAGCTCTCCTTTTACTCCGAGAAAGCATTATGCAGGGGACCACGGCGGCCTCCAAGTCCACTGCTCCCCTTCTCCCTTCAAATGCTGTTGCTGAGACGGCATATGACATGCAGAGAGAGGTGTGGGGGGGAGGGGAGGGGAGGGGGAGAAGAGAAGAGTGCAGTGGTGTTTAGTGGAGGACCCAGCAGCTGGGGCCCCTGTGCCTCACCTCCAAGATGTCAGCAGTAGGGATTTCCATGGACTCTGTCCCGCCATAGTACAGATACTGCATCATCAGCTGTGGAGGGAAGGAGCCCCATGTGAACACGCACACACAGGCTGAGGAACACATGTGGCCCCCAGTGTGCTGCTCTAGCTGCTCCTCGGGGGCCGCTATGCCCTCCCATCCCTCTGCAGTCCCCGAACACCATGTCTCCCTCTGCTCTCCTCTGCTTAGGCTGAGCCTCACATGCTGTTTTCCACACAATGTGGCCTCTCCAAGCCACAAGCTTGAGACCCTTTCCTGCCTCTGTGACCAGATCAGGTCCACACAGCAGTTTCTCTCCAGTCCCCATGACAGAAGGGAAGATGGTTCCAGTCTCTTAGGCCTCAGCCCCTTCCACTCCACCCCACCCCACCAGGAAGCATGCTACTCCTTGCTTATTTGGTCTAAATTCTACACAAACTGGGTGAAGCAAGCCTGTATTCCAAACACTTGGGAGGCTGAGGTATGAGAATCGAGCTCAGCCCGGGCTACATAAGGCAACCTTATCTCACACCAAAGCAAAAGAATTCTGTGTCTGTATTCTGTATCTGAGGAGGCAGCCGACTTTCTGAAGGCATGACTGTCTAACCAGAAAACAATTCTCTCTGGCTGGCTGGGGAAACTGCCCAGCCAGGTGCTGGCAGGTATCTAAGTAAACAAGGCTCAGGCTGGCACAGGCAAGCGCTGTTGGGGCTGGCCCTCAGGCTGGAACGGCACCAGAGGGTCTAGGAGAAAGATCAACCACTGGCCTTGTCCAGGTACTGGGTGCCTCGGCCTCTCCCCACAGGGAAGTGAGGCCCTCTGGACCTCCTCAGCCCCAATTAGAGCCTTCACTGTATCTTCTCGTTGACAGTTTAGTGCCTGCCTGTCCTGCCACAGGGTGCATGCCTAAGGCAGGCCAAGGCCTTGGTTCCTCAGCCCCCTTGGGCTGGGCACTGAGTGGGGCCAACAGGGTAAAGGCCCAGCTCCGGGAGGGCTCTGGTCTAGGATTGGGACTGAAGTGGGTGGGTGAGGACTCTTTGTGAAGGGATGGGCCTTGGGACATTCTTGGCTGGGGTCTGAGATCTCGGTTGTCGCATTTCCCTTCCTGGGAGCTGGGTTTGGCAAGACTCGACCAACTATGGTGCAAGGATCTGTTTGAGGCCACTAGATTGCATAGGAGTACGTAGAAAGCCAGATAAGAATGCTTCATGTAGGGCCTTGCAGAGAGTAGAGGAGGATTAATTTTGCAGAATCCTGGTCATGTATCAGTTCTTAAAGCAGGCTGCATATGGGGCTGGGCCAACTTCCAGAGGAAAGGCCACAGGCTTTCCTGCCACCTGGGGGCAGTATTCAGGGAGGACACACAGACTGCCAAGCCATGTCCAAAGGGCAGGTTGGGCTGCCCCCCTGGCTATTCTTTAAAGGCCTGGGTTTAGTCAAAGGGGACTGGCACCTTCCTATACACTAGCCACTGGTCATGCATGGATTCTGAGCATTGGAAATGTGACCCCTCTGGGTGCTGCTAACACCTGCGATCCTAACTACTCTGGAGGCTAAGATTTGAGGATGGTGGTTTGAAGCTAGCCCAAGCAGGAAAGTCCATGAAGACTCTTATCTCCAATTAACCACCAAAAAACCAGAAGTGGAGCTGTGGCTCAAGTGATGAGTGCTAGCCTTGAGTGAAAAAACTCAGGGAGAAGCCGGGCGCTGGTGGCTCATGCCTGTAATCTTAGCTACTCAGGAGGCTGAGATCTGAGGATCGCCGTTCAAAGCCAGCCCGGGCAGGAGAGACTCCTATCTCCAATAAACCTATCTCCAATAAACCACCAGAAAACCGGAAGTGGCGCTGTAGCTCAAGTGGTAGAGCGCTCACCTTGAGCTGAAGAGCTGAGGGACAGCACCCAGGCCCAGAGTTCAAGGCCCACGACCAACAAAAAAACAAAAAACAAAAACTCAGGGAGAGTGGCCAGGCTGAGTGCAAGTTTCAGGACTGATGTGAGCATGCGCATGTGCACAAACACAAAACAGTATCCATTTATTACCTCTATTACAAGTTGAAATAATACTTGAATTACATTGAGTTGGATATGTTAAAAGTCTTTCCTGGTTTTAAAAATGACTTTGAATCTCCTAATTATCCATTTTGATCATCTGTTACTATATGTCTCCTTGGACTTCTTTCCTCAAGAAAACAGATGAGAATGACCTCCCTCCTCTCAGTACTGGTGAAATATGTTGGGAATTTTCCAAAACCTCAGGCTTTTTCAGTGAACCCTGATCCTGCATTGAGGGTTTTAGATCAAGGGAGCCCAGAAACCAAGAGTTCTTGAGATATCCCTCCCTCTCTCCTTATCCCCCTCCCCCCTCCTTCTCCCTCCCCCCCCCATACACACATACACACACTGCAGAGATATTGGTGAGAGCCCAGGAGAAGGGCCTTTTGTCTGAAGTCACCAGGAGGGTAGCTTGCTCTATCCTGACTCCAGTGCCCTCCTTCGCCCCTCAGGTGAGCAAACAAATGTGCATGCATCTCCCTAGCAATAGTGGTCACCTGCTTGCACATGTGCACGCATGGCCTCACTCTCGGCCAATCCCTGTCCCACCCGCTGGGACCTGCGTCCTGTGTCAGAGCCTGGCTCCACCTCATGTTCCAACTCACTTGGACTTTGGGCTTTTTAGCCAAACAAATTTCCAAAAAACCCTGCCCCTTCCCTAGGGAGTGTGGATCAGAGGATGGGGGAAGAGGCACTACTACACTTAGACAGACCCTGGCATGTCCCCCTGTGCCCCATCTGTTCTCCAGGTCCCAATGTCCAGTCCAGGTCACCGGCATCACTCAGTTGGACCCTCCACAGCTCCTAGGCCCCAGGGAGTTGTCACATCCTCTTCAGTCCCTTCCTCATCTCTCCTCTCTCTCTGTCCCTCTCTTTCTCTCTCCTCTCCCCCTCTCTCTTTGTCGGTCATGAGCCTGGGCACTGTCCTTGAATTTTTGAGCTCAATGCTAGTGTTCTACCACTTGCGCCACATTGCTATTCCCATCTTTTGGTGGTTAACTGAAGATAAAGAGAGTCCCATGGACTTTTTGCCTGGTCTGGCTTTAGAACAAGATCCTCATATCTCAGCCTTCTGAGTAGCTAGGACCACAGGCATGAGCCACTGGTGCGTGGCTTTTTTCTCACCTTTCTAAATGTAAACTCGATCAGTCACAGGTGTGAGGACCGAGTGTCACTTCACAACTGTGTGACTTTTTTTTTTTTTTGGTCGGTTGCGGGGCCTGAACTCTGGGCCTGGGCACTGTCCCTCAGCTCTTCAGTTCAAGGCTAGCGCTCTACCACTTGAGCCACAGCATCACTTCTGTTTTTTTCTGCTTATGTGGTACCGAGGAATCGAACCCAGGGCCTCATGCATGCAAGGCAAGCACTCTACCACTGAGCCACCTTCCCAGCCCGACTGTGTGACCTTGAACAAGCTACTCAGCTTCTCTAACTCTTAATCTCTCCAAGAGGGGCAATAATATACCCAACCCACACCCCAAGGACCAGGTTATGCTCTGAGACTAGTGGCAAAGCACCTAGAAATGAGGCTAACCACCTCATCGTGGTGTATTAAAGCTGCTGGGAGCTTCCTGGGTCTTTTGTTCTGTGGCTCCTTGGGGCAGCACCACATTCATTTCTGGTAGTTCTGAATGGAACATGCCATGGACCAGGCTCCTGGGATTTTGATGTGTGCTGTCCTATACCCAGAGCTCCTGTTAATTCGTCCTTGAGGCCTCAACCCGGCTGCCACACTGCCACAGCTCCATGTCTGGGACTCCTGCCCCATTCCTGTATCACTAGAGCCTCTTAAACTTCCCCACAAACTCTTGCAGAGTTTCACAAACCCAGGGTGCCTAGTTCTGGTTGTCTTGATCATGCCCTAGATGCGAACTAAATGACTGCAGGGAGGGAGAGGAAGCCAGCAATTTTAGATGTGACTCAGTGAGGACTCTGTGGAACCTGTGATCTCAGCTGTCTCTTGAGTAAAGCAAGTCCCTGCACTCTCTACCCTTGTTGCCTCTGGGCGTCAGACCTGCCCTGAAGGCTCCGTCCCTGCGCCCCACTCCAGCCTGGGGGTGCACAGTGGCCACTTTGTGGAAAGGCTGTCTCATCTGCCCTGACTGGAGTTTCTGCCTATCTGTTCAGGGGTTACAGCCCACAGCCATGAGCTTGTTCATCTGCTAAGGATGGACTCTTCACACTTTGTGCCTGGCCAGTGGCTGGGGTTTGATGCTTGGCAGGGAGCAGGAGGAGTGCTGCCGCCCTTTCCAGTGACATTGAGGTGAGCGGGGCCCTAGCTGGGCACCTGTGAAGATGCAGGTTTGGGGGGTGGGGGCCTGGATGGGGTGTTCACTTGCTAGGAGTTCATTCTAAGACAAAGGCCCATACACTATGTGTTTCCTTCATGTCTATCTGAGGCTGCAGGCCAACAGACACCCTCAGAGGTATTCCCCAGAGAACAGAGTGTAGGATTAGGCAGTGGCCCCAGAGGGACTTCTCTGAGTAAAGGGTGGGGTGCCCAGGTCTACCCACCTGAAAAATGTGGTACTTCATGTCGCTGATCTCAATCGTTTTGCTGCTGTCTCCATCATGTTCCGATTTATTGGTCATTAGTGTCTTGAATCTGGAGCAAAGGAGACAAGGTGGAGATGAATGTAACCTGTGTGACATCAGCACGATCCATCACCCAGCCGATGACTGGGACAGGACCCTTTAAAAATGAAGGCTGTCTTCCCAAAATAACTCTGGGCAGGTGACATTTTACATCATCCTGGGTTGTGACAACTAAGCTGTCCCCAATGGCCCTCCCACCCACAGAGACCTGATGCTTGTGGTCCGAGTCCTCATTGCAGAACATGTACGTCTTTAATGATCTGCCCAGCTGGGCCTTCTGTGCCCTGAGGTCACTGCCCTGTGTCTCTGGGGGACTGAGACTGTTCCCCACAGCTGCCTACCTGTTAGAAGCGGTCACCAGCAGGACTTTGTGTGCATAAAACAGCTTCCCCTCCACGAGGAAGGATACATCTGACATCTCCTTGTTGTTTAGAAAGTGAGGATCTGTGAACAGGGCAAGACGGGGAAGTGACTGAGGGGTCTACTTCCAGGAGTGTGGGGATGTGGGACACAAGGGGCGAGGAACAGAGAAACTGAGGCCTTGGCACTTGCAAATGGGAAAGGAGGGCAGAAGGTGCCGAAAAGACAACACAGTGTGGGGAAGGAGTAGACAGGCCGCACCTAGCCTGGCGGGCAGGGTCTTCCGGATTTCTGGGATGCTGGGGATGGGGCTGGTGCCGTAGCAGTGTGTGAAGATGGTGGCCAGCTGCTGGATGACGGAGTCGTTCTGTGGGGAGAGGCAGAGGGGGTGATCAGTGTGTCGCTGAGTCTTCTGTTTAGAGCTAGAGAGGCATCGGGCTAATTTCAAAAGTCCAGACCAGGATGAGAGCGGTCGTTGTCTTTTGTTCCTCTTGGATGTGTCTTGGCAAGAGAGAGGCCTACTTCCTCACCAGCTATTCTCCAACTAGCTATTTTGTCTGGGCTCCAGCCCAGACAGACACACGGCCTCTGCTGCCCTGGAGCCCGGCCTGTGCACCTGGGTTGTTGCAGGGTTGGGTGTCTGCGTGTGGAGGGCTACCCGTGTCTGTCCACAGGTGTCGATCCAGGTGTCTGGGCCAGGGTCGGGGTGAGGACTGTGGCCTCTGTGGCTTGGGGTCATGGCTGCTGGCCCACACTCACCTTGCTGGTCTTGAGGATGTCGAACATGAGCTGCAAGCCCTCGGTCACCAACTCCTCGTTGTACTCTTCCTCCTTAATGGAGCTGAAGTCCCGCAGGAGGCTCTGCACCACCGAGTACCGGGACTGGGAGAAGGAGGTTCGCAGGGACTCGATCCAGATGTGCAGCTTCCAGGGGACGCCTGGGCCCCGGCGGGGAGGAAGAAGAGCTGTCAGTAACCTCACAAAGCTCTAGCCACAGACCACGGATGCCCCCACCCCACCGGAGAGACCCGCCCCAACATTCCACGCTGCGTGACGGTCCCTGTGGAGCTGTGGGAGCCACGGAGCCACGGGACAAAAGCTTCAATTCATTGCTGGGCCTGGTGGGCAGGCAGGGGAGTGGCCAATGATGGGGAAGCAATGAGCAAAATGGGCAGCCGGGCCTGGGGAGCTGTTTCTTCTCTCACTGGCTCTCTTGCTGAGAACCCACTAATGCTGGGTCCCCCGAGTGGCCTGAGTACCTGGAAACCGCAGGGAACTCCACAGCACATAGCCCACACGCCCCGCCTCCCCCATCCTAGGTGGCAACTGGAAACAAAACTGGGCCCCATCACAAGCAGTCAGCTAGCTGTGCGTGTCAGTTCACATCCGGGGCATGTCATGACTATTTACCAGCGCCCCTGTGTGTCAGTGGGACCGTGGAGTCATTTCAAGCTGCTGTGGGAAGTTCATGACAAAGCCAGGTATATTCCTGGTAATTACAGTGACCCCTAAGCTTGCTTGGAGATTGAAAAGACCTGAGACACAGTGATGGCATTCCCTTGGGACACAATGACAATGCCGGCCTTGTGGGTTTCTTGGCTGTCGGCAGGAGGCGGTCCTCATTTTCTAGCAGAGGCCGCCTTGTTGCTCTGGTGGCCCAGCCCTGCGGGTCTGTGCCTTTGGCCTGTGACAAACAGCACGGTTGTCACGGAGCCAGGGGCCCGCAGTGGGCAGCATGCTTTGCGCCCGTTCTCGCTGCCAGCTCTGAGTCAACTCATGAAGTGGGAAATGGGACTTGGAGAGATTCCGTGCGGTACAGATAACAGGATCTGTCCACGTTTGTCCTAAAAGTTTCTCTGAAGGCACGAAAAACATCCACGGACTTGCAGATCTAAGGAGGAGGAGGTTGGTTGAGCAACTGGACATGTTGACTCATTGGGGTACTGCGGGAGACCCCCCTCCCCCCGGGGCTCCACAGTCCTGGGCTGTATCACCTGGGAGGCGGGTGGGCTTGAGGGCAGAGACCAAGTGTTGTGAGCTCAAGATGTGTCACTGCTGAGGACCGTCTCAAGCCTGGGGCATCTCTGGCCTGGTCATGAGGCAGTCAGGTCCTCATTGCCACCCTGCTGTCCCATGGCTTCCATCTATCCTATGGGCCCTTGACCTTCCCTGGCCTGATGAGGAGAGATTGTGACACACTGTGGTGCGTGTGATTGCGCAGTCTCACCCAGGGCCCTCAGCTCCATGGTAATGTCCACGTAGCCATGCTCAGCGCTGTAGTACATGGCCTCCTGCAGCGCTTTGGTGCGGGTCCGGCTCAGCCGCAAGGGGCCCTCGCTGCCGCTGCCCTGGCTCGAAGTGTCGCTTTCCTCGACTCCCTCCGCCAGGATCTCCTCCAGGGACAGCACATCCGCTTTGGCTTGCTGCGGCTGAGTCAGGAGCTTCCTTAGGACATTCCTGAGGACCAAGAGATTAAGGAGGATGAGGTCTGGGGTCCCCAGGACAGAGAGACAGTGCGTGCCTGAGCTGCCTTCCATGGCTCAGGAATGGGAGAGCTCAGGGGCTGTTTCCCCTTCCTAGTCAGGTGGGCCAGAACTCCCAAGGACCTCCATCTCCAGACACCTGGAGGGGACAGGGCAGGGGGCCAGGGCCTGCTTGCTGTCTTGGCATTACTGAGGAATCAGGCTTTGGGGTGAGCAGGACTTGTCCTTCTGGCTTTTCTACTCTTTGACAACCTTTTCTACCTCTTGGAGCTCAAACAGCTGTGTGTCCTTAAGAGAGAGGGCTGATGCCCAGGTATTCAACACTCACACACACCTGCAGCTCCTGAACCGCCGCAGACCCCGCGTCTCTCCCATGTTGATGGGGTGAAATGGGGATGGGTGCTACAGAGAACTTGTTTCCATTACAACACTGGGCTGGCTGAGCTCATGTCTGCGTACAGGCCCTGCAGTGGATGTGAGGTGTCGCGGTCTTGCTCAAGGCCACACTGGGACAGCCTCAGGATCTTTTGTCACATTCCCTGGCCTGTGGCTCTGGGATGGCTACAGCACCGCAGGGGGCCTACGTCTGATTAGGGCTGAGCCTCCCTTCTGCAGGCTGTGCAGAACCCAGGGCCATCTCCAAGGGGCTGGTTGGCCATCAGCCTTCCCTGGAGTTTTCCACAGTATCTTTTTATGCCAGCCAGCAGCTCATGCAGGTGGTCTGGCCACAGGGCCTGTCTCTAGAATCCCATTGTCTCACGAGATAATGAGAGGCAGAGGAACAGACAGGGGTGGGAGGAGGTGGGGGAAGTCACAGAGAGGCAAACACAGGACATGGGGAGACAGGGTCCCATGGACAGTGGTTTGGGTGAGTGAGTGTGGGGTGCAGGAGCAAGGTTTTCTGGAGCAGGGACACAGCAGGAGGCTAAGCATGGTGGTGAGAAAAGCCCTTGCGACTGCAAATCTAGGTCCTGCACGCCAGCCCCGCTTCTCCAGCCCCCGCTGTGCCCTCTAGTAACCTCTTCCCTCGCTTCCTTCTGTCCCCCAGCACTGCCTAATGGCCTTGTGTTCAGTCTGCTGCTTCCCTGTCACAATGCTGGGCAGGTCCACCATCTGCTCCTGGAGTCACATGCGACTTCCTGCGGAGCCACCAGGAGCCTCTGCACCAGCCAGCCGTGTGCTGTGCTGGAACCCCTGGGGTGCTCCAAGGCCCCCACAGACCCCAGAGAATCAGCACTAGGCACATGGGGGATGTGGGCTTGATGGAACCCTGGCATCTGCTGTGGCTGGTTGGGGCTGGGACAGTATGTCTAGAACATGCATCCAAGGCCCTGTTCCAGTCTCAGGACTGTCTGGCCTCAGATACCGGGCCATGCTAAGCGGCCCATCACCCCGTGCCGACAGGCCGCCATGCTGGCTGAGGCCCTCACGGGCTCTGACCTCTGGAAAGGCCTCGGGTCCACCCTTTGTGCTGCCGTCTGGAGCAGAGGAGTCCAGGCTGCTAGAGCTCACGTCAGTAGTCACACAGGGCAGGCCTCCCAAGGCAGGTACCTGTGGCCGTGGGCGGCCGAGTGGCTGAAGCAGTTCATGTCCTCGTGGAGGGAGGAGGCCATGCCGTTGGCTTCCAGCATGCTGAGGAGGGGGTCGGCACCTCGGCTCAGCAGCAGGCTCACGAGCTCGTAGTTCCCTGAAAGCAAAGGGGGCGATGCAAAGGGAAACCTGCACTCTGCCCCTCAGGGGAGGACGTGGAGGCCTGGCTGGGCTCCTGGCCTGGTCGAGCCCTTCCTGGGAACCAGGCTGAGAAGAAACAGTACTAGCAGGGATGCGGGGAAGGGCTGAGGGTCCCAGGAAGGGGTATCTCAAGGGTTCCTAAAAGCGGGGGCATGTGGCCCAATGTCCAGTGGGTGACCTAGCGGAGAGGCCTTTGTTGGACGGGGCGGCGGTGGGTGAACGTACCGGCCGCAGAGGCCAGCTGCAGGGGCGTCTCCGCGTAGCTGTCCTCGCCGCTGTTCACTGCCGATCCTTCCACGTGGGCACCAGCG
Organism: Dipodomys ordii; assembly: GCF_000151885.1. Lineage (NCBI taxonomy): Eukaryota > Metazoa > Chordata > Mammalia > Rodentia > Heteromyidae > Dipodomys > Dipodomys ordii. The sequence continues at coordinate 11,987,842 of NW_012267262.1, forward strand.
TCCAGCAGCAACTGGGGGAGGTGGAGGGGTGGGGGGGGGAGGGCAGCACTTAGCAGCAGCAGGGAGCGGCTGGGACTAGCCTGAGGCGGCAGGGCCTGGGGCCAGGACCTGAGATTCTCCCCAGACTCATGACCAGGACATGGCTCACACTGGCAGCCAAGAAACTAGCACTTACAAATCCCTGTTTACTCTTAGAGCTGAAAAGTTCTAGAACCTTTGACACCACTCTTTTGTGGTTCTGGAGCAAACCTCTAAGCTATGCTGACCTCTGAGCTCTTTGCTCCACTCCCCCTGCTGCCCCCCAATAGCTTCATTGACTTGCAGAACTCAGCAGATGGGACAAAAGAGAGCGTCATCTGCAATCCACAGAGGGAACAAGGCCCCAGGAGGCAGCAGCAGCAAGAGAGTCAGGCGCGGCGCTGCCAGGGGGCAGGGAGTGACCCAGTCTGGTACTTTTCTCTGAGCCTCTGTTGCCATTTGCAAAACGGGACTCAAGGCCAGCCTTGCCATGTTGCCGAGATTACACGCAACAACGCCTGACACACTGTGGACCTGTTCACCAGCGGAGCCCTTGGGCTCCTTCCTCACTGGAGACATTCAACAGCTATTAAGAAGAGGTAGGGCTGTCCAGGACAGCAAGTGGCCTCTCCTCATTCCAGCAAGGACAGGTTTGCCAGAAGACAGACAAGCCAGAGTAACAGATGCCAAGCAGCTACAGCTGGCCCGGGCCTGGCTCCACCTTGGTGGCAGGGGTGGTGTCTGCATTCTGCTCTAGAAAAGGTGACCTTCAGCCCAGCCTGCTCCTCATCTCCCTGGAGAAGTGAGGTGAAGAGCCCAGGTGACCTGGCAGCTCCCCTGTGGGGTGTGGAGAATGGAAGATGGCCGGCCGCTGGTTTCGGTCAGAAACCAGTTGGTCCTTTTCACCTGCACCCGTGCTGATGCTCTGGGGGTGGAGGCTGCTGGGCAGGAGAAACTGGGCTCCCTGCCAGCCCAGCCCAGGGCCTAGCCAGGCCCCGGGCCTAGCCCACAGGCCCTCACTGCGCTGAGGATGGAACTTGGGCAGGCAGTAACTGCAGCGAAGGCAAGATGCAGGAGATTGCTGGGCAACTGCCATTGACCAGGCTGTACTGACGGCCATGTTGGTCAATGTGACCCCTGTCCTCTGAGGCAGACACTGCACTAGCTCTAAGAAGACTGTGAGTGGGGGGTGGGGTGTGGAGGGAGGTCTGAGGACCTGGGATGTAAGTGACACCACGTGAAGCTGCTCTGCCCACAGCTTCAATTTCTATAAAACACCCAGCCCCCACCACCCGTCATGGCGGCCGCAGCTCCCTAGGCCGAGGTGGGGAACTATGCTGCTCAGTTTGTGTCACCGTGTCTTCTCGCTCAGGAACTGGGAAGTGGAGGGACCAGGCTTCTTCGGGGTGGGGTGGGCGTGTGAGGGAAGAACTGGAAAGGAGCCGGGATAGAGAGCCAGCTTGGTGAAGGGATTCATGAGGAAGCAGAGTGAAGGGTCAGAAAGAAGGGGGGAAAGCAAGCACTCACACAGGTCCCAGCTGTGCGAAGACTTGCAAGAAGAGATGGCAGGGCCTCGTTCAGTTTGGACCTGGGTCTGTTTTCTCACAATTCCTCACGTATCCTGACACTAACCCCTGCTTTCTTTGAGGCTAGCGATGTGGGCTGCTGCTGCTGCATGTGGATCAGGTGAGCTGGCCTCCGCCATCTCTCACTCCAGGCAGCTGACTCCCAACCCCCAAGGGCCTGTGGCTATGCTTGGGGTCCAGCCCACCTAAGAAGCTGGGGAGCTGGCTGAGTATCTGGCAGGGCTTACCTGCACTACAGAGATGTGTCCGTGCAATACAGCAAATGTTAGTGAGGTCCAGTGCCTGCTGTCGGGGTGGATGGAGGGGTGTCTGGGAGAGTTGCTTGGAACCTGGAAAACACACACCATCGCTATTTCCTGGGTAGGTGACATCCCTGAGCAGAGAACTCTGGGGCTTTGGATAGGCAGGTTCTCCTGCAGGGATAGTGAACAGGAGTCAACTCAAGTGCTTTTGACATTTGATAGGTAATGTCTGCCTGGAGCACTATATGGATGAGGCTCAAGAGAAAAGAGTGGCTACTCCATTAGTAATGTCTCTCCTGGGCAGAAGATGGTAGAGGGGAGACGCTCTCTATCTCAAAAAGACAGAGCTAGACTGGGCATTAGAATCCTTCTAACCACCCCCAGCTCTTTGCTGTGATCTGTTACCTTGTATTTTTAAGTCTTTGGAGACATATTTACCCAGTTGCCCAAAACATTGCACCCATCCTGGCTACTGGAGACCTGGGGGTGGGGGTGGTCTCTCACTGGGCTAGGGCCTAAAAAGCAGGCCTCTGGGCTTGCTTACCTGGATGTCCAAGTTTGCTCCGGCATCAATCAACATCTGGACCATGGCTTCATCCCCAGCAGCACAGGCATACATCAGTGGTGTCATACCCTGCACGAATAAAAGGCAATTACTAAGCTGTCTGGAGCAGAATGCAACACCCAGCATCCCATAGGCCTCTGTGTGAGTGCTCCCTTCTTCCCTGCCAGCTTCCTATAGACCCTCAGAGCAAAGGACACAGAAAGAGTGTGTAGGGGATTTCCATAAGCATTGTGACAGCAGAGGGGTGAAAAGCACACGCCCTGCAGCCAGGCCAAGGAGCAAAAGCCAAAGGAGTGTTGAGTCTGGTGCGGTCCTGGTCCTCTCTGTGCAGTTTCCCCATCTTTACAGGGAAACAACAGTACATACCTCATAGGCTTGCTGACAGTGTGTGTCAGTGCTTAGTACCTTTGGTACTAACCTAGCACTTAATCTCACCTTGATTGAAAGCTCAATTAATAACAACACAGCCACTGCTGTTCCTATGTCATACTGCCACATTCCAAGCCATCCCAGGCCAGGGCATTGAAATCTTGTTATATGATGGACAGGCAGTATCTCATTTAATCACTGTGCTAGTCTTAAGGTGTGTGTGTCGGGGAGTGGAGGGGAGGACTTCTATAATTATGTGAAATGGAGAAAGGGAATTAACTACTGAGGACCGCACAAACAGTACATGGACCCCAGGTCCATGTGAGCTTTGAGCTGGTGCCTTGAGGCATCACACAGAGCGTGGAGGGGCGTTTGACCAATAGATGTGCTGCTAAACAGTCCGGGGCTTTTCTGGAAGCTGTACCCTTCCTGAGGCAGGCTGTTCATGGGCTGGCTCCCTGGCTGGGGTCTCCCTGCGGCCACTCACAGCAAAGGCAGGGCAGGGAAGTGTGTACTGCACAGTTGGATCCTGGTAAGCATGTGTCTGGCGCCCCGCAATATTATTTATTAGGTTATTTGTGCGTAGACAAGATCTCTTTAACTCATACATCCTTGTCTAGTGCCAAGAGATAAAGAAATGGCCTGCGATTAATCAGGGGGTGAGAGGGCTGTTTACCCACACGTCAGCCAGTAAACAAGAGGGCCATGCTTTCCCAAAAAGCCAATGGCAACCTCATGGAAATTTGGCTCTGTTTCACACATTCTTGACTTTTTTTTTTTTGATCCACACATCTGTACACAATTCAGAGTATAAACTGGGCTGTGAGCCGGAACGGGGGAAACCACTTGTGTGTGTGTGTGTGTGTGTGTGCGCGTGTGCGCGCTGTTTTCTTCCCCACTCCAGGCACACAGAGTCTAAAGAGGCTGATAAACAAGACTTCAAGGATAATCATCTTATTCACAACCATGTGACAACAACAATAATCATATGGATGGCAAGAACCAGAGAGAGAACATCAACCAGGCATTTACAAGGTGCCAGAGGGAAATTCTCCTGACAGTTCTATGTGTCACCCCCCTCTCAGAGGCTGGGAAACAGAGGCTCCTCCGGAAAGCAGGGCAACCCACGAAGGTTACTCAGCTATGAGGCGCTGGACTAAATCCTCATCTATCGGAAGCGCAGGTCCACTGGCTTCTTCTCTATGCTCCAAAGGACGACACTCCCACCCAGCCCCCACATCTGCTGTGCTAACCAAGCCCCTTTGGCCTGTGATCACCCTGTCATAGCTCTGCCCCATCTGCATGGAGGAGGCGCCATGCGGTGCTGTACCTCACCCCTGTCTGCCCTTCAGTCTTAGTTCTAACTCCTCCAGAGGTGGCTGTCCCACCCCTAGCGCCTGCTGGGAACCCAGGCTTCTTCTGGTGCCCTCTTTCTGTCATCTCATCTGACACCCTTGCTTCACCCTTCGTGTTGCTTAACTTTCCCTGTGTTTCTGTGTGGTCTTCCCAACCACACAGTGCCATTATTTATTCAATAACTGCTCCTCAAACAGTGTGGAATAAACAAATGGGATATTTCACCGTGGTTAAGAGCCAGAGTCAGATTGCCTGGATGCTTCTAATCCCGGCTCTGCTTCTGACTCATGGTGGCATTTTAGACTGAAGCACCCTCTCTGTATCTCAGTCTCCTTGCTGTAAAATGAGGGTTGGGGTGGGGTGGGGAGGGGAGGGAGGATTACAGTACTGTGTCATAAGGCTGAGGCCAAAATTAAATAATTAATCTATGGAAGCACTTATGATCAAAGAAAGCCTGGAACACAGAAATGCTAGATACATGGAAGCTGTTCACTGCAAAACAAAATACCAATACAAACACAAAATGCTGGGCTTTTACAAGTTACCTCTGCCATTCCTACCCTTCCTCTGGCTCCATTTGACTCCTAAGCACTTTCCATTAACGTGCTCTCTACCTTGTGGGCCTATTTCTTTTGTTGCCTGGTCTCGCACTACAATGTCAGTGCCACAAGGACAGATGGCAGGTCACACACTCCGTACACATGTTAGTAACTGCTGACTTCTCTGGACTCTTCCCCAAGCATGCACTGTTGGAGAGTTATAAGCAGGGCACTGCTGGCTCATGCCAATAATCCCAACTACTCAGGAGGCTGAGATCTGAGAATTACAGCCCACAGTCAGCCTGGGTAGACAGATCTAGGAGACTCTTCTCTCCAGTTAACCGGCAAAAGTTGGAGCTGGATGCGTGGCTCAAGTGAAAGAGGACCAGCAAGGGGTGAAAAGGCCAAGCTAGAGCATGAGGGCCCTGAGTTCAAGCCCCAACAGTGGGGAAGAGAAAAAAGAACCCAGAGAGCCAAGGTGGGCCAAGGGTGCTGGGGAATGTCCCACTGACAGCCCATGTGAAGCAGGAGGAAGTTCACCGTTCAGAGCTAACCAGTCTCAGCTTAGAACACAGGGCATAATACATCCAACTCGAGCAACTGTGAATTCCCTAGTGTGGGTCCTAAGCCTGGCCTAGCAGAGCTCTCAGAAATTACCTGGTCGTCCATGGTATTCACCCCGTCTGGGCCCAAGGCCTCGATGGCCTGGCTGATGAGGTCCGTCCTCCCGCAGTTGAGCATGCGGAAGCCCAGGTCCTGGTTGAATCTTTCCGTGGCAGCTCGGGCGTCCAGCCTCCGGAAGGAACTGAAGCAGCATTCAGGTCTGCCCAGGAGAGACCAGGAGTGGTGAGCATGACTGAGACATGTAATACCACTGGGCCAGGCTGACACGTGGAATGGGAATGGCGGGGTAGGGGAACAACTGGGAATTAAACTCAGATGACTGTCCTCACCACGTCCTGTGACCTGAAGAACACATACTTGGACAGTTTGGAACTGTCAGGGACTATGTTCCTGAATAATAAGACATCTCAGGAACCAACCTGAGGCTCAGGCTGGGTCTAGGACCCAGTGGTGGACTAGCATTGGACTGCTATGTACCACTTGTGTGGAACAGACTGCCTTCAGCCCATGAAACCAGTCTTTGAGGCAAAAGCTCTCTAGGGTTTCCTAGTAAGGCCCAGCAGTATTAAAAATATGGCCATGCAAGGTCTAGAATACCACTAGGAGCCTGTACAACCTGCCAAGGAGAGCCACAGAGAAAAACTCGTATCTTCCCAGGGCACACAAAGATGCCCAGTAGGCAGCTTCCGTCTGGGTTTTCGGTTGGGTCAAAATGTGAAGAGATGTGGTTCAGGCATCTACACAGACAACTGAGGCAGAAGTGGTATTTGGGCAGAGATAAAATAAAGAGAAGCATGAAACTGGGAGTGAGCAAAGGAAGGGGTGACACCGTCCAAAAAGAAATGTACTTGTTACCTGACTTACGAAACTGTAACCTCTCTATAAATTACCCTTGTAATAACTGTGTATGTATATTAACAAAAGGAAAGAGACAAGACTTTCACTAGCTAGAAATGGACAGAGAGATCCGGAGAGAGCTACTAGATAGCAGCTCCCACAGGAGAGGAGGGTATAAATGGGGGTGCTCTGGGAAGGAATGAAGGCAGCATGAATGGAGGGGCATGGGGACTTGGGTGCAAATTCAGATGCAGTTAATTTTTCAGCTGAATGTCTATGAGCAAGCTGCTGGTCCCTCCCTGACCCGTACTCTCTTCATGTATAATATGGGCTTACAGTCCCTTCTCCCGAGTTATCATGCATCTAACAAGGAAGGGCTCAGCCCAGGACCTGCCTCCAGCAACAGGGGCAATTACAGGAATGGAAGAGTCAGCCGCGTCCACCCTCCCCCAGCACCAGTGTCACACTCTGTGTGCTCTCTGGCCCAAATCCAAACGTGCATCTGCTTGGTAGAGTGGACACCGGCTGTGGAGCATGCGTCCTGCAGGCAACAAAGGCCTAGAGCAGATCAGATCCCATACTCAGCCCTGACATTTGTGGGGGGGAACTTCTCAGAGCAGCCTTCCCCAGCCCTGGCCACCAGGAGAAGGGAGGGGAATCGCCAGCGGCTGGACATGGGGGTGAGCCCTCCTTCCCCTCTGTTCCTTACTTGAGCTGTCGGGGCTCGCAGTCCAGGCCGGGCAGCAGCAGCCGGGCTGCCTGCCGGATGTCCCCACTGTCCACCGTGAGGCTGCGGCGGTGCTCGGCATAGGTGATGGCCACGCGCATCCACTCCATCAGCGGCGGCAGCAGCATGAAGGGCCTGTGAAGGGGCACATAGAGGTCAGGCCTGCGGGACGCGCTCCTTGAAGGGGGGGAGCCCTGCGGCACATTTGGTCTCAGGCCCTCCAAAGTGGCAAAAGTGGGTCACCGCCATGTACATCCGGGGTTCTGACACTCCCTCCCTGCCACAAGAGCTCATCCACGAAGGGAGGCTCTCCTTTCTGCAGAGGGGAGATACTGTCTCAGGGAGGTGGGGTTCAGAGGAAAGAGCATCATGGCCAGGCACCAAGCTCAGCTTTGCAACTAGCAGCTCCGAACAAGCATTCCTGAGCCTGCAGTGTGGGTGACACCTGTTCCCAGGGGTGTTGTGAGGCTGGATTAGGTGATGTGCACCATACTGCCTGCGTGCAGTGGACAGTCATTGTTTCCCTGCTTACAGCCCAGGCTGAGATGCGGCTACAATCACAAGGCTAGTGCTCAGGGAGTGCAAGAGGCAAGCAAAAGGCCACCACCAAGGGCTGCAGCTGAGAGCTACAGGGGACACCTTTTGAAGGCACTCTGTATGCCACCAGGGGGCGCCATTCACCATGGCTGTGAGAGAGCCCCCAGGCACAGGGTCTTTCCTCCTCTCCCCACCCCCCTCCCATTCAGCCAGTTGTGTGGGGAAGGTTTATCTTGTCCCCTATCAGCTTTAGCAAGACCCTGGTGGCGAAGTGGGCTCAGGCTTGAACAGCCTGACATCTCTCAAGGCCTCAGCAGCCAGTCTTTGGTTTCAGGACTCAGTGGACACCGCCAGCCTGGCGGGCTGAGCTTGAATATTGCTCATATCCCCTCCCCCATGGGTCGCAGGGAGAAGGAGGCCCTGGCATCCTGCCCTTCATGGCTGTTTTCTCTGATGACAGTTCAAGAACAGGCCTCCAAGGCTGCCTGTGTTCCTGGTCCCTCCCTCCCAAGGCCTCCTCCTTCTTAAACAATCCAGGGAGTGGGCACCAGGCCCGGGCCAACAGCCAGGCCCCATCCACACTCCACTTCCGCTGATACCCCGGGTTCTGAAGCACCGGCCTGCGCTGCCACCAGCACCATGCTCCCCAGCACACAGCGAAGTTCTCCAACCTGGCGACACCTAAGAGGAAACGCAGGCCTCAGCTACCTCACACGCCAGCTACGGGCCGGCACTGGAGACTTCATCACTTATCTCAGGCCTCCAAAAGCTTAGGTCATCTTCAAGGTTATAAACGCATCTCCTGGAGGGTGAACGGTGCTTTCCATTAAAACAAAATAAACCCAGGAATAATCAGATGTGACCTTGAAGATGGTTCTCGTGGGCAATTCCTCTGAAGTTCTAGTCTCATTCTTGCAGAAAGCACATCTGAGTCTGTATCACTTCACTGGTCTCAAAAAATACTGATGTGTATGTGTGTGTGTATGAGTGTGAGTGTGTGTGTATTCATGCCTGTGTGTGTATGGGGCCAAATACCATTAAAGCCTCACTATCCCTGGTCTTCAAGGGCCAGTGTCCGACACAGCAGACCACCAGTGTTCAAGGCTCTGCAACCATCAGAGAACCACTCATGAGAACCATCCGTTTTCACCTCTGTTTGTTGGATCCCGTTTATTCTTCTTCAAGGCTTAGTGTCAATGCTACCTCTTTCCAGTGGCCAAAAAGCTTTTCCCGCCCCTAGGTCCTCTGAACTCTCTTTTAGCACGGAATGTGTCTGACCTTCCTGCCTAGCCAACCAGCTCTAAGGTCAAGAGTGATAACTTTCTCATCTATGTATCGGGCTGTGGCCTGACACCATAGGTTTGAGGGATGACTGAACGTGTGGATGAACGCCAGCCCCTAGTGTAACCCATCAGATTTTTCAGGTATGGATCAAATCACAGTTCTGCTCCCCAAAGAATGACATCTCATTTTCAAAGTCATGGTGTTGACTTGTGAGACCGAGAAGCTGGAAATTATGGGGGAACTCGAGTCATCTAAGAAGGAAAAGCCATTCATGAGTTATCCTTCCCTTCATCTACATACAGATTTGAATTCCCCTCACATGTCTTTTTTTTTTTTTAACATTTGTTATAATTCTCATAATGCAAGGCTGGAAGGTAAGCTGTCTATCCACCCCCCTAATCCAAGGAAAAGGCTTTAGTTAAACCCCTAGTGGGGGAGACTGATGTAAAGAAAAAAATAATTGTGGGTTCTGTCAGCCATTCTTCCTTGCCGTGGCTAATAGCCAAGACAAAGCGCCAAGTGTGGTTACTAAACCTCTAAGTGGGTATCTCTCCATTGTACCGGGGGAAATCCGAGAGGGAGTAGGGGAGATCATGCCTCACAGATGGCAGCGATTCCTTCTCTGCTTCATGCCTGTCAGAACCCAACACATGTGAAATGGTGGTGTGCGGGGGGGACCGGGAACATACAGGGCTCTGTGTGGCACTGAGCCATCTTGGTTCGAGTCTGGAAAGTGGAAAACTATACTTGCCAGACTCCTTTGCGGCTGAGGTTCTGGATGCAAATTGGGTTTCATCATTAAGAGGCTACTCCTTAAAGAATGGGCAAGTGAACACAAGGCAGAGGCTACTTTGTGTCTATTTGATTTTTGCTAGCAAACCAGGTCCTCAAAGCATGAGGTCTTCCCCAGCCCATCAACATCTTTCTATTTGTTTTCTACTTTTCTTGTGTGCTAGAGGTAGTACTGATCAAAGTAATAGAAAAAATTTTCTTTTTTTTTTTTTCTGCGCCAATACTGGAGCTTGAATTTGGCTTGGGTATTGGCCTTTAGCTTTTTTGTTCAATGTTTAGCATGCTACCACTTGATACACAGACCCACTTTTGGCTTTTTGGTGGTTAACTGGAAATAAGAACCCTTACAAGACTTTCCTGCCCCTAAGGCTGGCTTCAAACTGTGATCCTCAGATTTCAGCCTTCTGAGTAGCTTGGATTACAGCCATGAGCCACTGGTATCCAACTTTAGAAAAGATTTCTTCATTCTAGCTTTCATCTTGAATCTTGTCTCCAAGAACATATGCTCAAACAGAGTTCTAGGGTCTGCTCTTGGGGCAATGCCCTTACTAGGTAAGTTCTGTGTTCGTGAAGTCTTTCTGGTGGCTCGGCCTAGAATCTATTCCTTGAGCCCTTTCAGAATCCTATTAGTACCTTCTGCCCTAGCTGAGTTCCTTCCTGCTCAAAATACTTAGTGTGGTTGTATTTCCTGAGTGGAACACTGATTAATACTCCACCAGCCAGGCCTGCCCCCATAGCAACCTCTTCAGGCCTTCCTCCTTGGTTTAGCCTGGCCCATGTTCTTTGGGCAGGTGAAACAGTAAGTAATCTATGGGCTCTCTCAGCAGCATGCTCCTCAGGGGCTGTGAGTTCTAGGCTACTGTTTCCTTTTCGGAAATTTCATCTTACCCACTTGTGCATGCTGAGAAGAGCTGGACATTCTGGGAAATCCCTATGAAAACTCCCGCCTCTTACGTTATCCCCCTGGAGTAGAGGGCCCAGGGGAGTGAGGCACGCATCACCCTCAGGGTCTCTCTGCTCCCTTCCAGAGAAGGCCATTTCCTGCTTCTTGCCTCTCCCCTAGGCTGAGCTTGGCTGTGAGCCCTTCCATGCTGAAGTGAAGATGTGTGCAGAGCCAGGGCCTGAGTCGGGGTGCAGGACGGCCTCTCTCTGCTGCCTGTGGCTTTCCTTTTGGTGGACTACGTCTCAGTGGCCATTCTTAGTTGTCCCCTGTCCCCAACTCAGGACCTTTTTATGCTCCTAAGAATTATCATGGCTTCCCAAGACCTTCTGTTAGTGTGTGTTACCTATCTCTATTGACTATATTAGACATTGAGAGTAAGAAAATGCTGGCATGCATGATTACACACCCCATTAGCTATCAGGGTGACACTATTACAGGTCACACGGCTCCTGGAAAATTCCCCTAGATATCTGTGAGAAAGATGAGAGTGGAAAACACCAGCAATATCTTATGAAAACACTGCAGGCCCTGGGGGACTTCGGGAAAGAGTCTGAGAGCTCAGATGTTCCAGAACCCCACTTTGGGGACTTCATAGCAGGTCCCCAATAACACTGCTGGGGGCTGGAAGGGGCTGGGACTCTGCCCCTGGCGGCATGTGAGCTGGTAAATCCTAAGCATGGTGTCTAGTTTGCATGTACCCTCTGATCCAGAGACCGAGGGACCTTGTTCTCTCCCCTGCAGAATCCTCATTGGGAGAAAATTCTAGTTCCTTAACTCCAACTGAAGTGGGCTCTGAAAACCTGGGGCTGAACATTCCCCTTTTGGGGCCTGTTTTTCTATGAAGAAAGGGTTTAAGTGATTGCTTTCTATACACGTGCCATAGGGAAGAACTCTTCTGCTCTTAGACAAGACTCCACATGGCGGCAGCTGAACGGAGGCTGGGTGCGTGGCTCACAAGCGGGACTGCCCGGCTGGCATCAATGTACTCCCAGTGATTTACACTGTGACGGAGCGGGCTGCCTGCCTTATCGCTCCCATGAGCAAACTGGGTCTACGTCATCGTCAAGAAGGCCAGAGCAGGCTCAGCACAGCCGGCGGAACGCAGTACGCTCGAGGTAAGTATTAACTATGATTTCTCCGTAGAGAAAACACACAATAGCCCAAAAGGCCATAGGAATTGTGTGTGGGGGTGGGGGTGGGGTTAAATGCCTCAGCTCTAGCCTCTTCTAGGCCAGCCAACCCACTCTGCCCTCTCCCCAGTAGCCAGCACGCACACATAAACAGTCTGTGCCCACGGCAGACTGCGTGCCACCCCGCTGCAAGCCAGCTCATAAAACAGAGAACAAATGCAACCCCTCTGTGGAGGGGAACAGCAGACTTTCTGGCACGCGGGTTTGGTAGTGAAGGAACTTGCAGAGGGGAAAGGACTGACAAGAAGGTGCATTCATGGGTCGTGAACACCAGGTGTGGTGGCGTGGGGCATCAGACATGGCCTTTGATGGCTCTGCAGCCATACCTCCACTCTGGATGCTTCAGGTATTTAAACATCAACCTCACCCCACACAGATAAATCTGGCCGCCACTGTGACTAACAAAGCCGCCAGAAAGGGTCCTGGGCTTTCTGGCGGCATTTGTCTTTGTGGGCTAAATAGCAGCAAAATGATTTTTTATGTATTTCTCACTGTGAAAGGAGAACATGGGAATCAGAGAGGCTAAGGGCCTCACACAAGATCACACAGCCAGATCCAACAGCCACTGTGGGATTTGTCTTTTCTTCATTTAAACGAATCCTATTGGTGAGCCAGACTGAATCAATCAATCCCAAGGTCTCATCAAGCCCCTCAACAGAACCTAGATGGCAAAACCCATTTTCATCCTTTTTTTTTTTTAAAGGAGAATAAACTTCTTAAGGCCTTGCTTTTAAGAGGTCCCTGCAGCTTGGAAAACAAAATAAACCCTGCCCGACTCTATAAGCATATGGTTTATTAGAATTACAGTCCTGTAAGCAGTGTCTTAACAACGGAGAACAGGAAACACCTCCATTTTCAGCTTAAAGCAGGCTCTGTTCTTTCTCGACGTGGGTAGGGGCCTTGGAGCGAGAATCAGGTTGGCAGACGGGCAGAGGCCTGAACTGGAGGCTGTGAGGCTGAGACTCAGACAGGGGAGAGTTGCACGCTCGGTTTCCGACCTGGCGTGTGGACTGCCTGTGCCTGGCAGTTTTGTCCCCGTCTGAATCCCCATGGGAGCAACTGGCCTGGACGTGCCCACTGGCTGGGAAGGACTAGCAGAGTCAAAGCTCAGTCTGGGATAAATGGGCCACAATTCCGACTCCCCTTGGCTGTCAGCACAGAAATTCCGGAGTGTGGGCCTGGCTCCCCCGCTGGGGGTACTTGGAGAGGGGGTACCTCTTGCTGCGGGCTTGCTCCCTATGGTATTTCCCCATTAGCCCCTGCGCACAGCCTCACCCACTTCGGAGCCCCCTCCAGACCCAGGAAAGGAGGAGCCTGAGAACCGCAGATGAGATGGAGGGAAGAGCTGCCAGCCTCAGCCCTGAATTCCTCTACCAGCTCTGCCCACCTTCTGAGAGAGGCTGAGCCAAGCTCCCAGGTTGTGTGGGGTCACTTCCCCAGAGTGCCCCCTTCCCACGCCATTCTCACATCCCTTTGCCTAGGGGCCAGGGCAGGGGCCAAGGCTGGATGGAAAGCAGCACTGCCAAGATGGCCCGATTTCCCCAAGCAGAGACTGGAGAGGCAGCATAGGCCTTCCCTCCCCGCTCTCCATGGCTTCCATGAGATTTCCACAGTGCCACTGCGGCCCACAACCAAGCCAAAACGCCCAGGCAGAATAAAACTAACATTGTCCCCTTGTAGTCAAACCCCACGCTCAGCACAAAGGAAGCGATTCTACTCCGCCTCACATCTTGGACTAATTATTTTTCTACAATTGCTTGGTAAACCAGGATGGTTTGGCTCAGCTTGAGTCAGGGCTTGGCATGTTTCTCTTCTTGGATCCCCAGACCAGGCCTGTCTCCCCCCCTTGGCTGAGCCAGAAGTTGACCCGAGGCAGCATCGCTGCTTGGGGTCAGGTGACTTTTGTTTGAGGCAGGCGATGGGTTTTCTGGGGGGGGAAAATACACTTCTTATTAAAGCTCATCTGGTACCGATTACAGCTCTAGATAAAGCATGCTCGGATACACTATGCATATGATTTCTTTTTCCCTTGATGCTGGGGATTAAGTCTTGGTCCTTGTGCATGCTAAGCACATGATATACCACCGGGCTCTACAGCAAGCCCTGGAGGACACTTTTATTTAAGCCATGTTAGGTAAGCACTCTACCACTTGAGCCATACCCTCAGCCCTTTTGTTTTTTGGTATTGTTTCTGAGACAGTGTCTGGCTTACTTCAACTTTACATCCTTCTACCTCTGACTCCTAAATACCTGGGATTACAGGAGTGAATCACCAATACCTAGGCCAAGGTTTTTGGTTTTTAAAAAAATTTTTTTTAAGATAGGGTCTCACTATGTTACCCAGGTTGGTCTTGAACTCCTGGGCTCAAGTGATCCTTTCTGCCTTAGCCTCCTGAATAGCTGGGACTATAGATGTGTGTGCTACTAGAACACAACCAAGTTATGGGTGCTTTTTCCTGGATTAGTCTTGGGGTCTCAATGGGAGCCTGGCAGTTAGCTGAGGAATGTCAATTATGTGACAAAGGGAACATCCATAAAGAACTAATGTTTATAGAGCGTTTACTAAGCAAGCCTCGGCACTAAATCCTTGATAGCCATTGGCTAGTGTAGTCTTCATACCTCCTTTATAAAGCAGCTACTCTTGTGACCTCTTTCTACATGGGGAAACAAAGCCAGAGAGGCAAGAGATTTGCCCCATGTCATGCAGAACTGGGATGGCAGGGTACCTCAATACAAGCTCCCATCCATTCCATTGCTGCTCCATTGATGGTGTGACCCCAATTCACCAACTTTCACTTAGGGAGAATGTGTGGTATGACAGCAGTTTTACACAACAATCCTAACTTACAATCAGGGACTTATGACCTTTTTATTTTAGAAGAGGGTTAAAGTGCACCCATACAACCATTCCAGTTTTCACCTTCGGTATTCAATAAATAAGATATTTAACATGACTATTAAAAAAGTAGGCTTTGGGATCTGATGATGACTGTATCCTAGCACTTAGAAGGGTGAAGCAAAAGAATTTCAAGGTCCAGGACAACATGCCTGAAGTAGTGAGACCTTGTCTTAAACAGAAGGAGGACAAAAGGCTTCGTGTTAGCTGGCTTTGCCCAACTGTATACTAGTGTGCCCATTTCAGGTAGGCTACACAAGTTAGGATCTTTGCCAGGTCAGATATATTGAGCACTGAATGTAAGCCAGGTGCAGTGGCTCATGCTTATAATCCCAGCTCTCAGGAAGGGAAAGCAGGAGGATTCCAAGTTCCTGGGCTACACAGCAAGCTCCTTTCTCCAGAAACAAAAAGAAAGAATGAATGAAAGAAGAAAGAGAGAGAGAATGAGAGAAAGAGAGAGGGAATGAAAGGAAGGAAGACATAAAGAAGAGAGAGAAGAAAAGAAGAAATAAAAACAAAGGAAGGAAGGGAAAGTTGAATGCATTTTTGATTTAGTAATATGTGTTTATGGGGATGTAATAACCCACCATACACTGAAGGACATCTACTGATATGTCACCCAAATGGGACCACTTTGAGAGGGAAGAGAAGGATGATACTATGTGGAACATAGAACTGTATTGTACCAGTGTTAGGGCTCCCGGCTAGACAGCCTCTGTCCACAGACATCCCTCTGCCTGGCCTGTGCTGACCACTGCAGGTAGCAGGAGGTCTTCCCCAAGACACTGAGGCCTCCCGGCTCCACTCAGGCATGGAGTGTGCCGGCCCCACGCAAGCTCTCCGGGAGGCTCAGTCCTCTGGCTGTGTTCTCAAGGCTCTGCTTTAGTTTTGAGCTGCTCCTGAAGGCTTTCAGAGCTTTCTGGAGAAGTGAGGGCCCTGCCTCTTTTGTCCTTTGTTCTGGGAGACTTGGAGTGCTTAGGGTATTGATACATAGTTTTCCTCAGATAAGAAGAAAGGCATGCCAAGATAAAAGGTGACTGATTTGCTGTTTTGTAGGAGAACTTCCCCACAAAAGAAACAGCTTTTTGGGGTGGGGGGGGGACAGGGGGAGGGTGAGGTGGTGGTGTTCCTGAGGGACTAAGGCTAGATCTGTTTCTGGGAAGGAAGCTGGATGTCAGGCTGGAGCAGGAGCTGAGCAAAGAAAGAGGCAGATGTAGTCGTGCTGATGTCCGTGGAGCCTTGAGAGTTCCGGGTGGTATAGGCCATTTGTCCTTGGTGGCTGGGCTGGACTCCAGGAAGCATTTTATATGGGTGAGGTCTACATGCGGCAGGGAAGGCCTTACCCCCATTTCTCAGACCCCCTCGTTCCTAGCATCACTGCCTAGAGCCCAGCAGACGGCTACTGCTTCTGCCACACTGCTGGAGCAATGTGACAGCAGGCCTCTTTCTGTTTTGCCCGGGCAGAGCTCTCTTGCCCCATGGACCCCATTTCACCCACAGGACCCACTTTCTCTTTCCCTGCTTGGTGTCTGTGGCAGCTCAGCAGAGAGCATAAGCTCTCTTACCATTTGGACACCAGACAGGTTGAGGGCCTCTAACCTGTTCAGACACACTTCTCTGTCGTGGGCATTTGCTACCACCCACTCAGCCTCTGCCAACAAGGCAACCTCTGGACGACCCTCAGGGCTCAGCTGTCCTGCTTTATTTATCCTACGGATGCCTGCTGGGCAGTGGGGGCAGGAATAGGGCTCTTGGAGTGTGCAGTTCTGTTCAAGGGAAGCTGAGTACAATCACACAGCACCTGTACTCTCCATTCTCCAAAGTCCGAGGCAGAAAAGTGGCTCATTCAGAATGTCTCCTGAGAAGTTTCTAGCTGAGTGCTGGTGACTCACATCTGTAATCCTAGCTACTTGGGAAGCTGAGAATAGGAGGATCACAGTTTGAGATCAGTCCAGGCAGAAAAGTGTATGAGATCCCTTCCCAACCTACAGCTGGGCACCATGGATGCATCCGTCATCCAAGCTGTATGGAAGACTGAGATGAGGAGGATCACAGTTTTCAGGCGAGCTCATACATTAAAGTCTGCAAGGCAGAGGGAAGCAGAATGTGATGGCACATGCCTGTAATCCCAGAAATTATGGCTAGCTTAAAGTAGGTAGATCACCATTCAGGCACATGTTCAGGTGGAAAGTGAGACCTATTCTAAAAATAACCCATGAAAAACAGGGCTACAGGCATGGCTCCATGGTAGAGCACCAGCCTAGCAAGCACAAGGCCCCGAGTTCAGAACTCAGTTCTATAAAGAAAGAAAGAGTCGTCTGTGAGACTACTCAAAAAAGCCAAAAACGGCACTGTGGTTGAAGTGGGGTAGAATGCTTGTCTTGAGCAGAAGAAGCTCAGAGACAGGGCTCAGGCCCAGAGTTCAAACCACACAACCAACAACAACAACAAAAAAGAGAGAAAGAAAGAAAAGAAATAGTCTGTCTCTAGAAACTTCTAGGAAACAGGGGCAATGTGGCTTTTGAAACCGACAGAGATGTACAGGAATAAGGGGAGATCCCTGGTGGGTAGCTAGTGGGTGGGCTGATGGGGATGAGGCCTTAGGGATGGGTGGTGTCTGTTCCAACTCAGTCTGGGAAAGAGGAAGAGGCAAGGCAGGCACCTGAGTGAACCTGACCCTGCCTTCGGTACCTGCATCCTAACTGCAGCCTCAGTGAGGCCTCTGGCATGAGCTTCTGGGCAGCCCTCCACACTGGTGATTGGCAGATGATCTACTGGGTACCAGGCAAGAAAGAGGCCATCTGCGTCCTTACAGGTCTCTGATCCTTGCAGCCACCTGCAAGGGACGGGGGATCACTAGCCTGCATTTTCTAAATGTAGAAACTGAGGCTGTGAGGGGTTTGGCCACATGACCAAGGTTACGTAGCAAGTCAAAGGCTATAAGTCTGGCCCTTAAAAGAAAACAAGACAAATATGCTGGAGTCTTTCATGATATCAAACTGGAAACACTGTGAGCTTCTGGGCTGGCAGAAACTCAGAGGAGGCCTGATAGAGTGAAGGTTCACCCCTCTGCCCAAACTTCCACTTTTGTACTCAAAGTCCTATCAGTTCCTAAACATGGCCTAGAGCAGGACCTGCAGGAGGTATACCCCAGATTCAAGAAGGTTTAGGGTCCACCTTCCAAATCGGCTGCAGTGAACATGGGGAATCACAGACAGCTCTGAGAGGTGACTGGTCTTGTGGGAGGAGAGAAATCTGACAAGTCGCCTGGCAGGCAAGTAAGAGCAGGTCAGAAACCAGCTCAGCCGGGATCCAGATAGACCAGAGCTCCCATCCTGCCCCAGCCTTTGGGTCTGAAATGTCTCCAGCTTAGCCTTGAGACTCCCTCGAGAGCTGGATTTCCCCCACACAGTGGTCTTCTGCACACAAAGGGGATTGTTGCTGCTGCCTGTGTTATTAAAAAAAAAAACAAAAACAAAAAACCCCAACAATATTCCACAAAGAAATGAAGCCCGGGACCTGGCAGTTCTCAGTCTTTTTTTCTCTGTGGACTGGTGGGTCCAACAATGGGACAGGAAGTCCTATGCAACAGGCCGCCCCGGGGCACACTTGTCAAAGGCCGGGCCAGGATCCTGTCCTGTCTCCGTGCTCTGTCATCTGGCACTGCCACTTCCTTTGTCTGCCCCCCAATTGTTGGCTTGTTAATTCTTGGATGCTGGCAGATGCTCGTAACTCAGGCAGGTCACCCCGAGCCAACAAACTCCAGGCCCCAAGGAGTTTGAGGATGGCTGCCCAAGTCACAGAGGGTGGAGGAGAAGCTGATGGGAGACTTGGCTCTGGATTTCACCCTCACTCTCTGGGGAAGAGATGGGATTTACCACTGTAGACCCTGGGAAGTCACTGAACCTTCATCGGACCTCCCAGCCTAAGCCTAGTTCTGTCTCTTCTCAGCCATGACCTAGGACCCTCTCAGGACCTCAGGCTGCTTATCTGTAAGTGGGAACAGACACAGCTTTTTCCAGGAGCTGTGATGAGGATCTGTCTGTGTAAGTGCTTCCCAGGCTTTGTCTCAGTGCTTGGAGCCCCTGAGGATGAAGCAGACCATGCCACGCCCAGGCAGGCAATAGCAGCCCATCACGCATAGCATATGGCCAGACTAGCAAGCCAGAGGCTGGGGTACCAAGCACCATTGGCTGACTGGACACAGGGCCTGGCAGTCTGCTTCATCTTTGATCCAAGAGGTGGAGAAAAATCCAGGCTGTAGAATCCTAGGGAATCTTTGGTAGTAGGCTGTGATAAATCTAAGGATTATAGATGTCACTGTCCTAACCAATTCTTACAGAAGTCCTTTGGGACATCTGATGGTCCTCATCCTGTCACTCACCTGGTGCCTGGGCTGAGTTAGGATTAGACATAGACTGAGGAGGGAGGTGGACAAGCAAAGGAGAGGGATAGAGAAGACAGGCATTCTGAGTTCACATGACTTTTAAATTCGCCAATATATTTGGATGATTTGTGTATTAAGCATGCTTTAGTCATTTTAGTTCTCAGGGTTTATGATAATAGATCATTACATCGACATTAGCAGCTATCCTATGTGGCTGAGCATAGTCCATGACAAGTCCATTACTTTATTTGATCTCCCTCCAAATCCTTTGAAAGTAGGTCAAGTCCCTCAGGTTCAGGGAATAGGGCTTTAGGAGATTAACTGACTCCAAAGAGCCCAACCATTCATCTCTACTATGTACTTCATTAAACCTGGCTGCTACGTGCCAGGGTCCGTTTTAAGTATAAGGATACCTTATCTACAAGGAAGATCTACTTGCTTACTTCATAGAGGACAGGGGATGGGCAAGTAAACAAATACTTCCGTGCCATGGTTCCCAATAGAGAGCGTGAGGTGATGGGAGAGCTGGGGTAGGAGGGACACCTCCTCATGGGCACTGGCAGACTAAACAGATCATTTTGGAGGTTACTAGAAGTGCCAATCTGGGGGAGCGGGGAGAAGCAAGTACTTAATTCCCCCACCAGTATTATTTCATTTACTTCCATTTTGGGTAAGCAGATGGAAATTTAATGCACAAAGAGAGAGTGAGAGGAAGAGAGAAAAGAGCTTAACATTGCAAATCTTCTTGAAGTGGTATTTAGGAGAATCACAAGTCAGTAGCATGAAGCCCCACTGCCATCATCTCTATTATTCGATAAGAAAACACTTTCGCAAAGCTGAGCAAAAGATTAATGAGCCTGTTTCTTTAGAGTGAACGCATAGCCTCTGGTTTATGGAAAGTGCTTGGCTGAGGGGTGCAGTCCCTTTCTGCATCTGGATCAAACAAAGAGGCACCTTCCTTCAGTGTGAGGCTAGCTTGTGTTTGGGGGTGTCTCCCTAGAACTTGGGGGAACCATCCCAGAAGTCAGACCTAGATTCATTCTGCGAGGAGGAAATGAAGGAGTCTCAGAAAGGTAGCATGACTTGCTCAGATCACAGAGCCCAGGGAGGAGGGGCTGGCCTTGACCCTTAGACTGTATCATTTCAAGGATGTGTCTCTCCATTGGGAAACCACTGACTTTCAGCCTAACCTTGAAGCATTTACTACAGGACCTACCACTGATGACTTGAAAGTTTTTGCTTTTGCTTTGTGGTGCTGGGACTAGGGCTTGAACTCAGGGCCTTAGCTTTTTTGCTTAAGGCTGGTGCTCTACTATAGATCTACTTCTAGCTTTTTTTGCTGGTTAATTGGAGATAAGAGTCTCACAGGTTTTCCTGCCTGGGCTGGCTTTGAATCTCGATCCTTATATCTCAGCCTCCTGAGTAGCTAGGAGGATTACAGCCACTGGTGGTTGGATAAAATGTTCTTTCTTCCCTTCTCTACTGATGCACAGGAGCACTAGGGGAAATATGAGGTAGTGAGTAAAGTGCTTAAGGTGGTATCTGTCATAATGTATGCTCTAACGTGAGTTATGGTTAGAGCATGTAGTAATGCTGTTATTATGGCAGTGCTTATGTTAGCAACAATACTAATGGTAGTCAGAGGAGCTGTAGTAGTTCGGTTACTGACCCAGATGTCACTTGGGATGCTGCCATATTTTAGGGAATGTCATGCTTGACCTATATACATGCTTGGTATTTGATAGACCTGATATTGCAGATTGGTAAGTTAAGGACTTAACAAGAGCCAAATTTTAAAATGTGAGGACAGATTAGATATTTGATGTTTGCAAAGAATACCTTTCCTTAATTTTAGGGTTGGCAACCATGCTGTAGTTATTATTGTTGTTGTTGTTGTTGTTACTGTTGTTCTTGTTGTTTTGTGCCAGTCCTGGGGCTTAAACTCAGGGTCTGGGCATTGTTCCTGAGCTTTTTTGCTCAAGGCTAGTGCTCTACCACTTGAGCCACAGTTCTACTTCTGGGTTTTTTTTGGTGGTAAACTGGAGATAATAGTCCCTCAAACTTTGCTGGCTGGGCTGGCTTTGAACCACAATCCTCAGATCTCAGACTCCTGAGTAGCTAGGATTACAGGTATGAGCCATCAGCACCCAGATGTACTGTAGTTATTTTTAAAAGGTTCTGATTTTTTTTATACAAAACAAGTGAGGTATTGGTAGGGGGAGGAGAGCTGTACTCAATCATTCCTCTCCTGGATATCTGATAATATTAAGCAGTTATTGTTAATTAGTTTTAGTGTGATAATAGTATTAAGGTTCGCTGGGAAGGTGGCTCAGTGGTAGAGTGCTTGTCTTACATGCATGAGACTCTGGGTTCGATTCCTCAGCACCACATAAACAAAAAGAAAAAAAATAGTATTAAGGTTAAATGCTTTAATCCATATCTAAAAAATACATGGTAAAAACAGCATTCATTTCAAAGTAATCCGAGGAGCAGGAACTGATTAACCAAGATTATATATGAGTTGATAAGGGTTAAAATGGGTCTATTATACTATTTCCTCTAACATGTACTTGAAATTTTCCATAATAAAAGAGTCTAGAAAATAAAATAAAAATGTCCCTACTTAAAGGAAGAGATCATATTTTCAATGTCCAATGTGTCAACATGTGTTTGAGATCCTTACAATAAAGATGAGGAGGGTGGCAGCCACTGTGTGCTGAGTACTTTTTTCCCCACATGGCAGGTACTAAGCACCTGTCTTACTATACTGCTTCAGTGCTAGTACAGCCAGCTTTCTCTTTACTACTGTACCAAGAACCAAACCGCACCTAGAGAGACAAGCTGGGCAGGGAAGCCTCCTCGCTCACATCTCTGACAGGGCTCACACCTTGGTTGGCTCCAGCCCTTCCAAATTCTGTTCACATACTTTCTAGAACTTTCTCAGCCTGCAGGGCAGCCAAAAGCTGGGCCAGACATGCACTTCTTCTGCCAAGATCTCACATGGGCCTTTGTCTTGTCTCCTCATCAGTCCCCAAGTAGCCCCTGAAGAGTGGGAACTGGGGACCGAGTGTCAGATCAGCCTGGTGTCGTCTCTGCAGTTGACTGATAGGGCAGGACCACCCGCCACATGCTAGAATCTAAGCATCTAGAGGTGGGGCTGGGGGTAGAATGGGCTTGGGAGGAGCAACTCCCCTTAGAGCACGCATGCAATCAGGGTGGGAGGGGCTTTTGGACCCTCTGCTGCTTTTCTCTCAGAAGGGCGCAGGCCCCAGGTACTGGGCAGAAGGCCAAAGAAGAAAGCAGCCAACTACAAACTTCTGGACCACTGCTTAGTCACCAGCTCAGGTTGCTCCTTATCTTGGCAGCCAGGCCCAGCTTTGCAGCTTCATTCTGCCCACATTCTCCTGTCCTCCTAACTGGCTCTTTTTGGCTTCCTGTCTCTCCTGGGCACCTATTCCGTCCTGTCACATGGCCCCTACTTGTGTCATAGCTCTGCCTAACAAAACTAATCATGCTAACAAGCAGAGAGTTAGTACCCACATGGCATTACTGTGTCCTATGGACAGCTCCAAAAGTGTGCTCACTAACCCCACGCCAGTTGTCCACAAAGATGGCCTTAAAGAAGGGACTGAGGTTCTCAAAGCCGCACCTCTGAATGGGGATTCTCTCCCTCAGAGGAGATAAAAGCAGCTGTTGCTTAGTCCACCTTAAGTGTCCTGGACACTGACCCCAAGCTTCCCCAGCAGGCCCTTCCTGCCACAAAGAGCGCTGAGGAGGGCAGCAAAGGGACTGGTGATGGATCACCACCACTGCCATTTTTGGTCTGGTCCACAGACCCCAGGCTCAGATGCAAGGGACAGGTTCACCTCCTTGCTACCTCTCCCTCGACACCTCTAGCACTATCTCTCGCTCCATTCCCATTGCTGATGCCATCTTCCAGGAATGTTTTGATGAGCTGGCAGGCCTCCTGCCATGTCTACACAGTCCTCCTTATTCCTCAGGAGGATGGTGACCAAAGATGCATCCCAGCCCTGGCTGCTATGCCAGCTGGCCCAGCCTCTGCCTCCTAGTGGGGTCCATCTTCCTCCAGACCTTTGGGAAGAGGGGGAAACCCAATACCCCTGGATCCTTAGAAGGAGATTCTTTCCCTTTCTGGGCTTGATCTTGGGTGATAACACACCCTGCAGATCAATACTGTGACTAATACTGGCTGGTGCTGTGCCTGTGACACAGGTAGAGACGTAGAGACGCTAGTGAGCAAAATATCCTGGGACATGCAAGGCATCCTGGGAAGCACAGGGAGGCCCAGCTGCAGAGCTTTCCCAAGAAAGACTCCTAAGACAGGAGAGAGGAAGAGAGGCAGATGGGGCTGGGGCCTCAGAGGCTAGAGTCCACTTACATGGTTTCATAGCTTTAAGGATAGGTGTCAGCAGTTAAAAGAGAGAGGTATCCTGGTATCATAAAAAGAAAGGGCCTGGAGATCAGAAACTTAGTTTGAATCCTAGCAAGCCATTCAGAAGCCAGTATCCCACATCTACTGGTAGAAGATAGGGGTAATGGCTGCACATCCCTTGCTGGTGTGTGGTGGGCAGAAATAGGTAGAAATGTCCTTAAGTTCAAGCCTGTAATCTCTACAATCAGGAGGCTGAGGCAGGATGATCATGAATTTGAGGACAACCTGGCCTACACAGTCAGGCCCTGTCTCAAAAAGAGAAAGAAAGAAAACAAATGCCCTTTAAAAGGAAGAACCTAGTCAGGCACCAATGGCTCATGCCTGTAATCCTAGCTACTCAGGAAGCTGAGATCTAAGGATCATGGTTCAAAGCCATGATCCTTAGATCTCAGCTTCCTGAGGCAGGAACGTCATTGAGGCTCTTATCTCCAATAAACTACTCAGAGGAAGTGGAAAGTGGTGCTGTGGCTCAAGTGGTAGAGGTCTAGCCTTGAGCAAAAGAAGCCCAGGAACAACATCTAGACTCCAGGATTGGCAACAAAACAAAACAAACCCCAACCAGAACAGAATGGAATGAGGCAAGTAATGTAGCAGGGACATCACAATGCGCTTCACACACAAGAAATGATGGCAGGCCGCCTTCCTTTATCAGCAGGGATGGGGCCACACACAGACCCTTGTTGTGAGTCAGGTACGTGTCTCCTAAGCAGGGATACAAAAGCACACTGGAACAGCATTGTGAGACATGCTAGGCTGCCAAACCCAGCTCCTAACTGATGCACAGGGGATGTTGTTGGTCATAAACAAATCCAGGCAGCCATTATAATGTGCAGAAGGCCTTTGGCTCAGACACCTGCATCACACCTGGGATCACGGGCCTGTGCAGTTTGGGTTGGTGGAGTCAGTGTCTCGTGTTCTAAGGTTGGACAGAGGAAGGCGCTTCAAGGAAACAAAGCAGATGGGGGGTGGGGGTCCAAGCTCATAAAAGCAAAGTTCTGTCACCCCAAGGCTCTTGCACACTCTATGCTCCTCCCCTCCCCTTTTTTTTCTTTTTTCCATTCTAGGCAATGGGGACTGAACCTAATGTCTCTCCATGAGTCTTAAGCCAGCCCCCCCCCCCCCACCCCCAGCTCTGTTTTGCTGTAGCCATTTGGAAGGTAAGACCTCACATTTATTTTTCCCAGGGATGGTCTCAGAGGGTATCCTCCTTCTGTGACCTTCCTAAGACAGAAAGGAACCACCATGCCCAGCTTATCGATTAGGATGTGGACCTCTCCTAACTTCATGCCCAGGCTTGTCTCCAACCAGGATCTTTCTGATCGAGGTGTCCCAGGTAGTTGGGATTACAGGCATGTTCCACACCACCCAGCTCTCCAGTTTCCTTTGGTTCCAGGGGGAAAGGTTTTCCCCAGACCTCTGGTGAGAGCACTATGGTGCCAACCGAGAGGGGCATGGTACCCAGGCCCCTCTCCATGGCCTGCCCTGTCAGAGGGAGTTTGAAGAACTCCTAGCTTCAGCAGCTAGGAGCCAGGCCATCAATTGAGCTGCCTTCTCATTCAGGTATTTTTAGAGCATTCTAAAATGAGAAAATTTTAGTATATTTTTTCCTCCTCCTAATGGTGTTCCAACTTCCTATGAATTGAATAGTCATTTGAAATGATTCATGGAAAAATACCTTTGCTACCAGTAGACTTGTGCTGTAGATAATGTGGTTTCTGGATAATTAGGTATCTAAACACAAACACATGTGTATGTGGCTGTTCCGACTCAGCTGCTACAACCACATGGAGATAAGGAAGTCTGGCCCACCAGATGCTGAGGGCAGAGCATCAGCCCTGGGACCTCCCACCTCCCCACAGCCCAAGCCAGAGGCCCAGCACCACATCACAGCCTGGGGGTCAAGCAGTCCAGCCCAGGGCAGCAGGTCCTCTTCTCATAGCTACCTTTGCTTGAGTGCCTGGGTCTGGGTCAGAACTGGGAAGGTTCCAAAACAGAGTTGATCTCCTCTGCTCCATTCCTCCCTCTGAGTTGTCTGCCCTGCCCTCTTCTCCTTTTCCAGCCAACTCCTGAAACCGCACCACTTTCTCCATAAAGGAGAACCAGCTGGGATGCAGGCCCACTTCCCAGCTCCACCTCCCACCGCAGGCAGCGTTCCCAATGGCTGGGGGTCCCATCTGCAAGTCTTCTTGTTCTGGTTCAGGCTCACGTGGCCTTCTCAGCCTGGAGTTAGCCCTCCAACCTTGAGAGGAATAGAATAATGTGATGTGGTAATAACACTAGTGGTAATGACTCTGGTGGTAATGGTCACCATTGAGACCACGTGGATATGCAAGAGGCCATTACTGCTTTATATCTCCCAGTGACAGACAGTGTTGAACAGTGGTTATGGAGAGCACTGCTTGTGTGACCCTGGCCAGTTACTGAGCCTCTCTGTGCCTCCACTTGCCCATCTGAAAGAGGGGCTCTTTCCTGGAATGGTGTGAATGGGATGAGCGGCCTGTGAAGGGCTCAGCACAGGGCCTGGCACACGACTGGCTGCCTTCCTGCAATGCTTCCACTTGCTTTGTGTCGGCTGCCATTTTGACAAGCGAGGGAGGTTTGGAGCTCTGCACGAAGGTCACGAGGATGGTGATCGGCACAGCTGTTTCTGCGTCCAGGCTGCCTGGCTCTGGGGCCATCTGTTCGTAAGGAACAGCTGTGGGAAGCACCCACGTGCTCTGTGCTCTCAGAGGCCCTGGAAAAGTGGACCTGCGCTGTGGAATGGGCTGCTGTCATCCTCAAAGACAATGGGCGGTGAAGGCTCAGGTCATCCTCCTCCTGATGGGTTCACCCCCCAAAGCACCTAGCTTTTGAGTTCACAGACAGTAGCCTTTAGGTGTTTGGAGTTTGGAGTTTCTGAGCAGAGCACCTGGGACAGGCCTCTGTATCCTCATGGGTGCCGTTCTCCAGCTCCTCACTGGGTCCCCTTGGACAGGATGTGACTTGTACATTGGTTCTTAGTAATCCTGTCCCTGGCTAGGAAGGACCAGGACCCTGTAGAGAAGGCACTGATGAGGGACCAGCAGGCTCAGGTTTGGGGCCATTCAAGCTCTAACTTGGTGCAGGTCACAAACATGCCAGGGTCCCATGTTCTCCAGAATAAGAAGGCGGAGCCAAAGTGGCCCAGATCCCTAGCCATGACCACAGTGACATCATTGGTGGCAGTAGCATCCGGAGAGGTGACAGCTGCCACTGACAGACACCCAGTGACCACTCCACCACTGTTCCTGGTGCTTCTCTTAGAGCGCCAGCTCACTTCCAAGCCCTAGAGACCACACACTACACCGGCCAGGGTTAATAGATGTCTATCACCCTCTATACCAGACAGGACTTCATCCACCTGAACCATCACAGGCCTCCTCCTGGGCTCCTCTCATCCTGTTGGTCAGTCATTAGTCTGTTGGCTAATGCTCATCCCTACCTTTCATTGTTCAGGGTCATTCTTGGGGGGTCCAAGTTGGGGTTCTCCATGGACTCCATCTGTGGACAGCGCAGGAAGTAGTAGAGGGTGTGGAGAGCATCGGGGGACCAGGTGATGGGCTGCGGCGGCTGGCGGGCCTGGCGGGCAGGGCTGGTGCCTGCACACAGTGGGTGGCGCCCTTGCATGTGGTGCATAGCTCTGGAGACCAGGTCACCTGGAGTGGGCAGGGGAGGAAAACCAAAGACAAGACTGTGAGTCCACAGCTCAGATTCTCCCAGGGCTGCTTGTGGCTAAGGAGGAACTGGCTCCTTCTCCTTCTGCAGTGTAATTACTATTTACCCCAGAGTTAAAGGGGCGGAGGTGGAAACTGTCACCTCCATGCACAATAGCAATTTGGTTTCCCTTTCATTTCCAGTCTTGCCGTAACAGCTGAATTAAACCCTTGGTAGGACTGGTTTCCTCTACAACTTATGCTAATGTGGTTTCTTTTTCAACATCCCCACTCTCTCCACCACCCCAGGGGCCTTTCCCCAGGTCTTTGACCACAGAAATCAGCCAGGCTCTGTGGCAATTCTCCCCTGTACTGTTCTGTGTCAAGCCCCAGGACTTCAGCAGACAGGGAGAGTTCTCAGACCTCTATCACCCAAGAGATGGGGGGTCACTGAGCACTCACTATGTGCAATATGATACAATTCCTAAGATATACAGCTTACATATAGTGCGAGAGGGTTAAGAATAATTTCTATCAACCCCCCCCCCTCCTTTTTTTTTTTAGTGCCAGTACTGGGACTTGAACTCAGGGCCTTGCAACTCTCACTTGGCTTTTTCTCCCATGGCTAGGGCTCTACCACTTGAGCCACACCTCCGCTGCTGGCTTTATGCTGGTTAATTGAAAAGAAGCATCTCAGATTTGGCTACTGGGACTGATTTCAAACCACAACCCTCAGATCTCAGATTCCTGAGTGGCTAGGATGACAGGCAGGAGCCACCAGCACCTGGCTTAGATTTCCCCACAGTTTTAGAAGGAGAAGTGAAGGCTTACTGATGAAGAAGCCTTCCCTGAACCCTGCATTCTCCTGGTGCAGGGAAACTGCGGTGCACACAGCGGCGATGCTCAACTGTGGTTGTATAGGTAGTGTAGCTGGTGAATGTCTCCCATTTGATTTGAATCCACTCTTGTTTACTCCGAAGCCCATGAACTTCACTGTGATCTGGGCTGCATCCTGCCCGATTGCAGTCTGTAGGGTCCTCAGTCCCCACATCCTGTGTTGTTTTCCTATGTCTTTTCAATATCCCACCAACCTGGGACAGGAAACATCCCATCATTGTGTGAAGCCACAATGCTGAGACAGGATGGGCACCTGCAGGCACCTCCGCTCTGGGACAAGCGGCGCCTCTGCCTTCTTTCTAGGCCTGAGAACTTGGGCGCCTCCCCACCGTGGGCCAGCTTTCCAAGATCTCCTAGTCTGGTGGTCAACTCCAGGGCCAAGAGACAGAGTTCCTGACACCAGCTCCTGCCCAGAAACTGATTTCATTAGGTTGTTTTTTTTGGGGGGGGGAGAGCAATGGGGAGCAGTGCTCTAACACCTACAGTTTGTGAAAGTTCCTCTGTGATTTTTATGTCCGGTCAAGTTTGAACATTGTCAGGAAATTGAATTAGAGCATGGATTCCAGAACTATGCATGTGGGGCTTCAGATCAGGGTTCGGCTACTTCCAGCCTGCATGCTCTAATGTAATTGCTCGAGTCTCAGTTTCCTCATCTGTAAAATGGAAACGATAGCACCCACTCTACCAATTCTGAGGACTGAAAGAAATAATAAACATGGGACATGTAATGCCATGTTTGACCCAGCATGAATACTTGCTACATTTGACTACAAGGCTGGTGTTATTAACACTCTCCAATTTCTTCTCTATCCTACACTTGCGCTGAGCAGCAATTCCAGGACCCGTGCCTCGGCTCACACGCTGCCCACATTTCCCAGGACAGGAGGAGTCTGGATCCTGAAACACTACACATCCCAGCCTTGCCCTCAGGCTGCTGGGCAGCAGAAACTCGCAGCCAGGCTGCCCTGCCTCCCACAGCCAGTCTCACAGTGAAGCTGGGCGGCAGGAAGCTGAAACCTGGCTCCTGTTTGCTCCACCTCTGAATGTCATAACATTTGGCGGGACCACAGGACCACAAGGAGGAGAAATCAAAGCGCCTGCGATAGCATCAAAGACGAAGCTTGTTGAAATATCATTCCAAAGGCCTCAATAAGGTAGAAGTCATTACCATTAATTATTTTTATTGTTGTTTTATTGTTATTGGTGAAGAACCCGTTGGCAGCACATTTCCAAGCAGAATACAGGCAAGAGAACCAAAGAAGAACTGGGAGCCAGGGGCGGGCAGGGGTTCCAGAAGGGTCAGGTAAACGAAGTAGCTGGAGTAGGAGGCCCTGGCTTCTTCCAGTCCTAGTCTAGTCCTTCACCAGCAGCTTTTCTCCATGACCACATGTATCTGTGGAAAACTTGGATCAAACTTATCTAAAAGCTTACACTGCTCCGGAATCCATTTATGACAAAAGAAAGGATCTTGCTTAGAATACTCCCTCCTCCCCTCTTTCTCTCATTTCTGGGGCTTGAACTCAGGGCCTAGGCACTGTCCCTGAGCTTCTTGCTCAAGGCTAGCACTCTACCACCTCAGCCACAGCACCACTTCTGGCTTTTTCTATTTATATGGTACTAGGGAATTGAACCCAGGGCTTCATGCATTCTAGGCAAGCACTCTACCACTAAGCCACATTCCCAGCCCTGGATATTCTCTTAAGGGAATTTTTCCTTCCTGGGACTTTCTATTTCTTAAGCTTTGTGACATACATAAAAGAGGCAAAATCTCATTTAACG
The DNA here is from genome assembly GCF_000151885.1 of Dipodomys ordii. Lineage (NCBI taxonomy): Eukaryota > Metazoa > Chordata > Mammalia > Rodentia > Heteromyidae > Dipodomys > Dipodomys ordii. The sequence goes on from NW_012267262.1 coordinate 12,017,534, forward strand.
TTTACCATCAACCTTGGAAGAGCGGTATTTCCATTTTTATACACAAGGAAATAGTGCACAGAAGTCCAATGATGTCTGATCTGCAAACTAGCCTGTGAATTTAACCTTGGGCTCTGCCTTCCATACACAAAATCAGATCCATCTCACCAATGCCACTGAAAGTGTGGTCTGTGAACAAGAGTAGATCTAGATATTGTTACTGGTTCACAAGTTAATTTCAGAAATGGAAAGTGAATTAAAAAAAAGGTATTCAAAGCAAATCTGACAGAATAATTTTGTCTATGTACTCTAAGAATCATTTTATGTTTTAGATAACACTGAGATTGTAACAGGTATATTGGTGCATGTCAGTAATCCTGGACACCTGAGAGGTGGATATAGGGAATTTTCAAGGCAGGCCATGCAAAAGTTAGCCAGACCTGTTTAAAAATAAGACAGGAATGGTGGTAACACACTTATGAGCCCAGCTACCTGGCAAGTAGAGGTAGGAGGATGGCAGTTAAAGGCCAGTCTAACTAAAAACACGGGACCCTGTAGAAATGAAGGGACAAAGGGTGAACAAATGTAGCAGTGGTACTCACTAGATACTATGCTGAAAATGAACTATACAACTTATGGGTGGAGACAGGAAAGAAAAACTGGGAGAGAACGAGAGAAGGGGTGACATTGTCCAAAAAGAAATGTACCCTTGGGCTGGGAAGGTGGCTCAGTGGTAGAGCGCTTGCCTTGCATGCTCAAGGCCCTGGGTTCGATTCCTCAGCACCACATAATCAAAAAGAAAAAAGCTGGAAGTGGCGCTGTGGCTCAAGTGGTAGAGTGCTAGCCTTGAGCTGAAGAGCTGAGGGACAGCGCCCAGGCCCAGAGTTCAGGCCCCACGACCGGACCCAAAAAAAAAAAAAAAAAGAAATGTACCCTTTACCTGACTTATGTGACTGTAACCCTATTTATATCACATTTATAATAATAATTTTTTAATCCAGAAAACATAACTTTAAATAAAAACAGGGAAGGAATGTCATTATCCAACCCCCCCTCCAGAAAACATAAAATATTCACACACACACACACACACACACACACACACACACACACACAAAGCTAGATGCCAGTGGCTCACGCCTGTAATTCTAGTTATTCAGGAGGCTGAGATCTAAGGATAGTGGTTCAAAGCTAGCCTTGACAGAAAAGGCTCTGTGAGACTCTTATCTCCAATTAACCACTCAAAAACTGGAACTGGTGCTGTGGCTCAAAGTGGTAGAATGCTAACCTTGAGCAAAAAGAGCAAAAAGAGCTCAGGGACAATGCCCAGGCCCCGAGTTCAAGCCCTATGACTGACTAAAAGACAAAACAAAAGGGGGGAAAAAAAACAGAGGAAAAGAGTGACACTGTCCACAAAAAAATATACTCTTTACCTGACTTATATAACTGTAACCCTTTGTATATCATCTTTATAATAACAATAAAAAATTAAAACAACAAACAGACCTTGAGGCCCTATCTGAAAACAAACTAAAACCAAAAGGTGGTAGAGAGCTTGCCCAGAAAATGTGAGGCCCCAGTCCAAACCCCAAGGAAATGAAGTTGAGCTTGTACTTTACATGTCTTTTTTTTATTATTATCTTTTACGTATATTTTACTATAATGTTCAGTCTGTGACAGAGTAGAGTCTTGGCCTTGAAACATGGCTAGTTAGTAAAGCCCTGCTGTGGCGGGGCCCAGATCTTGGATCAGCACAGGTGGGTGCCCAGAGCCTCTGGAACTTTCTTACACTTGAGAATCAATTGATCCCATGCTCAATGAAACCTTGGTCTGAAGCCCAGAAACACCCACCGGCAAGGAAAGAAAACAAGCCCTCACTCCTTGTTAACCATGAAAGACTTGATTAGAGGCGCTCGCAGGTTTCACTCTGGTCTGTCCAACCCTCATTATGAGCCATCAAATAAAAACAGCAGGCGAGAGTCAGGAATGCAGCACTGTCTTCAAAATAAGGCCCCTCACATCTGGCTGCCTTTAAAAATAAGTGTTTTGTTTTGTTTGTTTCTTATTCCTTCCCTTTAACTTTTTCATGGGTACAGAGGGACAGAGCAAAACACAGGGATCTAAGCTCCCCACGAAACTGCTTAACCTACTGGGCAGGCTGGTCTTGGCGGGGCGCAGAGAGCTAATGCATGTAAAACCCAGGGTGAACTTTAGGTCCAAGGTGCCTGGTGCCAAGTATCACTAGCCTCATTAAGTTCTTTAGTCTCGGAGAAAAATTACAATATCTGCCTCTGCCTCTGTCTTCTCCCTCCTCCACACTGGGTTAGCAAAAACCTCTGGTTTCAGGGGAGGGGCGGCAACTCAGGGTGTGACCTATCTTGTTCTGTTGCCTGGAAAGAATCTAGCGATCTTCTCTGGATCCTGATGAGTGGCTGGGCCAGGGTGAGACCAAGCCTGGGTGAATTTCAGGAGATATATTCTGGGTAGGATAGAAAATGTATTCCTTCTAATGCACAGGTGTGCACGCATGCACACACATTTGTGTACACATAGTGAGCACTGCATGCTGTGCTATGCACTGTGGCAGGGACTATTTCATGCTCCTGGGACAAAGCAGTGAATTAAACTGATCATGGTTCTGTCCTCATAAAGCTGAAGTTCTCATCAGAGGAGAGAGAGGTAACCAGTCTTACTTAGAAGTAAGTATCTCACTTACTTACTTATCTTTCAAGTGGGGGTCAGAGCTTTGAGTAAAGCTATAGCCATGCCAATGCCATGGGGAGGAGATAGAGGAATGAAGGGTTTTGAAAGGCCTATAGGATATAGAGTCATTTAGATGGAGGCTTAAAAGAGTAAAGGGTTAATGTACTTGGGCAGTGGTGAAAAAAATGTTAGAGAGAGTATCTGGTACAAAGACCCAGGGGCAGCCCGGCAGCGGTTGTAATCCTAGCTACTTAGGAGGCTGAGATCTGAGGATCACGGTTCAAAGCCAGTCTGGGCAGGAAAGTCCATGAAACTCTTATCTCCAATAAACCACCAGAAAACCGGAAGGCACTGTAGCTCAAGTGGTAGAGCGCTCGCCTTGAGCTGAAGAGCGTAGGGACAGTGCTCAGACCCAGAGTTCAAGCCCCACGACCGACAAAATAAAAACAAAAAAACAAAAAACAAAACAACACAATAAAACCCAGGGGCAGAAAGGCACTTGGCTAGGAAGATGGCTTCGTGGCTGGAATACAGGTATTAAGAGAAGAGTCTGCAACTGGAGTTAGATAGAGCACAAGTTCAGAGAGAACACAGGCCCTGAGCTTAAGCACCAATACCAGCAATTAAACTAAATTAAAAATAAGTAGGGTGTTAGTGGCTCAGGCCTGTAACCCTAGATACTCAGAAGGCTGAGATCTGAGGATCACAGTTTAAAGCCAGCCCATGAAACTCTTATCTTCAACTAATCACCAGAAAACTGGAAGTGGTGCTGTGGCTCAAAGTGGTAGAGACTAGCTTTGAGCAAAAGAGTGCCCAGGCCCAGAGTTCAAGCCCATGACTGACCCCCTCATCCCATCCTCTCATCCTGCCCCCCAAAAGTAAGAGAAGAATGGGGTAGGTGATGAAGCCAGATTGCAAATCAGGTCTCCAACCACAGTGAGGAGGTGGTATTTTGCTGTGGGCACTGGGAAGCCATCAGTGTGGACAGCATGGACTTGAGCAGATGAGTAGCACTGTCCAATTTATGTTTTAAATGTCCTGGGCATGGGCAGGGTTGCTAACATGGGGGAGGTAAAAGAGGCAAACTCAAACTCGAGGTGGTTCTAGAACAATATGGAGGGAATGATGGCAAGCCCTTCCCCTGCAAGCCCCCTACATAGGGGACTGGCTTGGACTGCAATGGGAGAAAGGGCAAAGAATCAGAGTTCAATCTTGATCCCCACAGGCCTGAGAAGCTAAGGCTGAGCTGCTGGCCACATCTAGGAAGCCCGCAATAGCAGAGCCCTCAGAAGTGAGCCCTGCTCTCCTTGTTGGCAGGGTTGAGCTGGGAGAATGAATTCCTTTCCTTTTCTAAATCTCTAGGGTGTGTTCTGAGAACTGAGTGGGATATAGAGTAGGTGCTTCACTGTGCCTTGAGCACACTAAGTGCTCCATTGAAATTCAGCAGCAAAGTAAAATGAAGGCGCTCTTCAATGAATGGAGCCCCAAGGACTCTCACTGTGCTCAGGAAACATGGCCTGGCCCCAAGATAGCCCCCTAGCCAGGAGGCATTTGGTAGAAAAGAGATCAAGCCACACACTGGAGCCCACTTCCCTGGGCAGGGCCTTGGGGAGCAGGAGACCCAGGCAGCCCTGTGCTCTGTCTATCTGCTGTCAAAAGACGGAGCTGGAAGTCCCTGTGACCTTGAAGCAGGCACCTTCATTTCCTGTCTTGGGAGGGGGGAACAGAATAGAAGGAGGAAGTTGCATCTGGAAGGAACCGAGTGGCTTAGCACTCACTGTTCAGATTCCAGAAAATGACAAAGACTCGCTGATGGAGAAAGCTGGAGCAGAGTGAACCTCCCTTGTCTCTATGTGGGGTGCTATGACCCTTGCTAAGAGAGCACGCCTCCCCCTCATCAATGGCATCATCTCTACAGAGCAAGGAGAAATCAGGAGCCAGAGTACCATGTTTTATTTCCTAAGTAATTGGGATGAAGAGAGGGCACACTTGGTGTGGGATTTCTGTTTTACAGGCCCTGAGGTCCTGTAAGGCACCTAGAGGCTGGGGGCAGGATCCACCATGTATCCCCTGCTCCGCTTCAGCCAGATGCTGTGTTCTTTTTTGGGGGGGCGGGGGTGGGGGATTGCTGGACCTGGGGCTTGAACTCAGAGCCTGGGTGCTGTCCCTGAGCTTTTTTTTTTTGCCCAGGGCTAGCACTCTACCACTTTGAGTCACAGCTCCACTTCTGTTTTTTGTTTGTTTGTTTGTTTTATAGTTAATTGGAGATAAGAATCTTATAGACTTTCCAGCCCAGGCTTGCTTCGAACCATGATCCTCAGATCTCTTCCTTTTGAATAGATAGGATCACAGGTGTGAGCCACCAATGACTAGTTTGCAGTTTGCTTTGTGTGTGTGTGTGTGTGTGTGTGTGTGTGTGTGTGGTTTGAGAAGGAGCAATGGTTGGAAAGGCTGAGCTCTCTGGGCTGGCAGGTGATGTGAAGATATCCAGGTCTGTGTGTGTGTGTGTGTGTGTGTGTGTGTGTGTGTGTGGTTTGGGAAGGAGCAATGGTTGGAAAGGCTGAGCTCTCTGGGCTGGCAGGTGATGTGAAGATATCCAGGTCTGTGGCAGTAGGGGCTGCATGCTGCGCACCTCACTGCAGCTTGCCTCCCACCCATCCATCATTGCTGGCAGGGCCATGATAAGGGTGCTGCTGGCTGAGTTTTTAAAAGAAACTAGAAATCATATTAACAAGTGACTGACCATGCCTTACAGTCTGTGAGCCACCAAGCTGCCACAGTTGGTCTAGAAGGATCCAGCTTTCTTAGAAGGCCTGAGATGTAGAGCAGGCAGCCAGGATGTAGGCTGTAAGTTCTGCCCTATCTTCTCCCTGAGACCCCTGCTCTAGCCCAGGGGCTGGATGTGGAGGTGACACTTACTCAGTTCCGAGATGCTGCCCACACATGTGGCCAGGAGAGATTGCTCCAGGGTCCGCAACTCCAGCTGAGCATAGGCGTCCGCACGCTCATCGTGGCCCAGGGACCCGCCATTGTAGGGACTGAAGTAGGCAGGCAGAGAGAGGACGCCTGTGGGAAAGCAAGATGGAGAGGTTATTCTCACTGTGGTGATGGTGGTCGGAGGCAGAATTCAGCCCCTTCCCTTCTGCTACAGCAGGGTCACGAGGCAGATCTCCCTGAGACTTAAGAACATTGGACTTCTTACTCTGGGTCAGAGGGAAAAGAGGCCCCACTGTGGCTGGGGCTTTCCCCATGTGGAGACTACCCTCTCCTGGAGCTGTCCAAGGGACTGGCCTACTTAGGCTTGTGGGCAACCTACTGATTATAGCATGTCTGACTGAGAGAACAAGGTGTCCTGAGTGACAGGTAGAGCTGGCTTTGTGTCATGGTACTCAGGAGTGGTTGGGCCAGAGGTCAGTGACCATCTTGTTCACCCAAAGGCCAGTTCCACCCATGGAGTCCTCTCACTTCCCTATGTTCTCATGTGCTTCTTCAAGCCCAGAAAGGGCTGGGGGTGGGGGAGCAGGGAGGAGAGGAGAGCCACCACTGGGAAAGGGACACTGTCCTTACTACTCCAAGCAAGGGATGTGGCCCAGCCCCTGGCCAAGTCCAATTAGTGTTTCTCATTAGCACTTCAACAGCTGAGAGCAGAGCTGTCAGAATCCATCCCAGGGGAAGACGGGCTGGAAATCTCTCCGCCTCACTGTGTGGCTTCTTAGTAAGGCCAGAAAAGCAAACTTGTGCTGCTTTCAGATGACACATGGCGTCATAAAGAGCACGTGGCCCCAGAAATTCTCACTGTGGCCAGGGCCCCGAGCAGGGGTTCCTAATGTTTGGTAACTCCCCCACCTTCCACCCAACTTTTATTTATTATTAATTTATTTTTCAAGAAAGAGACTCAGAGGAATGGCATTAGTCACTTTGGGGGAACAATCTAAAATGTACTGAGAGAGCCAGAGAGCCTCTGGGGTGTGGCCAAGCCTGGGTTGTAATCTCCACAGTGCCCAGGTGAGGTGTGCAACAAGGACAGTGGCTGTAATGGGTTGGCATCACAGAGTGGATAAAACAAGGCCTTAGGGTGGAAGCCTGGGGTCAGAACTCCAGTCCTGGCATGTGAATAGCAGCGTGATCCTGGGCAGCCATTTGGTCCACTCTCCATTAACCAGAGAAAGCAAAAGTCCCCCCTTCCCCTCCCCCCAACTGCACCCCAGCAGCTCATGGGGCTGCTGTGAGGTGGGGCTGAATCACCAGACTATTGCTTGAGCACTAGCACCAGCACGTGGCTGGGAATTGGTCCTCTATTAAGTGTGATTGCTGTTATTTGCGTTCTGTGCTGGAAACATGGGCTGCTATTGACACTGTGTCATTTATCTTTCGGCTACTCTGGAGACTGGCGCTAAGGCTCTGGTTTCAATGTTGAGAGGCTGACAGGGGGACAGTATGAATACCCTGCTTAGGTAGGTAGAGAAGATGAGATGCAAACTGGGGTGGGGATAGTTCTAGAAAGTGAGCCTAGACTGCAATGAACGTAAAACTAGGACCAGAGTGTCGGACACCTCTTGCTGAGCTCTGAATTTCTCTCTGGAGAGGCAGGCAAAGGGACCAGATTCTGGCACAATGTCCTCCCTGACCATTCGGCAGGTTTGGGCTGGTTAGGTTTGCCCTTGCCCAAGGCAGGCCTCCCAGCATCCTGTGCTTGAGTGGCTGAGACCTGCCTCCCTGCCCCTCCCCTCAGCCTTCCCATCAGACCAGCACTGACTCTGTAAGGTTCTGAATCAAAGCCAGTCCTCCAAGCTTTGTTTCAGCTGGAGGAAGGGGAAGAGTGTGTAGTGGAGTTGCCCCTACCAAGGCCCCATTTTCTAAAGCAGAAATTTTCCTGACAGCTGAGTAACCAAACACGCTAGGAAGAGCTGGCTCTGAGCACTGAGACATATACAACAAAGGAGAAAGCCACCCAACGACATGCCTCAGCCCACAGGCAGCCCACAAGCAGCTGCAGGAGTCTGTGCGCAGCCTGCTTCTTCTTCCTCTCTCCCCTCCTCATCCCCAGAAACAACACTGGAGACATGTGGATCAAATTTGCAGTGCTTAGGCAAGGGAATTGGACATTCAGCTGATTTGTCAAAGGATTCCCAGAGAGTAATATTATGTCAATAGATGGAGTAACACGAGCTGGCTGCCCTGTTAATAATAGCCCCCATTTCCCCAGTCATCACCACTCAAAGGGCCTTTCACTCAATACTGTGGCAAAAATAGTTATGCACCTATTATTAATAACAGTAATTGATAGCATAACAGCTTTGGCATAGGACCTTTGGCTTTTAAGAGGTGTGTGTGTGTGTGTGTATGTGTGTGTGTGTGTGTGTGTGTATGTATGCATATGTGCGCGTGCCAGTTCTGAGGTTTGAACTCAGGGCCTTGGTGCTAGCATTTTCACTTAAGTCTAGAACTCTACCACTTAAGTCACATATCCATTTCTGGCTTTGTTGACAGTTTACAGGAGATAAGAACCTCATGGACTTTCCTGCCCAGGCTGGCACTGAACTGTGATCTTCAGATCTCAGCTTCCTGAACAGTGAGGATTATACACATAAGCCACTGGCATCTAGTTTAACAGATTTTTAAATATCTATTTTGTAGTTTATTTTTCTAGCAAGAGAGATAGAGAGCCATCAGTATTATTAACAGCCAGGCTGACTTTTTAATTGAAGGTTTACTATGTGCCAGGTACTGTGAGAACAACTTCTTATGTATTCCCACATTTAAGTCCAGGACATCACCTTACAGATGAGAAGTCCAAGGACAAAGCTAAATGACTTGCCCAAGGTTGCCCAGGTTCCCAAAAAGTGAATGGGGCTAGAGCTTTAATCTCTCCAATGAAATCTGTTCAAATGAAATGCCACTCTAACCTGGACTTCTGGGTCCTTCTGGTAAGAAAACATCTAGGATGCTTGGGAGGAGAGGGGTCTGAGGTTTGATCAGAGGGAACCCAAAAACCTAGAATTAGGACTTTTAATAAAGCTCTAGGTTTTCTGGAAGCCTCTCATGAAACTCCAAAAGTGGAAGGCAGTCTTTTTTATTCTCACTTGCCTTCCCAGAATGCAGTTCTGCAGCTTTTATTCCAAATCTACTCCTACCAAAACAACAGCAAAAAAAAACCAAAAAACAAAACTTCTCCATGTCAATCTTAAATATTCTGCAGCTCACAAGGAGACAGAAATTACTTTCTTTGTATTCTAATTCCTCTCAATCCCTTGATTTCTCCTTCCCCACCCCCCACTTCCCAAGCAAGGTTCCCTACCTCCCCAAAAGAGGAATTCCCAACAAACAAGAAAATAAAGGACATATATAGTCTTCCATTTAGTAAAGTCTTTAGGAGAAATAGATCATCTCAGTCTTAATAGGAAAGCAAGCATACTGGAATGTTTCCTTCTCAGCTCCAATCCATCCCTGCAGAACTCTGCTCGCTACACACAGAACCAAGTGCATCGCTCAGGTCATTACTATGAAGTGAATTACTAAATGTGAAATATGATGGTGATTGAGCTGTCCTCTGCCTTCCTCTCATGCTGACTCAGCGCCCCACTCCAACTGTCTGGGAAACTTCTACAAGTCTCTATCTATATGGAGTCATAATCTCTACCTTCTACCACTCAACTTTTCTCATTCTGATTGCTCAACCCCTAAATCTCAGAACTCATTATTTTGTTTCTCAAAACCTCCTCCTCTATCTTCCTCCTCCTCTTTCTCAGTTCTCTATCTGGTTGCCCAACAGGAGACCTCTGAGCCTTCATTACTGAGGAGGAGCCTCAGTAATGATGTTAGGATCCTTGCTTCTCTAGGCCCTGGTGTGGGGGTGGGGACAATGATTTCTGCCTGGGTGATTTCCCATGCACGCCCAGAGGGGGCGCCACTGAATGGAGACAAGAAGCTTGGTCATCTGGCCTTCTTGACAGCCTCCTCCCAGCCATGTGAAGAATAGATGGGCAGCACCCTGGGTTAACGAAGCAACTTTCAGTGGCAGAGAATCAATGGAGATTCCATCCACTGCTCTGTGAAGACGCTGGCTTGATCTGAGGGTGTCTCAAGTTCTCTCCAGCACTGCTCTAGCCTCTGAGTGACCCATGTAGTCTCTAACATGATGTGGACCCAAAGGTAGACCTGTTGGTTACTACTAGTTCCTATGCCTTAATTTCCCTCACAGACATAAGACCTCCCCAACACACACACATACACACACACACACACACACACACACACACACACAATTTTAAGTATAAGAAAAAAAGACACATTCTGTATAAAACAGAACAAGTTTGTAGTTCAACTTTTCTTAGTTTTTGCTTTTTTTTTTTCAACTTAAGGTCTTGCTATAGCTCAGGCTGGCCTTAAACTCTCCCTCCTGATCTTTGCTTAGGTTCCCTCCCCTCCTTACCAAGTACAGGGATTATAGCTATAAACCACCACACCTGGCATGTAGTTCAGTGTTTCTGAGCATTCATCAAAAAAAAAAAATCAAGGCTTTTTATTTTTTAAACTCAGCAAACCATTACCTGTGCACTCCTCAGAGTTATAAATGTTCTATCTGTTCAGTAGGCCCAAACATCTTTCAAGTCCCTGACCCAACTCTCTCCCATCCCCAAAACAAGACCTACTGGCCACTGGTCTCAAGGATGCTCTCTTGCCAAAGCAGCTGAGATCCATGCCTGTCCTGCTTCTTTGAATTGAAGACCGGCATGCAGAGGATTATTTTTACTGTCTTGCAAGGAACACATGGGGCAGGGGCACTTCCACTAGTTTTCATAAGGGCTGTAGGCACAGATGGAGTTCAATCCATAAGCATCTCAAAGGAAAAATCATATTGCCCCAGTATGGCTTCCAAGTGGCCCACAGAATCCAATCCATTTAAAAAAGGTGTTTCTGCTCTCTGATCTGGACCTTTATATACAACACGTGGAGTGCCAGTTGCTGTGTATGAGTCATTCCAGAACAAAGTACGGGAAGATTGAACATGAATGTCTTTCAGAGTCCAACATGAGAGGTAAGGACAGTAGATTCTGAAGAGCTTCACCAAATGGTATTTGTCATGACATTCTAAACACAGAGGTTGGGGCATGGGTGTGGAAGCTAAGAGGAAGATGAAGGAAATAAAGAGAGAAGCATGGAAGTGGGGTGAAATATGCCCAAGACAGGACAGACACCTATGGAAAAATGACTCACCCAAACTAATTCGAAGCATAGCTGTTTCCTGGGTAAACCGATCATCTCAACATGGGACCACTGTACTGCAATGCTCAAGAGTTCAAGTGAGGAAAGAATGCTGGGAGATGGGGAGTGTGTGTGTGTGTGTGTGTGTGTGTGTGTGTGTATACTTGTGTACATGTGGGTGTGGGGGTGGTATCTACACTGAGTCCAGAGAGCAATTATTAACTATGAGCCAATAAAAAGGAGCTAGCTATCATATTATCTCATTATTCCATGCTGAAAACAAGCATTTGAACCCTACACACACTGGAGCAGTAAAAAACTACTAGTATGGTGCCCTCCTTGGTCCGTGAGGGATACAGATTCAGAAAGCCAGGTCCTTACTCTTTACTTGACTTTTGTAACTATAACCTCTCAGCACAACACCTTTACAGTAACAATTTAAAAAAAGAAATAAAGCTAGGTCCTTTGGCTAACTCCACAGGTAGAAAATGGCAGAGGTGAGCTGGGCACTGGTGGCTCACACCTGTAATCCTAGCTCCTCAGGAGGCTGAGACTTGAAGGATGTCTGTTTGAAGCCCACCTGGGCAAAAATAAAAAGTCCTTGAGACCCCTTCTTTCCAATTAACCTGCAGAGCAGTGTTGGAGGCATGGCTCAGGTGGTAGAATGCCAGCCTAGCAAGCAGGAGGCCCTCAATTCAAACCCCGGTGCTGGCAAAATAAAAAGGAAAATGAAATGAAGTAGCCAAGGTGAGATTCAGGTCAGCATGTCTGACATGGATGCCCATACTGGTTTATTGAATGTCATACTGCCTCTCATGGCATGGAGTTCAGACTTGCAGGAGACTTGCACCAAATAGCTCTTCATTTAAACCCAGAACAGAATATTTCCCAAGTGCTAACCATGCCACCAACACTTGCCCCTCCTCCTTCCCCATCTCAGGTATGGAAATAAAAAGCAAATCATAATTACACTCTGGGTAATACCTCATACTGGCTAAGTCATCAGACCACCACCAGTGAGAGGTGGTTTTCCAGTGAAGTATAGCTCAGCGTTACACAGTACAATAATAACTCTGTTATGACTGCCTCGGGGGTTGGTGGCCAGGAGACCCAGGGAAGATAGAAGATTGGCAAAGTATGACACACTCCTATCCAGTGTCCCCCCTTCTCCTAAGACACTGTGGCAAAAAGAAAACCTTATTCTGAATGGTGGGCTTGTGTTTCTTGGGGCCCCGCCTTCTCCCCCTCCCCCACCAGCTGGCTTCTCCATTTCCTTCAAGCAGGGAATGGGTAGTGAGGGACACAGAGGGGCCATAACAAGACAGTGCAGGTGACCCTGGTGGCGGTACTGGCTCCATAGCATTTGGGAAATTCCTTCCTTTAAGGTATTATCAGTTCTGTGGTTAAGGTAGTATCAGTTCTGTGGTGAACTCAGATAACTACAGAATGCTTGGGAAAAAACAAACTGGTCAAGATGGTAAGATTGCCTCTGTGTGTGTGTGTGTGTGTGTGTGTGTGTGTGTGGCAAAAACTCAATAAAAATGCAATCTGCTCACTGCTCTTTCCCCTCCTTGCAAGAAAGTAAAATAAAGCCAGAGTAACCTTGTAGACCACTTTCAGGAAATGAAACCTAAATGTGAACTCTGGAAATGTAGCAAATAGTCACAATACCAGGCAGTGTGGGGCAGAAAAACCAACCTCTGAACTGTGGAGCTTTTTCCTGTGGAAAAAGATCCTGTGTTATTTTGAATACTTTTTAAGAGATTCTGGGTGGCCTGTCTCCAAAGGATTGATGTAAAATAGCAAGAACTCGAATGACCCTGGAAGCACAAGTCTTGGAATGGAAAACTCACCCTATGGCCATGGTCCTTTGTCAGTGCTTTCCTCGCCCCACACTAATTCCCATAACTCAAGGATGCTAGGGGGTCAACTTTTGTACAAACCAATACATTCAAAAGGCATGTACAGGGCTGGGGATAGAGCTGGTTGGTACAGTGCTAGCCTAGCACACGTGAGCTGTGGGTTCCATTCCCAGCACTGCAAAATAAAGACATAAATAAAAATAAAAGCTAGGCATTGGTGGCTCATGCCACCTCCCTACTCAGGAGGCTGAGCTAAGGATCATGGTTCAAAGCCAGTCCAAACATTAAAGTCTGTTAAAGACTCTTATTTCCAATTAACTAATAAAAAGCCAAAAGTTGAGATGTGGCTCAAGTGGTAAGAGCATTAAACTTGAGCATAAAGCCAAGCAAGGGTGAGAGACCAGAAAGGGTGAGGCCCAGCATTGACACTACACCAATGGTCAAATAAGCACATACATACTCACAAAGATTATAGAGAACCAGAGAATGGGGATGACACTAGGTAGTTAGAGTTAGACTCACCAATACCAGTCCTTTTCCCTATGGGTGCTCACAGCCACCAAGGTAAGGCTAGTTCTCTCCATGCTGGGGTAGAGCAGTGTTTTCAACAACCTTCCTTCCCACTTATTTTTGGTGCTGGTTCTAGGGCTTGAACTCAGGACCTGGGTACTGCCCCTGAACTCATTTTTGCTCTAGGCTAGCACTCTACCACCTGAGCCATAGCTCTAAGCTCTGGCTTAGAGATAAAAGTCTCATGGATTTTCCTGCCTGGGCTGTCTTTGAGATCTTCAGATCTCAGCCTCCTTGAGCAGCTAGGATTTACAGGTGTGAGCCCCAGTGCCTGGCTTCCCATCCTTTTTTACTTCAGTGAGTCGTACTCATGGAAATCAGAGATAAGGCTTGTCTGCATGTTTCACCTAAGACTCAGCCCTGTGCCCACATGGGGTGACTCAGGGACTACATGTCCGGGAGGCCCTCCACAGTATCTTGCTGACACTCAGGCCTAGCTGTGTTCCTGCTGCTCTGGACCGATAGGATCATTCCGCAGCCATGCGGTATCTGTGCAGGGCGCAACATTTTCTGGTCATTGAGAACAAGGAGTGGTTTCCAATCAAGCAGGATTGGCTGCTCTGGGCTGAGGTCTGAAGTATGGGGGTCTCCACAGTCCTGGGAGGCTGCTTGCTATGAGTAGTGCTGCTAGACTGGCAATGGCGGAGGAAAAGGGGTTTAAGGCCACATTGGACAGAGGGATGAAAATGGCCAGGAATCCATAACCAACACAAGTTTTTACAAGGCCTAGGGCACATGGCCAAGGTGGTTATTAATAGAACATGAGTGTATCCATCAGACATGCACTGCACTGAAGTGTGCTCCCAAACTCAACCTGCACACTCCTCAGGTAATTTAAGAGCATGGGTCATAGACAAGAAGGTTCAACAACCCAGTGTTGCCACTTACTTGCTAGGGTCATAGACAAGAAGGTTCAACAACCCAGTGTTGCCACTTACTTGCTAGGGTCATAGACAAGAAGGTTCAACAACCCAGTGTTGCCACTTACTTGCTATGTGACTCTGGCTTTGCTACTTCACCTCTCTGAGGTCACTGTGGTTTTGCACTCAAGGCCTCACACTTCCTAGGCAGGCACTCTGCAGCATTGAGCCCTTTTTACTTTAGATATTATTTGAATAGGTCTCATGTTTATGCCTGGGGCTATTTTGGCTCAAAATCTTCCTATTTATGCCTCCTGCTTGCTGAGATGACAGACGTATGCAACCATACTCAGTTTACTGGTTGAGATTGGAAATCTCAAAAACTTCTTTCTACAGGGTGCTGGTGGCTCAGACCTGTAATCCTAGCTACTCAGGAGGCTGAGATCTGAGGATCGCAATTCAATGACAGCCCAGGCAGAAAGGTTCATGAGACAGGAGACTCTTATCTCCAATTAACCAGCAAAAAGCTAGAAGCTTGTGGCTCAAGTGGTAGAGCACTGGCAGATAAGGGCCTGGACTCCCTGTATGAGGCCCACTGAATGAGTTCGAGCAGCTAAGTGACAAGCTTACCTGCATACATGAGGCAGGTATGTTAGGCAAACAGGGAGGCCACAGCGCAGGAGGGTGGCCTCCAGAAAGTCCCACTGTAAGACTGGGGATAGATGTTCTGTGATGGAATTTGTAATCCAAGTCCCATCTGGGCTCCCCACTGCTTGACTCTCTGTTCAGCTTCCCAATTCTGTTAATTTGAGCACTAGACACTTAAGTATCAAAGATTAAGGCTGCAGATTATTTTTGCATCTAGAAACAAATCATCATCATCATCATCATCTTTTTTTGTTGGCCGTGGGGCTTGAACTCTGGGCCTGGGCGCTGTCCCTCAGCTCTTCAGCTCAAGGCTACAACTCTACCACTTGAGCTACAGCACCACTTCCAGTTTTCTGGTAGTTTATTGGCGATAAGAGTTTCACGGACTTTCCTGCCTGGGCTGGCTTTGAACCTCGATCCTCAGATCTCAGCCTCCTGAGTAGCTAGGATTACAGGCATGAGCCACTGGCACCCGGCTCATTATTATTATTTTGAGGCGGGGTCTCACTATGTAAGCTGGCTGTACACTTAGACCCTCCCACCTGTGCCTCCCAAGAGCTAGGATTACAGGTATGGACGACCTGGCTCTAGAGAACTGTTTTGCATATTGATGTGCAGTTGTTCCAGTACTGTTTATTGGAAAAGACTGCCTTTGCTCCATTGTATTGCTTTTGCTCCTGAGTCAAAGGTCAGCTAATTCTGTGCCTGTAGATATATTTCTAGATTCTGTACTCTGTTCCATTGATCCATTTGTCTCGAGATAATGATAGCTCTATATTATTCTTATTGAATTATTCTTATTGAAATATGGTGCCTAACTGGCACCATCTTGGCATGGTGGCTGTTGATGGGGACTTTCCGAAATTCACTTCCCCACCCAACCCCCAGGTGATAGGTGCCTGAATTCCTAGAAGCAGGGGCAGTGGGACTTGGACAATAGGTTCCTGGACCTGCCAGACCTGTACTATGAACTGGCAAGAATTCTCGGGTTCCCTGTGACCCTGCCCACCTAACCATGACCTATTTAGGCCCCTCGACCCCGGCCACCACTGCACCCTGGCTCATGTCTCCTGACTTGCCTCAAGTCATCATGCTGTCACTCTTCAACTCTCCATTAGAGTTGATCTGGTTTGTTGAGGCTGTTTTCTGCTTTAATACCCTCATGGCTCAGTTTCTTAACAGTATTAAGTGCATTGCAGGCTGAAAATTTTTGGGGGACATGTATGGGTGGAAGGACAGGAGGCCTCTAGAACATTCTGGAACATTCAGCCTCAGACTGGCACATCCCTCCCAGACTTCTCTGTGCCACTCCTGGGATCCTGAAGGGCACTGTCACCTTTCCCTGAGAAGATGTAAGAGAATAGTCATTAGACACTGCAATTGCACCATGCCGCTCAGTGATCTTTCCAGTGCTACTCCTTCTCCTTCTCGGCTCACAAACATCTATTTTGCATCCCATGGGTGTGTGACATTCCAGGAGCCTCAGAAGATACTTTCCCAAGCTCTCCTTAGCAACCCCATATAGCAGTTAAGGCCAAGGAGTTCAAGAATTCAAGGCCTTGGAAGATGTTCCTTTTTCTCTTCATAGGCAATGGGTTGGCTGGCTGGCAGGACTTTTGCTTTGGCATGACTGGGACACACACTGCCTGAAGAAGGTAACATAGCAATCATCCACCTACCACCATGAGTAGGGTCCCCTGCTGCAGTAGCTGGAGTGTATTCCCAGCAAGTGCAGCACAAAGGCTGAGATGGGGAGCAATGGATACGGGACCAGATGTAAGAGCAGGACCATAGCCAACATGCTGCTTGTGCAGAGCAGAAGCTACAGGGAATAAGCAGCTAACCAACACCATGAAAAGCCTGTCCCTGAACTTTTTGCTACAAATAAAACAAATCCAAAACAAAACTCCTACTGGGTCTATTAGTGTGCTAGTGCTTCAGAAACAAAGTATCATAGTCTATTTGGCTTAAACAACAAAAGTAGCTTCTCACTGCTCAAGGGGTCAGAACTTCCCTGATTTCTTCTCATACCTCCCTACTGAGCTTGTAGGTGGCAGGTCTTCAAGTTGTCTCTTTCTGAGCCTGCCTGTGTTCTGATCTCCTCTTGTAAGGATACTCAGCATTTTAGATTAGAATGCAATCTCATGACTGCATTTTATATGAATTGACTCTTTAAAGGTCCAATTTCCAAATATATTCTGAGCCCCTGGATAGCAACACATGAACTTCAGTGGGTGCACACTTTAGTCCAGAATAGTGTGTGTGTGTGTGTGTGTGTGTGTGTGTGTGTGTGTACCAGTAATACCAGTAATGGGGCTTGAACTCAGGGCCAGGGTGCTGTCCCTTAGCTTTTGCACTCAAGGTTGACACTCTACTACCTAAGCCACAGTGCCATTTCCAGCTTTTTGGTGATTAACTGGAGATAAGAGTCTCACTGATTTTCCTGCCCAGGCTGGATTTCGAACCACCATTTTCAAATCTCAGCCTCCCGAGTAGCTAGGATTATAGGCATGAGACACCCAACACCCTGCCACAGTCCTGCTCTTGAGGACTCCTATCTCTTGCCAAGTCTGCAGCCACCCTCCTGGAGGGGAAGGTCTTCCCTGAGAAGCCCCATTGTCCCCACTGCTCTGGACACAGGGGAGCCCCCGCTTGTCTGCAGAGCTGTGAGTGACCCAGTATACTTAGACTGCAACTCTGGGCTTTGGCCCGAAGCCCCTCGCTGTTTGTTTTACAAACTCCTACTTACAGTCTCGAATTAGGCTCATTAAAAAGGCAGCTCCCCGTGGGGCTATAAACGTCACATGGACAGGCGGAGGGTGAGTTTATGAGGCTGGCGTGTGATCTGCCCACCAACACTGTGAGGGCCCAGTGGAAAGAGTGACGCAGCCAGAGGGCTCAGCAGAGCCTCTCTCCCCACGGCCTCCTGGCTGATGCAGGGGTTGGCACGGGGCCAGGCGGCTGGGCATGGTATGGTGGGAGTTCTTCCACCAGCTGCCTGCTTTCAGGACTGTGGATGGAGGGAACCTGCCACTCTGGGACCCTTCCTCTCCCGCTTTTGAGGCAAAGCCCCCCTCCCCAATCTTCCCATTTCTAATCATCTCCACAGCACAGTCTGCTACCTTCCACCTATATGACCAGGGGCCCATGCTCCTACCCTGGACATTGACATGTGTGCAATCTGTGCTCTGCAGCTCCTGGCGGCCTCCGGAGATCAGTCTCAGTTACGCAAACCACTGACCACCCTCATGGCCACCCTGTTCATCTTACCGTCCACATCCCCAGCCAAGGACCAGATGGTGAAGGTGAGAAAGAGTAGAATCTCTTAACCCTGTTGAGTAAGTTTCAGAGGCAATAGCCCTGTTCCTGGGTTTTACTGATGCACATAAACAATCTCCTGCATCGAAACAACAGTAAAACCAAGCCAGAAGAGCACATGGTATCTACCTATGTCCAGCCTACCCAGGGCTGGAAGGGCTGGCAGGAGCCAGCTAGCCTCTGATCCTGCTTGCGCATGCTCACCTGTGACCCACTTCTATCAGGCCATCACTCACCGGGAATTAACTGTGAGTACCACACCTCATTCATCCTGGCTCCAATGAGTGTCTCTCCTGACCATATTCTGCATGGCCATGCGAGGACTCAGTCCTGTGACCCTGAAGAACAGGGTCAGCTCTGACCACTGGCAAGTTCTCCTCAGAGAATGCTATCTTCTTGCAACTTCCACCTCATGGTCCTGTGCCCATGCCCTGCAGCTGCCCTACTGAGGTGGGGCCTTGCCACTATCAGTTGGCCTTCCTCCTCCCCCTGCTTCCTCTGCCTTCTCCCATGGTGCTCAGACGTGAGGTAGGAGTGATCTGTTACACTGTAGTTTTTTAAAATATCAATTTCTGCTTTACAAAAGGGAGAAACTGTATTTTTCATCTTAGTCCTTCCTTCCCCGGCCACTTTTCTAGTTCACACAGCTTCAAGAACATGGCAGGTACTTTGAAGGTCTGAGGTCTTTCTCAAGGAGGAAGGGCCTAAGGCTGTTTAAATGTCTGTTTAAATGTCAGTAAAAATTAAGCTACTCTCAATAATAAAGCCTATCAGAAGCGTGGCTTCAGTTTCAGATGGAATTACAGGGTAAAGAAGGAGAAAGGTATCCACACGTCCATTGTGGAGGGGTGGGGGAGGGGAGCTGTCCCAGGACAAAGCGCTGCCGGCTCCAGCATAGCTTCACACAGAAAAGAAAGAGAAAAACTTGGCAGTCTGGCCTCCCACCCCAGCCCCGGTCCAGAGCCAAGGAGGGTCCTGGAGAGCAGAGTGCTGAAGTGCTGGGTTGCAAGGCCCACTGGTTATGGCTTGATATTACCAGCTGTAAACAACAGCTCTGATTCCGTATAGGGTTTGCAAACTCAGAACCTACCCTAGCTTGTCTATGTCCTTCCTTTAGAAAAGACATACAATAAAATAAAAATTAAAAAAAGCAACAGATAATGTGAAAAAAAGAAAGAACATAGGAAAGAAGAAAGAAGGGAGACCCTGAGGGAAGAAAGGAGCTGTTTGAAAGGCAAATATCTGAGCTGCTCAAATGCTCTGGGCTTAGAAATCAGGTAACATGCTAGTAAGTACAAGTTTTAGTTTATTTGACTTGTTCTGCCTCGAAATAATCACTAGTAATGGCTAAGCAAAACAAGGGTCCTTTTTGTCTCTCTGGCCAATCTGAACCCATTCTCTTGAAATGATGGATCTCTAAGTGAGAGCACGGCTCTGAGTTCAAACCCTAGTTCTAGTATGTGTGTGCAAATGCACATGCACATATACACACAAATGAAAAAAAAAAGAACGTTGCTTATTTTTTACTGGCAAATTGGCAATGATTTTAGGGTACAATGATTTTCCTTTAAGAGAAGTTCCCCCACAAAAGATATGGAAACATAAAAGGAAAGCACTTTTAACAAGATAGTTAAATCAGTCCATGAGATTAAGGTGACCTGGAAAGATTAAGCTCTCTTGCTAGTATCACATTAAACTACCCTTATAAGGTTAATGCATGTTTACAGCAGACAATACATCCAGGTGCAAAGTAGAGAATAAAATCGACCCTGATTCTCATCACTAAGACAAGCATGTAGCTTCTCTGTATTTTTGACTGATGTGCTCTTAACTTTTGTTTCACTCGGTAAATATCTTTGAGGTTTCCTGTCACCTGTTTCAGGTCTACTGTCTAATGTCATTCCTGCCCTTCCACATGGGTTCAATGATGTCTAGTGACCAAAGGCAGGGTCTCTGGTTGGATACCCCTGCCTGCCAGGGAGAGCAGGGAGGGGTGTGTGTGAATTCTCTGTAGAAGCCCCAAGAGAGCCTGTAAGAACACAGATACATTCAACATGTGTTTGGGAACACAGACACAGACACAGACACACACACACACATACACACACACACACACACACACACACACACACACACACACACACCCTACCTTCACATTGCCTCGCTATGATCCTATTGATCCCAGAAAGCAAAGCAGAGCAGGTGTACTGGTGAGCCTGGGGAATCGCAGTCCATCACACCCACTCTATCATCCAATGACACCTTGCATTTCAAAGCTCACAGGTCACAAGCCACATTAAAGGCCAGCACAGCTCAGTGAAGAGATCTGAAGTTTGTGCCGGGTTTTGAATGTTGAGTGAATTACCTTCCCGGAATTTGGATATGTCCTTGGCCTTTCAAGGGTAAATTGGGGCCAATTGGGTCTCTAAGCAGGGTGTGTGAGAGAGCCATGGTGGTGCCTGGAATATAGGATGGGCTCAAAATAGTACCTAGGGTAGTGGGTAGGGGTAGGCTGGTGATGGTGAGGGTGGTCACCTCCAATCCCAGAGTGGTGACTGCCATCCCCTAGAGCATCAGTGGGCTGACCTGCCTGACTTGCCTGGTTCTAGCTCCTCTTCCTCTCAGGCAGGGGCCACAAGACTAATCATGGTGAGTGCCTAAAGCTGATTTGACAATTGGCTTAGAGTGCTTCTTCCAGACCTGTCCCTCTTATTTTCATTAAAAAGAATAATAAATCCTTGTACACACTTGTCAACTCTTAGTTTCTTCAGTCCTTCTCAGCCGTGGCTCAGTCAGGGATTTTCCCTGCTCCTGTCTCCTTCCCTGTGAGGGTGGGCAGAGTCTGCCAGAGAAGGCAGTCCAGTCCATGACTCACTCAGATGGGCTTCCAGTGAGATCATGCCCAAGAAGCTATTTGTGGACACCTTGACAGGGTCAGCTGACTGCTGACTCAGTGAGGCATCAGGAAGAAGGCTCCTGTCTCAAGCTAGAACTCTGTCATGTTTGATAGCCAGAATGGTTAGGTCTCCCTTTCCTGGCCTTCTGAGTGAAGAAACCAGAGCCGAAACCTCAGAATCATTGTAAGTGGCCGAGGGCTTCCCCAATGGGGAAATTCTGTGTTTACTTTCCCTGGTAATAAGATTGGCCACCACACCCTGGTGAAGCGGCTCCGCCCCTCAGAGGAGAGATGCAATTCTCTAGCGGGTTATGGGAACACAACAGTGCCAGTGGCATGCAGCTCCGCCTCTCATAGAACTCAGGCACTGCGTTCCATGGAGAACCCATTCCTGATGGCAATGCATGGCTACTGGACAACGGTTTCAGGAACATTTGCGTGACTAACTGCTGAAGACCCCCTACATTTAAATAGGTAATGCTTTCTGTTCTTGCTAGCTTCAGCGACTCTGGGGATCCCCATTCTGCCATGGAATGGGGCCCCTTTGGTTCTCTGGAAACACACGGAGAGCGCTGTGTTTATATGCTTATATGTTCAATGTCTGCAAATGTGGAAGATGGCCTAAACACTGTCAGGTGCATAGTAGATGCTCAATAAATATCTTCTGGAAATAGTTGAATGGCATCAAGCAGCTGTCTGACCACAATCCTCTAGTGGTTATGTTTAAGTTACATACAGTCTAAATGGATGCCTGTCACCAAGCAAGAGCTCCATGAATCAGTCACCATCATGAGGAGCTAAGTGGTATATCCCAAGTACTTAATGAATTAGCCTTTATCCAAGAGCCCCAAGGAGGGAGGAAGGGAAAGGGGGAAGATCAAAAGGAACTAGTGCCTGTGGTCTCACCTTCCTAAGAGGATTTGCCTATCAGAGCCATCCAGGATGCTGGGTAGGGAGCTGCCTGTTTCTAAGCCACAAGGCAGGGGTCCTGTTGATGCATTCCTAGGAGGCAGCCACCACAATCCATCACTAATTGCCATTTTGCAGTGCTTTTCCTGATCTGTTGCTGCCTGGTCCAGTGACAGGCATTCATTAGCCACAGGAGGTGGCTTCAGTTAATTGGACACTCTTTGTGCCCTAGGTAAGGAGATAAGGAAGGGAAGGTGTGTGTGTGTGTGTGTGTGTGTGTGTGTGTGTGTGTGTGTGTGTGTGTGTGTGCGTGCGTGCTCGCGCGCATTCTCTTGGCTCTCCTGGAAACAGGCTATTAGGAGGCAAAGCCCTAAATGGAGAGAGCTGTGGGCTGGGGTCTGGCCAGTGGTGGGCAGACATCCCTACAGGAGTGGACACAGTTCTACAAAGGAGAAGAGGCCTGGTAGGAAGTCCCTGGTGCTTGTTGAGAGAGGAAGGTTGAAAATGGAAAAAGAGACAGCAGCAAAAGTGGGAGGTGGCAGGTGTGTATGTGGTAATGGGTGGTGGTAAGAATCAGAAGTTTTTCCTGTGCGGGAAGAGGTCATGGGGGACAGTCTATTAATGGGAAGTGCAAAAAAAAAGTGTTCTGAAATAGCAGAAGATATGAGTTGTTCTTCTTTTGCTCTTGCAGGCATTTAGAGAATCACATTTGTCTTCCACTTCTAGCCTTGAGGGAAGGGCAGAAAACACCAAACTCAACTTAATGTACTTTTTAAGAAAGAAAACAACCCTTCCTACTTTGGGCTGATTCATCTCGTGAGTGCAGAGAGCTTCTTTCTAGGCTGGAGAAGGGCCTCATGGTCCAGGGTGTCCCGATGGCAGCATTTCCAGCCCAGATTCAAGTCTGCCAGCTGCCAAAGCTGATTCTCTTTTTGTTCTCCTCTACCCCACTCCCCCCCAATTTACTCTGCGAGGCCTCAGGGTCCAAGGCCAGGCTGGAATCTCCTGGGAGAGCAGGAGTGATTGAGATGCCAATACATCAGGCCTGGAGGGAGGAGGGAGGATAAAGAGACAAAGAGCTAAAGATGGGCACTCCCGTTGGATGGATTAGCGCCTTCCTCCACCCTAATAGTTGTGGACAGCCTCAGCATCAGGCTGTGCCACAGCCATCTGGGGACCCGTGGGGACTCCAACCAGCTTCCAGTATCTGGTGGAACTGTGCGTATTCAGGCTGTCTTTTGAATATTCAGTGGCCCTCTTTTGGCAGCTATTATCTGTAGGGGAAATCATATTCTCTTCCCAGTGAGCTTCAAGTTGATGAAACAGTGAAAGGTGGGAGTCAAAGTCAGTTACATTGTAGGAGGGAAGAGGGCTGTTTAGAAACATTTTATGGAGTCATGACCAAGAGCAGGAGACAGGTATCCACTTTTGGATCGTCCCTGTGTGTGTGTGTGTGTGTGTGTGTGTGTGTGTGTGTGTGTGGCTTTCCCCATCTGTATAATGGAGCCCACACCCTTCCACCATCAAGCTATTATGTTGCTTAAAAGCTAATGGGTACAGAGGAGTCATTCAATATTGCCAGCGCTATAATGCTTACTGTAATTGTTCCCTTTCCAGATTCCTGGATGTTCTAATTTCAACTTGATTTCCTGCTGTCTCCACAAATTCAGACTATATGAATATGTTGGTAAGGGTCTGATCCCAGGGGAAGTCACTGTAGAGGCCGGAAGGGGCCCTAGCAAAGACAAAGGCCCACCAGCCAAAGGGGTGACCTGGAAACCTCCACCAGGGCCAGACGCTGGGCCACCTATACTTCTATCACTTCTGTGTTTTCTGTTTGTGAGGACAAAGCCTGGCTTGGCCCAAGTCACTCTGGCTTCCTTCAAAAGAGCCCAGGGCACTGTAGTTATCATCAACTTCCTCTTCCTTCCTGAGGAGGAAGGTTAGGATGGAAGGGAGTTGTCCACTTCCACCTCACACTGGATGGCCCTCTGAGGAGACCAATTTCCATCCATCTCACCTGACACAGGCCAAGGGCCGGCCTTCTTACACTGATCCCTCCAATCCTGTCTCTGTGCTCTATCCTAGCAGAACAAAGTCTACTGAAATCTGTTGGAACCAAGAAGCCATCTGGGCACTAGGGAGGCAGAACCTGGAAAACCCTGCATTCTAGAACAGTCTATTTTTTAAAAAAAATATAAGAAAACAAAAACCTACCACCAAGAATGAACATCTGAAACACACCGCTCTTCTATTCAAAGCCCTCCCATGCTACCCGCTGTGGCCCACATCAGACTCTGGCCTCAACGCCCTCTACTATCCCTACAACATGTGCATCTCTGGTTATAACCCACTGGCCTCCTTGCTATTAAACATCTTATGCATGCTGCAACCACAGGGCCTTTGGACTTACTGTTCCTTTTCTGAGTTGCTCCTTCCCAGCGAATCTGAATGGTTAGCTCAGATACAGGTCAGGGAACACCTTCCTAACAAAATGGCACCTACATCAGGACTTCTCTAATGCCTGCTTTTGGCTCTTTCTACTTACATTCCTCGATTATTTCTTCCATACAAGTAACACCATCAAAATATTTGTCTTACTTAAGTTATTGTCTAATTCTCCAGACACTATGCAATCTCCATGGAGACAGAGCTTTTGCCTGACTTATTCACTCAGCCCCCCGCCCCCCCTTTTAAATCTTTTACAGTGTTGGGAATCAAATCCAGGGCCCCAGTGCTTGGCAAGCACTCTACCACTGAGCTTGCTTCCCTGGTCCCGTTCTGAGCGTCTATACTAGTGCCTGAGATATAGTAAGTGCTCAGTAAATATTTATTGAATGAATGGAGATCTGTCATATAACCATATTCTTATGCAATTGTACAAAACACTAACCCAGTATGGACCAGAGGTCAAATACTTTATAAATAGAATCCCACGAACTGCAGCTGCCCCTGGGGGAGACATTACCCTCACTTCATAACTGACATAACTTAAATACAGAAGCTAATAAATGGACATAGGCCATAGCCTGAGCTCAGATTCAAGCCTGCTGACTCTCAGGACTCTTCTCTTTCCTTGTGTTTGGTCCCACTGCCCTCTTGTTCTCTGTGATCTAAGCACAGTGTCTCTTTCCTGGCAGGAATGGAAGCTCCAAGGGGACTGAGTATGGTCCCAGGAGGTGCCCAGAAATGCATCTGATAAGGACCAGATGAGAGGTGGGTGCTAGAGGGAACTTCAGCTAATCCTTTCTTAGCTCCTGGGTTTTCTTGTCCATTAGGGCTTGTCAGCTTACCTGAGGCTGAGCCCCAAAGAGATCACTCAATGCTTCTGCCTTTTTTCTACCCCCTCAAGCTTCTATCCTGAGCTTCCTGCCAGAAAACAGCAGCTACCCCTTCTTCCAGAACGCTGATTTACACTGTAGTACAAGAGGCTCCTAGGGAAGATGTCATTCTGTCCATTTACAGCCCCTCACTACATATGTCAAGGACCCATTAGAACACACTCTGGAGGACATTACAGCTCAAATGGACTACTTTCCAGAGACACAAGATGCAGACTTCCACCAAGTCATAAAGCAAACACCAAATAAGGGGACAAAAAGTGAATAGAAGCTAGGTTCTGGTAGCTCATGACTGTAATCCTAATTACTAGGAAGCTGAGAGCTAGAAGATCAAAGTTCAAAATCAGTCCAGGAAGAAAAGTTTGTGAGACTGTATCTCCAATAAAATTAGCATGAGTGATAAGAAGGTGAGACTGATTAGAATATTGAAATGTTAAGAATGAAATCCACTTATACACTCCCGTATAACCAATAAAAGCTAATAAAAAAAAACACAACACCTAAAAAAGTGAGCAAAAAGCTGTGGTGGAGGTATAGTTCAAGTAGTAGAGCATAAGATGAACAAGCAGGCCAAGCAAGTACAAGAGCTCTTGTTCAAACCCAGCACTCCTCACCAACCAAAGAGGAAAAAGTCAAGATGCACTGAATTATCATTTAATAGTCAGATGGGGCTTTTTGTTTTGGTGACACAATTTCCTCACTAAAAAAGATGGGTGATGGGCACAGAGCATTTAACAATTTATACAAAAATAATTATAACTGCAATTATACTCATTACAACTTTCTTTTTCTTCCTCCCATTCCCAGGCTCCCAAGAAGAAAAGGAGGTGTGTGTGTGTGTGTGTGTGTGTGTGTGTGTGTGTGTGTTCCCCACCCCCTCTTTTAAGCTCAAAGCCAAGAGAGCCTACAAAAGGTGTTCTCATATCTCCCAGTTTCCTAAACATCCATTTGAAGAACTGGCTGCATTGCTGGCCAACAAGAACAGCTCCAAGGCTGGAGGCCATGATGTCCTGGACTCTGTGATCTCATCTACTGGGAGAGGGCCTCAAGAGCAGGATTTTGCTTCTTTCAAAACCAGCCATTCCGTTGCCCATACAGGATCCCACCTGCCAGTACCGGATAAGCCAGAGACCACAAACGTGTCTAATTATTAAGTTAGCACTGATTGCATCAGTAGATGCTTAGGCTACTCATCAATGCCTAGTTCTGTCTCCTAACAGAGATAGAACGAAAAGAGCAGCATTATGGCCTGATGATTAAGAGGAAAAGTTGAAAGTAGGTGGTTTAAGTTCCAGTCCTAGCTGGGTAAATACTCTTCCTGCCAAAATGCTCCCCACCCCACCCCCTCACCCCGTGCCCTTGGTATCAGGGCACTGGGACTTGAACACAGGACCTTGCACTTTTACTTGGCTTTTTTGCTCAAGTTGATGCTCTGCTACTTGAACTACACCTTCCATTTCCAGTTCTTCTCTTTGCCTCTGTTTCCTCATTTGTACAGCAGGAATAGTAGCCATTACTTTCAGTGGGGGTAATGAGGCTTGAGTTAACCCTTCATTTCCCAAGGCCTAAGAGAGGGAGGAGAATTTAAGTAAATATTCCCACATGAGTTGGAAAGCTGAGTGGGGACAGGGGCGGCATTCACCCAGGGACCTTCAAATGACATCCCTGCTGGCCAAACGGAAGAGGTGAGAAAACAGGACAACAGAGGGAGCAGTGGGAGCTCTTTTGGGGAGAAAGAAGCCAGATCCAGAGGGCTTATTGTTGCATCTCCTTCCCCACAGCTTCAATGCTAATAACAGCACTATTTTTAAAAAGATGTCACTCATGTCTTTTAGGTGGAATGAAAAACTGATTTCACTTTTTTCCCTTTTGTCACTTATTTGCCACTTATTTTGTCCCATATTTGAATACATAGATGTCTTTTCTTTTTTGCTAATGCCAAACTTTTAGGATCTCAGGCTGAGTTTAAGTCAGAAGCAGGCCACAGCTTCTGGAAAGCCGCGGGGAAGGCGGGCCTCCATGCAGAGTCTTGTGATGTCTCCATGGGGCTACCTGGTCTCCCGGCCCCTTGTCTACCCCAGCCAGGGAGCGATGCAAAATGCAGAGGCTGTGAGGGGACAGGGATGGCTCAGCCCTGTGCCTGTGGTGTGGGTTCCATCACTTTCAGGCTGCATGACACCTTCATGGGGGTGAGGGTCAGTGGGCTTTTGCCTTTTGGAAGATCAGGACTCTCTCTGGTGCATAGATGATGCCTTCTCTCTCATGTTTGGAGTGCAGATCTGTGAGGTACCTGTGTCACCATGAATCACAACCGGCCAACACCCTCCTCACTCAAAGCATGAGTGCTGAGCCAAGAGGGCAGGGGGACAGGAGGGGGCGGGAGCCCTTCCCTCTGCTGGGAAAGCCCAGGGTGTGCTGTGACCCTTAGACTTATGGGGATGTAGATTGTCAGGGGCTTGGAACAGTCTGTGACACACAGGATGGGGCTAACAGTGAGCATGGGGATGGCAAGAAGGCACGTGCCACCTTTGTCACCCATGAGACACATAGCTCAGTAAGCAGAGTCAACTCTGGGCTGAGCTGTTCTCTGTCCTCTATGAGTTCTCTGATAGTTGTAACGACCTTGACTCTGCATGGGAGAGATATATTGCTGTTCTGGGGTAGGAGGGGGTGGCTAGGGGACTCTGAGTGTGTGTGTCTGTGCACACGCGCAGGCGTGCTAGTGTATGTGCACACACATGCATACGTGCACATTCAAAACCTTCAATGTCACCTCAGGCTGTTTTCTACTGGGCCCTTACCTGCCACAGTGTGTACTGCTTCTGCTAATTCTGAGTCTTTAGAGGGCTGCCACAATGTGCTCACTTTCCAGAAGGACTTGTTGCTTAGAAGAGACATGCAGAAATCCCCGTCACAAGAGTGGAAAAACGTGGTGACATGATGAGGATGCTAAGCTTCTCTGCAGTTCAGGAGCCCCTGTCCCGCCCAGACTGTCCACTTCTGGGCTACCTACATGAGGCGTGGGTACCCATAAGGAAGCAGTGAAAATGTCTGGTGTTGGAACTTTCCACCTTTCCAAGATCGTACCAAGATCGTCTTGGCTTCTTCCAGATACGTTGGGGCCCTTGGCTAGGGAGGCTGTCATCACCACACTGACGAGGGAGAAGAGGAACGAGAAACTCAATCTCCTTCAAATCCTGCCTCTGCCACGGACTGTGACCTAAGCAACACACACACTCTCATCCCTAAATCCTCATTGTGACCCTCTTCCTCCCCTGATGGCAGGAGAGTTCTACACATCTCAAGAGCTCCCCTTCGGGGCTGGGAAGGTGGCTCAGTGGTAGAGCGCTTGCCTTGCATGCATGAGGCCCTGGGTTCGATTCCTCAGCACCACATAAGCAAAAAGAAAAAAGCCGGAAGTGGCGCTGTGGCTCAAGTGGTAGAGCGCTAGCCTTGAGCTGAAGCACTGAGGGACAGCGCCCAGGCCCAGAGTTCAGGCCCCATCACCGGACCCCCCCCAAAAAAAGAGCTCCCCTTCCAGCTTCCATACCTATAGCCCTTAATCTGCAAAAATAATCCTAGCAGCTAGGACCCAGGTTCATCCCCACTGTACAGATCTATAGCTATCTGTGAAAATGCAAACAGTGATGTTGATTCTCTTAGAAGGCTTCTATAGAGACTCAGAGAGATCATTTGTGGGAAGTGCCTGGCATTTGAGAGGGGGAAAGCTTGAAGCCTGGTGGGCAGACTCTATAAGCCTGCCCAGAGACATCCACAACAAGGTTCCTTCTTCACAGACACACCCAGCCCCAGGTATCAAGCAGGTGACTCAGCACTGGGCATTCCCCAGGTTTCTATGGAATGGTTGTAAAAATCCCCTCCTGGTTGTGGCTAAAATCCTCTGCTCTGTAGGAGAAGAGGGGTTTGAGGTGTGACTTCCCAAGTCTGCCCCGAAGATCTGTCTCATTGCTTACATCCACAAACTGCCCCAGCTTTTCCTAAGCTAGCCCAGAGATGCAAAGAGAAAGAAGCTCAGGCTCTCTTTCAGTAACCAGCCTGGGCACCTGCAGGTCACACTTGCTCTATGAATGGAGCGCTGACTTCCAGAGATGTCCCTTGCTGACTGCGAGAGGTGGTTTCTCTCCCCAGTGGGATTTTTTAAAAAATCACTTCCAGTTGTTAAATGAATAAACAGCTCAAAAACACTTAGGAGATAAGAGGGCAATCTATCAGGACTCCCTTGGCCTTTGAAAACTCAGAAGTGAAAACGGAAGCAGGCTCAGAAGGGCTGGCAGTGGGGAAAGCAGATAAGCAGCAGTTTCAATGGCAACACAAAGAGACTGAAAGCCATGCACATTTTTAGCATGTGACTAGAATAATCCACAGCTGGGTGGGCCCCTAGCACAAAATGCAGAGCAATAACCAACACAGAGACATCCAGTGGCTCTCACTGTGACTGAGACAGCACTTCTGTGGTATTTACCCAAGCCCCCAAACTGTATGAAATAGTATAGTATCTTCACACATCCTCCCATGAACTTTTAATCATTTCCAGATAACTCACAATATCTCATACAATGCAAATTGTTGCTCTATGGTATTGCTTAGAATACTGACAGGAAAAACAGAAGTCCAAGTTGAAGACAGACTTTTAGCTGGGCACCGGGTGGCTCACATCCATCATCCTAGCTACTCAGGAGGCTGAGATCTGAGGATTATGGTTCAAAGCCAACCTGGGAAGGAAAGTTCATGAGATTTGTATTTCCAGTTAATCACCAGAAAAGCAGAGTAGAGTTGTGGTTCAAAGTGGTAGAGCATTATCCTTGAGCAGAAAAGCTCAGGGACAGCATGCTGGTCCTGAGTTCAAGCCCCATGAATCACACACACACACACACACACACACAAACCAGACACCAACCCTTCCCAAGATCTCCCCCTTTCCCAAACAGACTTTTATTTCTTCAAATATTTTCCATCTGGTGGATTTCAGCAGCAATGGAACTAGTCTGCAGTCCCGACTTAAGAGTCAAACATCTAGTTGAACCCACGGACTTTGCGCCTGCAAATGTGTAAGCCCACTGCACATGCTAAGTACAAGGCAAATGCTCAGGGAGAAAGGTTTGCTGCTTTTGGGGGAAGAAGAGGGCGGAGGTTGGTGCCCAGCTTGTGAAACCACTGTGGGAAACACATTTCCAAAGAGGGAGCACCAAAAAGCAACCACTCATTTCTTTTAAAAGGGTGAATGGTTAACTTTCCAATACAATGATAATGTCCTCATTGCCTTTCATTATGCCTCCATTTCTATTCTATAGTCCTAGGAACCAGAGCAACTTTTATTCAAAGTAGGAATTATCTAAAAAGCATAATGACTACCTGGTCCACTTCAGAGGTCGCTCTATTTTCTGAGGGAACTCAAGGTCCTGATCACAACACCCTCTCTTAAGAAAGTAAAATAAGTAGATTCATGTACAATTTTGCTTTTCATAAGTGGAACACAAATGTACTACTTTTTAAAGTGTGAGTCAGGAGGGGGTGTCTTTCAGCTTCTATGCAAGTAGTCATGACCCAATGCCTACTTAAAATGTTAAAAAAAAAATTGGGCACCAGTGGCTTACACCTGTTATCCTAACTACTCAGGAGGCTGAGATCTAAGGATCACAGTTCAAAGCCAGCCCAGGCAGACAAGTCCCATAAGGCTCTTATCTCCAATTAACCACTCAAAAAATAGAAGCAGAGCTGTGGCTTAAAGTGGTAGAACACTAGCCTTAAGCAAAAGAGCTAGCAACCACGTCCTGATTTCAAGTCTCACGACCGCCAAAAAAACCGTTGAAAAAAGAGACAATGGTGGTCATGAGGAATACCCTTGTGAATGTGTACCTGCTACAGTTTGGGTCCTTTTGTTTTCTTTTTAATCTTTAATAAGTTTTTTATTGTGAAAATATCATACAGAGGGGTTACAATTACATGGGCAAGGTAATGAGTACATTTCTTATCAAGCATTGTTGCCTCCTCCTTTGTTTCCCCTTCCCATCCCTTCCCATCTCCCCCCCCTGCGCCCCCTCTTTTTAATTTTTTGAGAGTATGTGTAGCCCATGTTAGCCTTGAACATGTGATCTTCCTGCCTCAGCTTCCTGAGTAATGGGATTCTAGGCATATGCCATCATGCCTGGCTTTATAGTTTGGATCTTGAGTGTCTCCCAGAGGCCTGTTGTATTAAAGGCAGATTACCTTCTGCCCAGGTCACCCAACATGAGGAGGTAGAACCCACCATCCTCATTTCACTGGTGAGAAATAAGGTCAAGGAAGTGAAGTGACTTTTCCAGTGTCACACAGCTAGTGAGAGGTAGAGAAGGCCCACACCTAGTTCTGTCTCACATCACACATGTGTTGGGCCTCTCCACATTTGTCCTTCCTTCCACCTGAGAGGCTAAAACCAGTTGGTAGATAGAGGCCAGTGGGATAAGTCACAGACATCTTATACCCTGGCTTTAGTGAGCCTGACTTTTGTGGAAAGGGAGAAGAGAAGCCTCTTAGAGGCAAGAAGAGTGGGTCCTCCCTTTTACTATGGTAACCACAACCAAAACAGAGCAGGTGAAGCAGCTCGTGGGTGTGGTGCCCTGACTTCAGAGGGCATCACGGAGGCCATGACTCACACCTGCTCAGATGGTGACGCCAGTGTCTCCTCTGCCTATGTGAGACTCGCAGGGTGAGGCCGGGCTGGCTCGGAGAAGAAGACATGCAGAGAAACACTCTGAAACTTCTCACATTTCCCCAGCAAGGTTGCATGTGGCCTGGCTTCCTTGAGGAGATGCTGACCCCCTGCTTCCTCTTGGTCAGCAGGTGTAAGGCACAACCCCTCTTTATGCTGTAAGAGAATATGGGATTTCTAACGCTTTATCTCACTATATTAAATGCGCCTTCACTTATTTTTGGAGGGGAGGAATAGGTACAATGCACACTGATAACGGTATAGATACATAGATAGCTATAGATATAGGGCAGTATGCCGAAATCATTGAAGATAGAGTTGAGGTCAGAACTATCCCACAGGAAGGGAGTAAAGAACAATGCAGGATATCCATAGTAAAATGAGAAGTGATGCATGGAAGACATTAAATAGAAATAGGAAAAAAAAAGTCATGGAAAGATGGCAAGAGATTGGAATCTTCCTGATTGCTGTGGCTGTGTTTGCGCTGGAGAGGACTCAGCAGCCTGGGGACAGGACAGGGCCTCAGCCTGTGCCATCCTGAGCATGCACAGTGGGCCACATGTAGGGCACTCAGGGATTCAGGAGGCCCCGGACATCCACCCATGCAAAGGCTCCTCATCTGGCTGGATAGAGGAGGCTTTCACGAAAGCTCAGGGAGCAAAAAAGCTCAGGGATAGCACCCAGGCCCTGAGTTCAAGTCCTAGAACTGGTGTACCATCAGGAGTGTGCTCTCTCTCTCTCTCTCTCTCTCTCTCTCTCTCACACACACACACACACACACACAAACCCTGGATGGCCATTTGCACACTGGGGGCACAGTAAGTTTCCGCCTTCAACTACCTCATTACCCACACCCAGGCCACCTGTCATCATCACACAGTCTTCCATGTTGCACCTGGGCCAGGGGAAACCAAAGACCTGGGATTCTTCACTCTCTTGAGTGATAAGGAACATTGTTCACAGGGCTGTAACTCCCGTGGCCACTGTCCAACTATGAGCAGACCTGGCTCAGCTCAGAGAAGCCACCTGCTCAATATTAAATTCCTGCTTACTGGCAGCTACAGAGAAAGCAAAGGGCCTACGGATAGGGCAGCTCCTGCTAGTTTGGAAATCATGGGCGGTGGAGAACCATGGGAAGGAGTGATGCTCCCTTTATTCTTTCCGGAAGGCCTCCTCCTTCCCAACTCAGAGCACTTGCAACAAATGAACCTGCCTCTCATGCCATCATCCCTTTGGGAGTTAAATGAGCATGCCTCCACAGCCTCCTCGGTGAAGTTTGCTGGGCCCTCTGCAGGAGGACCACGGAGGCATTGTCCACCATTGTGGATGTGTGATTTCTTATTTGGTAAAGTAGTGACATTGGCAAGTAAGTCATGACTTTGGTCCCCTCATAAGTTGTTTAGGCAGCTATTAAGAACCAGACACTGTGGGCCCTCATGATTTTACAAGACCCTCAAGCAACCCTATAGGAAGGGACTGTGATGTTTCCCATGTTACAGATGAGGAAAAGTTAGGCCAGAAAAGCAAGGAGACCTGCCCAAGCCTTACACTGCTATTTGCCCAAGCCTGGCATTGAGTTCCATCTTCCTTGTGAAACCTTCCCTGTGACGGTCAGTTCCATCCCAAAAGAATGGAGGAAAGCTTCTGTGGCCGCGCCCTTCCTTGGGCCATGCAGGATGTCAGTGTCAAATGCAGCAACCACCAGCCACATGCAGCTAGTGAGTATTAGGAGCTGAAAATATTTCATTTGGATTCATTTAAACTTCATAGCTACATATGGCTACCGTACTGGACAACATGGGACCAAGCCATGTGAAGTCCCTCTTCCTTCATGTCACTTGATATCCACAACAGATAAACAAGGCAAGGAAAATGGATTCCGTTTACAGATGACACAACTGAAGCCAGAATTTGCTCAAGTTGAAGTGAATTAAACTCTTTGGTTCTTGAAACTCCTGAACTATCCTATTATATGACCTTTACCCAAGCATGACCTTTAACTGTAGGGCTGGTGTATTATCCTGACCAGGGGTGTTGGGGATTGGGGGGGGTTGTCTCATGGCTCCATTGACACATCAATCACTTCCTTGCCTTTCCCCTCCTCTGTTAGGAAGTAAAAGGGACAAGGTGTTTAGGACTCCAGATCCTCTAAGGTACTTTTCCACAAATGAGGAAAATGAGCAGAAACTAGATGCATCATTTCCCTCCTCCGCCAGAGTTGTCCTAGGAGCCATGATGGCGGGGGTGTGAACCCACACAAAATCGCCTGAAGGATGACTTTGGAGGCCTCCTTAAATGACACCTGTCTCTGGATCACTTCCTTTCTGACATCATTACCCCACCAATCCTCAGGAGATCACCATTTATCCAGAATAGTAGAGCATTCACCGGGTGGGAACTTAAGCCTTACCAACCCACTACCTCCTTCCTGCTCCCTTGTGAAATCCAACCAGTCAGTCTCAGCTAACCATGATGTGCACACTAGACTCAAACTAGAATCTACTGGGGGTGGGGTGGGGGGGCATATTAAGAGGCAGAATTGAATCATTCCAGAAACAAGTACTCAGACAATGTGAATTTAATGATACGCAGACAGAAAACAACCCACTATTCCAGCCAGTAGTGACCACTGCAGGGCTGTTGGGTTTCTCCCTGGTGAGTGCCCCCTAATTCTGGGAAGGGCTCCCCTCCATCCTCTGAGTCAGCCTTGAAGGAATACTGCAGTATTTCAGCCTCAGGTTTCCAGTGGAGAAACAGACCCGGTTTTGTCATATAATTTTCTGCACCTCTGCTGTAATAACACATCATTTGTGGATCTATGCTAAAGCAAACACCATATGGTGGTGGTATAAAAAGCTATCCGGGGTTCTGACCTTGGAGCAGGAGGGGTTTGTTTGGGAAAAGGAGGCAGGGTGGGGGAGAATCACATTGGTAATAAGACCTGGTGTCGGCAACCTGTACAGTGTGACATTTGGGTGGGGGTGGGGGGTAGAGCGATGAAAAAGCAGGCCAGTATCAGGTTCCAAACACTCAAGGCAAAATCACCAATGACATTTGTTTTTTCTTTACCAAGTGAAAAATGGTTAATAAAAACCTATTTCCTCAGTCTTTTCTCTTACACAAACACACACACACACACACACACACTTTCTTGTGTGTGGGGGAAGTTACAGGGAGCCAGAGGCTACCTCAAGGGAAAATCCAAAAGAAATCTCACTGGCAAAGTCCCCTCTTTGTAGACTGTCACAGCTGCAAGGCTAAGACAGAGTCTGCCCTGTCTCCAGCCTGAGACCAATCAGGTGGCCCTGAGTTGCCCCTGCATCACGTCTCCCCCAGACACAGAGTCACTTGTAACAATCACAGGCTTTCTCAGCAGGTCAGTCAATAAAGCACAAACTTAGTTAATGAGTGAAAATGGTCTATTCCTCACAACAAAATAAATCCCCAACAGTCAATATGAAAAGCAATGGATCATAGTTCCAGTAAGCTGATTCGATTTGAAGACCAAACTAACCAGTTCTTAAGAGATGTAGCTGACTTGGCTTGCTTGCTCAACTATTCCATTCCTAACATAACCAGCCAACAGCTGGGCTGGAGGCATGGCTCAAGTAGTAGAGCTCAACTTTTTGCTGGATATTTTGGAGGTAGACTCTCATGGACTTTCTTTCCTTTTTTGGTCATGGAGCTTGAACTCTGGGCCTGGGCGCTGTCCCTCAGTATTTCAGCTCAAGGCTAGTGCTCTACCACTTGAGCTGCAGCTCCATTTCTGGTTTTCTGAGTTGTTTCTTGGAGATAAGAGTCTCACAGCCTTTCTAGCCTGGGCTGGCTTTGAACTGTGGTTCTCAGATATCAGCCTCCTGTGTAGCTAGGATTACAGGCATGAGCCACCACGCCCAGCTTTCTCCTGGACTTTTCTACCCAGGCGGACCTTAAACTGCCGCAGTCCTCCAGATCTCAGCCTTTTGAGTATGTAAGGTCATAGGTGTGAGCTGCCAGCACAGGTAAAGAGGAGTTCTTTTAGACTAGATGAGGCCTCAAGAATCCAGACTAGCAGACTTGTTATCACATACATAGAAGAATCAGGTAGCCTCTAGAACTTTCTGTGCTGAGGAAAATGTTTTCTTTTACATGATAGTCACTAGTGGTTAGTGAATACTGAAAATGTGGTATGTGACTGAGGAAATGAAATTTTAATTGTATTTAATAGTAATTAAAGTGTAAAATTAGTTACATGAGGCTAATGGCTACCATTAACCATTAGCCAACAACAGGATCAAACCTCCAGTCCTTGTTTCCAATAAAAGCCTTTTAGTTGTCTTCAGCAGAGCTTTCTGACAGTTACTCTCTTCTTTGCTTTACAAAGCCTCTGGACCCCCAGGCCTTTAGCCTTTCTCAGTCAAGTTCTTATTTTGTAACATCTGGACAGTCAGCCACAAGACCCAGCAGGCTCACATGACAGCAGCTGTCTTCTAGCCAAGACAGACTTTGCTGCATGTCCTCTAGGATTGCCAATAATCACGCAGAATGACCCAATCCACTCTGAAGCCCATCCCCAGTACTCATGTGCAGTGCTGCCTCAGTTTCCTCAGCCAGTCAAAAGCACTGTGGAGATGTGCCAGAAGCAGCAATGGGTCTGTCTGGGGGCCTTCACATAGAATTCTCTAATGACCCCAGAAACTCCACTGGCAGGAAGCCTCAAAATGACCCAATAGGCTTTGCAGATGGCTCCTCCACGTTGGCTAGAAACATGGTTTCACTCACCCTGCAATCACTGACCACGGCTGTGAAGCTCTCACCTCACATGGGGTCCCGCAGCTCATCTGAATACGGAATGGTGACAGACACAGT
Organism: Dipodomys ordii; assembly: GCF_000151885.1. NCBI lineage: Eukaryota > Metazoa > Chordata > Mammalia > Rodentia > Heteromyidae > Dipodomys > Dipodomys ordii. The sequence continues at coordinate 12,054,382 of NW_012267262.1, forward strand.
CTGCTCCCTCTTAATTGGTATTTTCATGAAATCTTCACCATGACAGAGAGGAAGAAAGAGGCAGTTGTCTTTGTTGTTCTTTTTTAGACAAGAAGCACACAGGTCAAGGATTTTACAGAGATGGAATTCACCACCTGACAGAAGGGAGATAGCTTGTCTAACAAATTGGCCAACCTCTAGATGCTTCCATGTCACCTATAAAATAGAAACAGTGGCAGAACCAGAGATGGTCACAATATATGAAATCCTTAGACTAGTATGTGACATTTAGAAAGTTCTACCCAAATGTCTGCCCCCTCCAGGGGAGGGAGGCACAATGTATATTTGTAGTGCCATACCCCTGGTTGACATTTGCTCATTGTTCCGCCCACAGGATCCTATGTCTAAAGAATTTAACACGTGCTTGGCTGAGTCCCAGTGTTCAGTCTATGTTTGCGGCTTCTATCAGCTATCACTATTGAGATAGTTAATATGGCAACTGCTCTCTGCCCCAGGCTTGTTAGCAATTTGTTCTAACAACTCACTGGGTCATCTCCATTCTCCTGCCACCCTGCAGAGTCAGGTCACTAGTGCATCTGGCCTTGGCTCCTTGAGGCACATGGCTGAGTGGGAATGAGGTGAAGATCAGATTCAATGACTCTGGCTTGAATTAGGTTTGATAACTGGAGAGAGGAATGAGATGGCAAAGAAATGGAAGCAAGTGCACCTGGCAATCCTACCTCTTGTAGGTAGTTTGGATGATGGGGAAGAACAGCCACAGACATTTGCACAACACAGATTTTGTTTGAGGGCAGTGGAGAGGAGACGCACAGCTACGCTGAAATCTTCCTAGCCAACTGCCTGCCTCACCAGAAACAAATAGACTTCTCTTCTCTGGGCTGTGTGCAAGTTCTGTCTTTTACTGACATTCTCACATCTGTGGGGTGTCTCTTTTCTCCTTTTCAGCAGCTGGGGTCTGGCCTGGAGCCTTATACTGGGTACGGGCAATGCTTAAGTGCTGAGGAGCACAAGCCATCAGACAGCTTTTCAGAACTGCCTGGGTCACGGGGTCATGTTTATAGAGGTCAGCACCCCAGAGGACTGAGACAAGTCAACCAATCCTTGGGACTGAAACAAACATGACAAAGACAAAAAAACAAACAGAGCGCCTCTACTAGATGTCAGGAAAGTCTTCAGAGCATCTGCTTTCCTGGGTATGCCTGCTCAGGTATGAGCTATGCTGAATTATTATATCTGCCATCCTGTGCTTGGATTCTTCCTGTCACGAAACCTCCAAAGGCCTAAGAACCAATGGATGTGGTCAAGGGGAACAGGGACAAGCAAGCTGAATACAAAAGCAAGACTTTCTGAATTCAATAATCCATGTGATCTCAAGTGATATGGTACCTGCACTCCACAGGGCAGGGGAGTGCTCTTGAATAATAAATACACAAGGTCCTGACTGTTGATGGAGATGTAATTCAATGAGAGGTCTCTGAAGAGGCCACGTCAGCACAAGTTGCAGTCCAGTGCTTAGAGAAGCAGCAGAGTTCCCTGATAGAGTTACTCTTAGAATACTGCCCGGAAACACGCCGGCCTCCTTCGAGGGATCAATCTGTACTGATAAGGCTTAGCAGTCGGTTTAAATGGACATTTGGCTCAGGACTGCCTCATTGGAAGAAATCTCTGGAAGTTATTTATTTCATGAGTTTTCTTAAAAGCATCTTTCCCAGGCTCTTCTCTCCTTTTTAGGAATATGAAAACAGAAGCCCATGAAGACAATGGGTCCCAATTAGCATCACAAAAAAGATGAAGGAGGAGCTGAGGGGAGAATGAGACTCAATTCTTACTGCAGATCTCTCCTACCTTCCTCCAAAGTCTGTTCTATCTGTTCTTTGTGGGTCACACTTAGGTGGGACATTGCTTGCTTCCCTCTCTCCTTCATCCTCCCTCCTTCTCTCTCTGTTTCGGTCTTGTTTTATGCCAGTACTGTGCTTGAACTCAGGGCCTGGGTGTTGACTCCTTAGCTTTTTCACTCAAGGTTGGTATTCTACCATTTTAGCCACACCTCTACTTCTGACATTTTTCTGGTTAGAGATAAGAGCCTCTTGGATTTGCCTGCCTGAGCTGGCTCTGAACTGTGATTCACAGATCTCAGCCTCTTAAGTGGCTAAGATTATAGATATGAGCTACCAGTGCCTGGCTTTTCAATATACTCTTGTATATTCTATCTCAATCCCTCTCAGTCAGGTTGAAAGGTTTTCTTCAGAAAGAACATGGGTTGGTAGAAAAACAGAAAAGCTGCAGAAGTGTTAAGCTTGAGAACATAGTTTAACAAAAATGCAGAAGACCCAGGCCTACTTGGAAGACAAATATATGTGCTCATCTTTGTCTTATTAAAAACAACAAGAACAAACTACTTACCAATGATCCCAGTGAGAAGCTTGTTTTTCTCACATATTTGGAAGAGAATTTAGCTTATAAGTATCCACATTCTCCAATATCTTTGGTTTTATACCACTGTACCATATAAAGCATGGCCCCCTCCCCTTTGACCTGTTTTATTTATGTTTTAATCTCTGTGGAACCTAGGTGGTGATAATGATGATGAGGAAGAAAGGCAGTGATTGGATTCCCATCCCAATAATAGGTCAGAATAGAATTACAAACCTAGAAGGGAAGAGATCTCAAGAAAACCTGAATCTTGCTCAGCTGTAATGAGTTAATCCACTTAGACCTCAGACACAATGGGAATTAAGGTAATTTTATAATTATCAGCAGTTTCACTGTTGGAGAAGGCTGCCGCACGCTCTCTCTGGGCTCTCCCACACCCACCCACGGCATAGCCTTTTTTCACAGTTTGGTGAATAAGCTGCATTCTTCTGGCTTTTAACAAGCACCACACAGTGCTGTCTGTCCCACCCCCCAAATTAAATCAGACTTGTTGCAACACAGCTGCAGCTCCTGGTGGCCAGCGACGGGGAGGGCCATCCAACTTCCGACTTGGCAGGGTGAGCGGCGGGTTTTCACAGAGCCCTTCCACCCCACAAATGCCAGCACACCCCTGGGACAGCAAGTCCAGTACCCGATGAGAGAAAAAAAACACACCAACTCCCATCCATATATAACAAGAAACAAGAGTGAAAGCGACTCGCTCCTATGCCCCGAAGTAAATGATGTCCAGATTTGACACTTGGTCGGGTCTCGATACATGGTGGCATTAGTGAGGACCAAGGACAGCAATCCAGTCCTTGCTTTAAGGACTGCAAGCGCAATTCCAGCAAATCTTCATTGATCGACATCCGTGTCATCTATTCTTTACTCCCATAGTGTCCAATCGGGTCACCTCTTCTGCATTTGTAACTGCTCAGAAGTAGAGGAACCTACCCAAGGTCACACTCCTCTGGTGGATCCAAGGTTTGTCTGTCTGAGTTCATCCTCATGGCCTCCAAGGTGGCTTAGCCAGTGGAGTATGTAAGACAAAGGAGGGGATGAAATACAGTCCTCTTGTAACAATGCTAACAGAGAAGCAGAGGGGCTATGGGTACCGTTCAATTATACCTGGAGCCACAAGCAAATCTATCTCAGCCCACCCCCCACAACCTTCCCCAGTGCATTCTTCTTCCATTAGCCTTGATGAATTACCAGGCCCCACCGCAGGGACTGTTTCTTCCTCTCAGCTTTGTTTGGAGCATTGTCCTAGCAAGGCTCAAATAAAGGGCTATTATTAATGGTGACAATAATGCAATAGTGTTTTCCCAAAGCCTGCCCCAGATCAGCCCCTGCGACTTCCTGCTGCTCTTGCTGGAGGTTTTCACCTATGCATCTTCAGCTGCCTTGAGATTGGAACACAGAACGGTCCTCTGCATCTAGTTTATCTAAACTCTCATGACATTCTCAAAGTCTCTGAAAATTGAAGAGAGAGAGAGACTTAAGAGAGCATGTCGGAGTGCTAGAAGAGGACTCCAGGCCACCACAGAGAGGACACCAGGTCAAGAGAGTAATAGGCTGTCGATTTATTTGGACTTGAGCTCACTCCCAGCCCTGGATATGAGTGCTAAACAGTTTGGGAACTGTTGTAGCATCAATCCCGCCGGGGGCAGGGGGAATGCTGGTTTTCATTAGGCTTTTGGGGCCTTACATGCTCTGTGGGTACAGATCATCTGGGAGAGGACAGAGTGGGCCATTGTGTTTTTGGCTTATTTGGGAAGGAGGGGCATATTTGTGCCATCGCCTGCATGAAAGGCAACTTTCCATCATTCTGGCTAGAAATTCATCAATGAGGGCAGTAAGATTGGATTTTATTCGGATAGAAGCAAACAGAATGATAAGGCAGGGTGGCTCTGCAGGAAAGTGGGGTTTAAACACACAGCAGTTAACCCCCAAACTTAAGGTTTTACTTTGTACTGTTTCAATTACTTCCAGTCAGGTGCAGTCTGGAAATATTAAATAGAAACAAATAGTTCCTAAGCTCTACATTGTGCACTGTTGAGTCATGGGACAAAATCTCAGCCTGTTCTGCATGGGATGTGAACTATCCTTCTGTCCAAGGTCTCCACACTGTGTATGCTACCTGCTCTTTCGTTACTTCAGAGCTGTCTTGGTTTTCAGATAAACTATTAAGGTGTTTTGGTGCTGTGTTCAAGAAATCTTCATTTTACTTGATAAATGGCCCTGAGAATGATGATACTAGCCATTCAAATGTGCCAAAGAAAAGTAGTCGAGTACTTTTATTCAAATGAAGATGTGAAAGCTCTCAACTAAATAAGGAAAGAAAACAGAAAACAAACTCTTATGCTGAGAGTGCTAAGATCTATGGCAAGAACTAAATCTATCTGTGAGATTGCGAAGAAGGAAAAAGAAATGCGTGTTGGTTTTGCTCTCACACCTTAAACACTGTGACAGTGCATAAGTGTTTAGTTGAGTTGGAGAGACACTCCATTTGTATAAGCAGAAGAAAAAACAAAAACAGAGCAAATACAAGGTGACCATATCTACCGGCCTTGGGATGTACATCCCAAGGACAATGGGTGCTCCTTTTACATACTCTTAAGCACAGTGCTGGTGCAGGGTACCCTCCTCCCCCTACGCTGATAAACAGGTTTGTTTAGGCCTTACTTTTATTGTCACTTGCTATAGGTGACCAAAGTTTATCTGGATGGGAGGAGGGGGCTCTTCCCCGAGGTCTACTATGTGGGCTGACCGGATGGTGGAGAAGCTGGGAAGCCAGGCAGGTGCAAGAATGGGCTAGGAGTCCCCACACTGGCACAAACAGCATGTTCCTGGTCATTTCACACTGTCATGAATACCTCTGGGGACAGGGCTCAATTCTAGGCACTATCAGGAAATAGGTGGATGAGCTCGACCTGCCTCTCCAGGATCTGTTTTCTTCTAAGTCCAGTGAGACACGTTTGACACATGGAAGACAGTCATGATGAGCGTGGACTCCAGCCCTCTGGCTGACTACTGCTTTGAGCCCAGGCAGCTAGCTCACATCTCTGTGTGGGGCTGATGCTTGACTGGCTTTGCTCTACAAGTTCATGTGGTGGCCAAAGAAAATCTCTCAATAACTTCTCTATGATGAGCTACACAGGCCTCATTTGGCTTCTTTAGTAGAAGAAAGATAGGAGTCCCAGGGCTTCCTCTCTGAGAGGAACTTTCCAGCTGAGCTATCCCTGTATTTAAGTTGTAGCGCATCAGGGGCCCTTGGAGATGCAGAGAGCATGGCTCCCCACACTCTGGATAGGAAGGGGTGTGTGTGTGTGTTGGGGGGGGGGGAATCAGGTCTGGCCCTGGCCAGCACTGTTGGTCTAAGGCAGGGAAAGCAGGAGTGGATGAATGCCTTTGGAAACTATGCTTAGTGGCCTGAATCCATGGGCATTTGCCCAGCCACTCTAGGGAAGCCTTTCAGATTTGCTCTGAAAAACCCGACTTTGTTTGACTTTTTGCTGCCAGCATTTAGCAGATTTGGTTGGCTTATTCTCTCTACCTCCTTCAACTTTTCTTCTCAGTCTGATCAAAGAAACTCACAGAGAGACCAAAAGCCAATATACCCATCAGTTACACTATTCTCCCTGTTCTGGACTCATGTCCTTGACCGGCCACTCTGGTGACACTAAACTGCTTGAAGTATGTTCTAGAGCTATTGTCTACAGTGGATGCGGTATTTCTGCTGCCCGAGCCTGTCTGATGGCTCTGGCACCCTCCCCATCCTGCCCCTGCCTCCTCATCCATAGCTGGGGGAAACCTGGCTTCATTCTTTTCTGAAACTTCTTCCAGCCTAAAGAGTTTTACAACAGCTCTCCATTCAGTGTCCTTGGTCACCGAAAGTGGAGGATGGGGCATGAGGAGATATATATTGCAGAGTCCATTCTTCCACCAACTCAGGACTCCCCTACTTCCTTATCACTCGGTGGCCTTCTCTGAGAGCAAAGAAAAGCAAGGACATCCGGTCTGAAGGCACAGGGACAGAAGAAACACCAGCAGAACACTCCAGAGAGAGGCCTTTGAAAGGCTATAGAAACTGAGCTGTGTACAATGGTTCACACACATCCAGGCTCTGTTCTCCCTAACTGGGGGAGGTGCTGGGTGGGATGTTCCTCAAGTCGCTGGGGGTGGAGGAGGACCATGGGAGGGGGGATGCTAAAGCTATCCACAGACATTTTGGGGACATCATGGCAACTCTCAGGCCAGGAGCAGATGCTCTTAAAATTCAGGTGCCCTAAGAGAATCCCTTCTGGCAGAAAGTCCAAGTGGACCTGCCAGCAAAACAAAACTCTCTGAACAGAGAGGAAAGAAAGCTGAGCCCAGGGATCTGCTCTTACCTCTACCACTGGACTCTGGATTCTGTGACTGTCTGGGCCTCCGTTTCCTCATCTGCGAGTTGAGCTGCCAGATGAGATTGGGCCCTTTTAGCTCTGGCACTATGCAGGTCTTTAGCCAGCAGGAAAACTATGGTGTGTCTTGTTATTTCTGAGCAAAGGCTCTAATTGTTCTCTACAGTATGAGCTCCTCTATCGAAAAACCACAACTCCTCCTTTCCCCTCCTCTTCCCTCCCCTCCCCTTGTTCCCCCTTCCTCTAAGGCCTACAAGACTGTTACAGAACATTCATTTGTTTTTCTTTGGTGCTGGGGGCTGAAGACTCTGATGACTAAGCCATTGAGTTTTAATATGCTACTGTGCTCCTGGGAGGATTCCTTCATTTCCCAGCCCCCCACCTCCGGCCCCTGTACCCTGTGTGGACATGTGGTAATCGTTAGGAACAGTTTGATGAAGTTTAGGTTTTCAGGGTGGAGGAGAGAGGGCGGAGGGCTGGTGGCGAGTATGATAAATGGACACAACAGTCCCGAGGTCCACTTGGAAAATAAACATAAAGCTTCTTTTGAGTGAGCCCACTGAAAAAACAAATTTCCCCAAAGCTTTTTCCCTTTTGCAGCGGGTGGAGGGAAGGAGGCCAGGATGCTGGGGCCGGGAGGTTTTCTGGACGTACACAAATACCACTCAGTGCAAGAAGCAATTCTACTGGCGGCAGCCACTGTGCCCATCAGCGCTGCCAGACAAACGTCACACATGTGATATCCTCCATGGCTGAGGCTGGCATCCAACCCACGGCTGTCTGAGAGATCGCGGCCTTCAGAAGAGCTGGCCACTGCTGGCAGTATTCCACCAAGAAACCTAGATCACCACAGCAGAGGAGGAGACCAGACAAATGGTCAAGAAGACCCCACCAGAGCTCAGTATTGCTGACTTTCTGAAAGCCCATGTTGACCAGAGAGATCATCTTCAAATTCTCTTTCTTGAATTCCATCCCCAGCTTCCAGCTCATCTGTGTGCAATTACTGCCTTTTTTTGTTTCATAGTTATACCTACACTGTTTCAAAACTCTATTCCTGAGCCAGGTGGACTGGCATCAAAGAATCACTGTTAATGTGCTTAGGTGTGATAATGATTCTTCCTTTCTTTTCCTTTCCTTCTCTTTCCTTCCTTTCCTTCTTTTCTTTTCCTTTCTCCTTCCTCTCCAATCCTTTCTTTTCTTTTCCCTCTCTTCTTCTTTCTTCCTTTCTTTTCCTTTCTTTCTCCCTCCCTCCCTTCCTCCTTCCCTTCCTTCTTTCTCTTTTCCTTTCTCATTTTCTTTCCCTTTCCCGTTCTCTTTCTCTTTCTGTTGGGAACTGAATCCAGAGAACTGCAACCCTAGCTTGATAATGACATTTTGCCTGCTATAGTATGAAGAGGGAAAGTGACACGATACAGGGTATTTTTCAAATACCTTAGCAACAACAGCAAAGTGATCGGTGAAATAGGACAAGTTTATGACAGCTGAGTCCAGGTGGTTGATATGTTACAGCTCCCCAGACAACTCTTTGCACTGGTCTGGAAGACAATCTCAAAATCTTCCCAGACTTTCTATGGCACAATTTCACTAGGGACCTGTTTGTTCACCAGCAAGTGAGCTACAAATTCTAAAGGAAGCTCCCAGTGGGGCAAAGTACAACACCTTCCTGGGTTTGGTGCAGATTTCATTTGTTATACAAGAGTTTAGCCTATATGTAAAGTTACCCGAGAAGGAAGTATCAATGTCTCAGGCTTTCCAGGAGGCCACTGGAGATTTCCCTTAGTAAACTGCCTTCCACACTGGGGATGGGGTGAGGAGGAGAGTTATTTAAGTAGATCTCTTCTAAACACCTTCTTCAGATGTGTAACAAGTGGTTAAGAAAATGACAGTTCATTCTTTTTCACTTTTAATTGTGAATAACAGAAATTTATGAGAAATATGTCTGTCCTTTTCATTTTTTAAAGTTTCAACTGATTTGTCCTCTTACACATTTGAGAGCTGAAATAAACAAGTTCAGATGACAGCAGTAAAAAAAAGTACTCTCCTTGGAGCTGTTGAAATAAGAAAGAGGGGGCAGAAGGTAATTTTCTGAGATTTAGCCCCTTCTTCTTGGAAGATGCTAAGAATCAGTCAGAAGAAGGATGCTATTCCCTGGACAGTCCACTGGCAGCAGCTCAGAAGCCCAGAGCTTGAGTTCAGCTCTATCCTACAGCCAAATCTTGAGCAGGTCCCAGGAACTAGCTAAGTCTCCATCATCTTTACTTGCAGAGCAAAGATATCACTTTGAAAGGCAGGGACACAGTGTGGGTAAGCTGCTATAGGAACTTCCTAGGCCAGCAGTAACAAAATGTCACAAACTGGAGGGCTTTAAACAACACAGATTTATTGTCTTACAATTCCAGAAACTTAAAGCCTGAGTCAAGGCATCACAAAGCCCTGTTACCCCCACAAACAGAGTAAATAAATACTTGGCATTTCTTAGCTTTTGGGAGAGGCAATCAACTGCTGGCTAACAAATTCATCACTCCAATCTCTGTCTGCCCTGTCGCCAGTACTCTCCCTGTGTGACGGCTCTGAAGTCAAATGTCCTTTTTAGAGGACCCCACTCATAATAGATGAAGGGCTCTACTCTGTCCTAATGAAAATTGATCTCACTCAGCTAATGCTATGCCCCATGATCCTGTTTCTCAAATAAAGGCACATTCTAAAGTAGCAGGGGTTAGGATTTAATAATATATATATTTTGGTCCAGTCGTGGGGCCTGAACTCTGGGCCTGGGAGCTGTCCCTCAGCTCTTCAGCTCAAGGCTAGCGCTCTTCCACTTGAGCCACAGCGCCACTTCCGGCTTTTTTCTTTTTGCTTATGTGGTGCTGAGGAATCGAACCCAGGGCCTCAGGCATGCAAGGCAAGCGCTCTACCACTGAGCCAACTTCCCAGCCCCTTAATAATATTTTTGAAACAGACACAACCTAGCCCTTACCACTGCCTCCCAGGTTTATCAGAGTAATATCTATTTCTAGTTGGGAAGAGGCTCTACGGCCAGGCCTGTTCAGTGGTTAAGATTACTGGACAAATGCCCACTGTGACAACACACACACACACACACACACACACACACACATCTTCTCTTTTTGTGGTCAATGCTAAAGGGGACCTTGGCTTTACAAACAGTGCTGTGGTTTTCATCCGGAAGTGCTTCTAGAATAGGAGCATTGCTCAGTGGGAATCAAAATGAGGATTCCTGGCTTTGTCATAAAGAGCAAATTTTCTGTGGATCGTAGAAGATTTGCCTACATGGTTTAGATTGGACATAATCCTCAGACTGCTGATTTGCCACAGTATCTATGCCTGGTGGTGAAAGAAATGAGGGGAGAGTTGGGTCACTGTCCTTCCACAATCTGTCCCCAGAGTAGGAGAGCTTGTTCTGTTTTATGCTTTGCAGGCCACAGAGCCCCTGTCCAATGATATGCTATTGGAGCTCACAGCAGCCACAATCTGTAAGAAGTAGACGTGACCCGCCTGCAGGAATGGATGCTGAAACTAATTCACACGGATTCTACTACCATGAAACAAGACTTGTCTTCTGACTCTTTTTCAATCATTTCAAAATATTAAAAGAGAGGAGAATGGTGGGCGAATAGAGTCATTCTATTCAATGTACATATGTGACTATGGAGCCAGGTGACTTGAGGGGTTGGGTGGGTTTGGAAAAGACAAGGTAAGAATTGATGGAAGGGAGTGACTATTTTAAGATGCATTGGACTCATAAACTGACATGTTGAATTGAAACTCCTTTGCATGATTAAAAAAATATGTAAACCCAGTCTTAGTAGCCAAGATATGGTATGACCCATGGGCTCATAGCTTGATAACTCCTGATCGACACACTACTGAATGTGTGAGAGGTTGTGTACCCTTCCATAGTACAACGTTATTGTCATAACACAACCCCTCAATTCAACTTTACAGTTCATAATGAGTAACCCCTCTCATCTTAGCTACCCTAGGGTTAGGCCCAGTTGATTAAATATTCCCTATTTTACAGACGAGAAAACCCAGGCTCAAAAAGTCAAATGCCCATTTAATAAGTGGTACAATCAGACTGAAACTTTTATCTTCTGACTCCTTAGTTTGTGACCAAGCTAACAGGCCATGTCACCCAGATACCCTTCAAACCAGATCCTTCAGGTACACACAACTCTCCACCTCAGCATTTGTCACACCTGCCCACGGTCTTCTCTAGGCTTCTGCTTTAACTGGAATTCAAGTTCAAAGCTTAGACTTTTCCTCTAGAACTTCAGACTCCTGACCAAGAGGACCAGATACAACTGTGACCTCAGGGAAGGATGGGCTGGTGCCTCTGTTCCACTGCCTTCACTCTGAAAAATGAGTAGAGTTCCAGGATCCACCACGGCCCAACTAGTACCTGAATCATTGACTCTGTCACATCTCTAGAGACAATTTTCCTGCATGTATATTAGGTTGACCAACAACTAGCGCTTGTAGGGGGTAGGTATGCAAAATAAGTGAAATGAGGGAGAGATGGAGAAGCCTGCAGCGAATAGAGGAACATGTGTCCTATGAGCAGCTGAGATGCTGCTCAGCTTTAGCTATTACTAGATCTGAAACGATCTCATTTTATACAGCATGAGAATATTTTTTTGATTGTTAAAAGTATTAAGTAAAACTGGACACTGGTGGCTTATGCCTGTAATCCTATCTACTTAGGAGGCTGAGATTTGAGGATTGTGGTTCGAAGCCAGTCCAGGCAAACAAATCTGAGTCTTATTTCTAATTAACCAGAAAAATGCTGAAGGTGAAGTTGTGGTTCAAGTGGCAGAGTGCTAGCCTTGAGTGAAAAAACCAAGCAAGATTGGACCCAGTACTGAGGGAAAATAATTCAAAGGAGGTCCACAGATCGCTGTGCATAATCTCTGGCTTGAGGACATCTCTACTTTAGGCAGCTGATACTGCCTGGTAGTACACTCAGAAGTAGATGCTCTCTCCTAAAACCAGGCAATCTGGGCAGCCAGAGATGGAGATGGGTGGTGTTTGATGGAGAGAAGACAGAGAAACAAACAACCATATGACCCTGAAAAAAACAGTACAGGAGGGAAAGTAGATGAACACTGAATTATTCAAAACAGGTTCAGCCCAGGTCAGACACAGAAAATTAGTTCTTGCTGTATTCTGATTCTGACTAAATTGAACTTGACGATACCCCGTCACAGGTCACCTTTGATGGAAATGAAGAAGATAATGGCTGATGCCATCCCACGTAGTGATTGATAATGCTTACTCTTCTAAGCCCCCTCTGTGTCCTTGAATCTCAGCAAGGCACCTGGCATGCGTCCAACCATCTAGACTCTGGCTCCTCTGGGCTAGGTGAGTTCTTTTACTGGGTTAATAGCTAATTATAGTCATGTACCATGTAGTGACCATGTGGTCAACCATGGACCATTCTATAACAGTATCTAAAAAACTGTATCTCTTGGTGTCATGGTCGCCTCTTGGTTTCTCATCCATCATAGATGAAATCACCTAAATGACACATTGTTCAGACTGCATTCTTGTTATTAATCAATGTGTGATTCAGCCTATAACTTGCCTCAGCGCTATGGAAGTCACCCTCTGTTACACACTGCTTGATAAGGGCTCCAGGCTGTGTTTGTCCTTGTACACTTGGTATCCCACAAGCCAAACTTCAGCAGATGTTTCAACAGGCGTATGCACCACTGTCTGGATAGGCCCTCACAAGATTCAAAACACAGAGAGAATCTGTGTGTTTTCTCCATAAATCAGGTACATTATCTTGCTTCATATTTGTAATAAAACAAGGAGGTGGGTACTTCCCAGTGGCCTTACTATTTCCTCTTGATTTTACCCCATTTATTATCTGTGGCAAACCTCAGTTAGCTCATATGTAACAATAGTACCCACACTTCATTGGGTGTTGGAACAACCAAATTTATTTATTTACTTATTTATTTGTTGATCATGGGCTTGAACTCAGGGCTTGGGTGCTGACCCTGAGCATTTTTTGCTCAAGGCTAGCACTCTACCCCTTTGAGCTACAGCACCACTTCCAATTTTCTAATGATTACTTGGAAATAAGAGTTTCATAGACTTTCCTGCCTGGGCTCTGCTTCCTAAGTAGCTAGGATTACAGGTGTGAGCTACTGGTGCCCAGTTAAACAACCAAATTTAATAATGAATGAAAAGTGTTTAGCATAGTGTCTGTTATAAAATAAAATAAGAATGTATTACACTGCTACCTTGGTGTAGTTGTACATGTCTGTAATCCCAGCATTTAGGAGGCTGAGGCAAGAGGAGCAAAAGTTTGAGGCCAGCTTGAGTTACATAACAAGACTGGTCTCAACACAAAAACAACAACAAAAAGAAATAATTATGGACTCACATAAAACTGGCAACTGCCCAACACCACCAATGGCGATGTAGACATGTTCTGCGTGACCTTTGCCCAGTTCATCCCATATGTTTACACCTTACGTAATTAGCATATATATGTATATATAAAACAGAACTGTGAAGTTGACATTGGAGTAATGTGTAATATAATTCTATGCCATTTAACCACACAGCTATACGGTTTATTTTATAATTACAACTATTTGATCATTTGTAATTATCAGGAGAGGCAGGACAGGTCTGTGATTACATGTATACATCCTCTAATTCCAGACTGTCTGGGTTCTAAAACTAGCCTAGTCATTCTCAGCTGTATGATTTTTTAGAAGATACTTAATTGTTCTGTGCCCCTGGTCCCTTATCTTTCACAGGGAATTTTTTTTTTTTTTTTGGTATGGGGTTGGGGAGAGAATTGGTAACTTATATGTAAAGGACTTAAACAGCAATGTCAGTCGTAAACATTCCATGATTTTTAGCTTTTAGTATGTTTACCGCTGTTATTCTTCCTGGGGCCCAGGATGGGAAGGGTGAGAATCTTGGCCTGACTTGTGTCATGGGGTTCCAATCCTTCTTTTCCTTTAATGGTTGTGATGCCTCCTGGAACTGAGCCAAGAAAACAGCAGGGTTCCTCTTTTGGTGTTTTGTTTTGGAATAAATCCTTAGTGCCTTTGGAAGGCTGGGGTTCTCTCCTGGGGAACCTCAGCTGACTCCAACTTCATTACTTTGGCATTCAACTTGCAAGGGCACAAGAAGGGCAGGGTATGACAGGGGCACAACATGGATTCTGCTGCCCCCCTCCATCCTACAAAGCCTGTACCTGGTGGAACCCCAAGTGCACCCTTTTCCTCTTAGAGACTCTTCCATCCATCCAACTGTGGCCCCTTGATGGTTTTCTCAGCAGAACAACACTGTTGACTCAAAGGAAGTGGAAGAGACAGAGCTTCTCCTAACCGTGGCCTGCTCAAGGAGAAGAACTGGTGGTGCCAACACAGTCTGCCTCCAAGATCAAAGTTCCTAAGCACTTCCATCCCGAGGCAATGATATCATTGCAGCAACAACCTAGCAAAGAGGAAGCAACCTGGCACTTCCGGCAACATGAAGGGCATTGCAATAATCATGCTAACACAATTCTGCTTTCTAAGCACTTATTGTACACAGTACACTCAACTCTCAGACTAATTTATGATGTGGTACTATTCCCTCACCTTTCAGTAAGACTGCACAAGGTCACAGAAACCAAGGTCACAGCTAATAAGCCACAGAACCAGGGGTACTCAAGCCCAGGCAGGTACATATCCACGTTGGAGCTCTTACCAGGCTGCACTCTCTACCCAACAACCACAGCAAGTCTTAGGTGAGCTCTCTCTCCTTCTGCTCTTATTAACAATGCTGTGGTCCATTTGTTCGGCTCTGATCACTGCTCTTTTAAGAAGAGTTTATATATCCCCACACTGAGGAGTGTGGATTGGAACCAGTTATGCACATTTTTTTGAAAAATGTACCTCAGCTGGAGGTACATTAAAAAAAAAAGCTGGGGACGTGGTTCAGTGGTAGAGTGCTTGCCTAGCACGCACAAAGCCCTGCATTTGAACTCCAGCACTGTATGAGGGGTCACCTTTTCTGGTTGGGAGGGACAAGGGCAGAAAGTGGATCTGTAAGATTTCATTTCAGTCCTGGGATCCTATTTGATATGCACATCACCTACACAGACTTGGCTTGGAACAATACCGTACTGATGTGCCTTAAAAATTCACAATGTGCTCCCAACCTGGAAATGTTTCCTGCTTTTCCACTTCCAGCCAGCTCTCCTCCTCAGGCACAGGCTGCCAGCCAAACCAGACTCTATGGGGGTGATGACGTCAGTGTGGAACTGGACCAGCAGCCTGGACCACTGATTCTTGCCTGGGGCCCCTCCCAGCCTCCACAGGGGAGGGGTGCTTCTCAGGTGGTAATGACTCACCTGGGCTCCCAGCTGGAGCCAGAGTCTTCATTCAGCTGCTTGCACCTTGAATGCCTAAGAGGCTTTCAGCACACACACTGACTCCCTTGACTTAAAACCCAACAGGAAAAATCAGATTCCATCATTAGGAATCTATTTGGCTTGGTTCCATGGTAGCATTTCTTACTCAAGACCTGATTCTTATTTTTTATTTATTTCTTTTTTTTTGGGTTCGGTCTGGGGCCTGAACTCTGGGCCTGGGCACTGTCCCTCAAGCTCTTCAGCTCAAGGCTAGAGCTCTACCACTTAAGCCACAGCATCAGTTCCGGCTTTTTTTCTTTTTACTTATGTGGTGCTGAGGAATTGAACCCAGGGCCTCAGGCATGCAAGGCAAGCGCTCTACCACTGAGCCAACTTCCCAGCCCAAGACCTGACTCTTGAAAAGGGCTATAGCTCACAGGCTATGTGAAGGAGGGTCCCAGCAATAAGCAATTGTCCCCACGCTCTTGGACTTAGGTCTGTAGATAAAAAGCTGGTAGTACCCTCTCATCTCAGCAAACAATATCACAACCAGTGGTGGACACACACACACACACACACACACACACACACAGATTGTCTCCAGAGACCAACTGTAGGGAATACGGCATGCCATTAACTCCTCCACCCCCCTGTCACCTCTCCCCCCCCCCCAAAGAACATTGTTGCCTTTTATCCTGAACCAAGAGAGGGCAGAAAAGCAACCTGATCCTTGGTTTCCTGCCTAGAACTAGCCACAGGTGACAATGGTCCCAACTGCACTGACAGCTTTTATGGCCACTTTGGTCTACCTTCCACCTATGTGGACCCTGACTCTATGCTTCACTTTTGGGGCCAAGTCTCATCTGCTTTTACAGCTGATGTGGCCAGTTTCCCTGGGCCACTTGTTAAAGGTACTTGTTAATTATGCACAGCATGCTAAGGAATAATCACACATCATGTCTCCCTTTCATGTCAAGCACAACCCCAAACTTCTGACTCAGAACTCTTTACTAGATAAGGAACTTGCTCTGCTCTCATCAGGTCAGCTGGACATAGCCCTGAGAGGCTGTGGTCTAAGAGGCTCAAGGTCCTACTGGAAATGACACAGTGAGGCTACTGCCCAACCCTCCAAGCAAGGCCAATGTTAAATACAGAACTGAGATCTTTCATATTTAACTCTCCCACTCATAGTCTTCCAGGAACTATAAATGACACTTGGGCATTACCAGTATGGGAGGGCTTTGAACTGACCTCCCAGAGGTCAAAGCCTGTTTCTTAAAAGAGGCTTCTGAATGACACCCAACTACAAAAATGCCATGTTCTAACAGGAAGAATTCAACATCAGGGAGCCATGTCAAAAACCCTGACTCAGTGTGACTAATAATTCCTAAGACAATACTGTTGAAGGGTCCTGACCAATTTAAAACTCTTAAAAAGCATTTAAAATAGATTGCCTTTCTTCTCTCCCATACTTAATCAGTTATTTTTGGCTACAAATAAAACCAGTGCTGGTACTTACTTGAAGCTGTACTTCATAATCCAGTTACTATTCTTAAGGGAAAAGATTAATACATTAAATCCTACTTGGCTATATATACCATGTGGAAAAAATATAGGGCAACGAGCTTCTTCCCTACCCCCTACCCCCATCCCCCAACCTCTCCCTCTCCCCAAGCCTGCCATTTCATCTCTGCTCTACTGGCACACACATCTGGATTACATAAATTTCAAGTCTCGTTTTCAATGTTAGTACAGCTTAGGGTTACAATACTTGACAAATCTTGAATGCTAGGATGTCAAACCAAATTAGTTTGACCAGTCATAGAAGAGAAAGGGTGAGAGGGATGTGCAATTGGAATACTACAATAATAAACAAGAGCTCTCAGCTGATCCATCAACTCTTGTTTAGCTGGCATGGAGGTTTCAGAGGTGACTACAGAAACTCTCAGGTCCAGGATAGTGATGACCTGTAGATCCAGGGCTTCATTCCTTTCCAGACAGTGTGAGGTGAGCAGTGACGCTTGTTGAGGGTCTGGTAACATATCTTGATTAGCACAGTATGAGGATGCTGCTATTTTAAATAAGTCTTGTCAAAGTAATTCTTTTTTTTTTTTTGGGTCCGGTTGTGGGGCCTGAACTCTGGGCCTGGGTGCTGTCCCTCAGCTCTTCAGCTCAAGGCTAGCGCTCTACCACTTGAGCCACAATGCCACTTCCGGCTTTTTTCTTTTTGCTTATG
Organism: Dipodomys ordii; assembly: GCF_000151885.1. Taxonomy (NCBI): domain Eukaryota; kingdom Metazoa; phylum Chordata; class Mammalia; order Rodentia; family Heteromyidae; genus Dipodomys; species Dipodomys ordii. Next base: position 12,071,819 of record NW_012267262.1, read on the forward strand.
TGGTGCTGAGGAATCGAACCCAAGGCCTCAGGCATGCAAGGCATGTGCTCTACCACTGAGCCATCTTCCCAGCCCCTTGTCAAAGTAATTCTATGGGCAAGGCAACTTTGTGGATGAGTGCCATTCCAAAGATATGAAGTATATGAAAGACATTTTCAGGATGAATCTATCACCCTTGGGATTTTACACTGCTCTTCAAACTTTAATCTGAAAGCGGTGACAACTGGGTAAGGAGCTAGTTCAGGAGATGCTCACTGGGCTGAGATGAGTATGTTTAAAGGCTGGAATGAGTTAGGCATGGTGGCATATGCCTGTAATCTCTCATCACTTGGGAGACACAGGCAAGGGGGAACTCAAGTTCAAGGCCAGCCTACGTCATATAGTAAGACTCTGTCTCAAAAAAGCCAAAATTGCCAGGAGCTGGTGGCTCACACCTATAATCCTACCTACTCAGGAGGCTGAGATCTAAGGATCATGGTTTGAAGCTACCCTGGAAAGAAAAGTCCATGAGACTCTTATCTCCAACTAACCACCTAAAAACTGGAATTGGAGCAATGGCTCAAAATGGCAGAGCACTAGCCTTGAGCAAAAAAGCTCAGGGACAGCGCCCAAGCCCTGAATTCAAGCCCCACAATAAAAAAAGCCGAAAGAAAAAAATACACACATACATAAATACACACACACACACACACACACACACACACACACACCTACATAAAAATAGAGTCTCAAATGAAAATTACTTGCATGTAATTCTGTTTAGTCTACAGTACCAAAAAGAGCATGTTGAACACTTAAATTTTACCTTTATCATTTAAGGACTTACCTCATGGAGTCAGTTTTCAGAATATCAAAACCCTAGTAATTCAAGAGGGTAATGAGTTGGCAAAGTACTCTAGGAATACTTAATGATCAAATGTTAAAAGTGACTGTAAACAAACAAATGCTTCAAATTCCATACTAACTTATAAACTTTAGAGATAATTGAATAGCCCAGATTTTCTTCAGAGTTTTTCCTAGCTCCTAGAGATGTTCATAGACATTGTATTAAAAAAAAGTGTTCATGAGGAGAGATTTGGACACCACTGGGTTAAAGAATATTTTCTTTACTGCAGTAGTTCTCAGATCCTCGAATACACAAATGTATTATAAAAATGTCATAAAGGAAAGTCAATATCATGCATCTTCCAAACATATTTGGCCATGGAATCTTTTCCACTGGGTACCTTCTTGCATGAGATGTGCTCTGAGAGCCAGTGTGGTGATCAGCTGACACACAAGTCTACTAGTAAATAATTATCACTCCCAACCCACTAATAAGGAACTAAGGATGTGCACTGTGCTGGTTCTGCTTTGACACACTGAAGAAGTGTACCTGTGGGTATACAAGGGATGGAATCGTGCATGTCTCCACTTCCTGCAGCCCCCTGAAGGGTCTGACCTTTTTCTCAGTTACAACATTCACTGCTTTTCAAGTCTTTCAAATTTCCCTGTGGGGCTGGACATTACACAAGTGCCTTTGAAAATGAAGTCACCAAATACTCAAAGTTCTATGCTGACACTTTCAAGTTGCCAATCCGTGTGCTTGGGAGACGTGCTCCTAGTCAGGCTACCATCAAGCAGGCTAGGAAGGTGTCCAAGGAGTCTAGCCACTCAGGAGGCACAATGCCCATGGGACCATGATGACCCCCAGGGTGGTCTCATGCCTAATGGCCCGTGAAAAGTGCCCACAGGGATGTAGCTTTGTGGCACAGCATGTATGCACAGGTGTCCTGCTCTCCTCCCTGTGTTCTAACAGCCACCAGGGAAAGCTAAAGAGAAACCAGAAACCACCTGTGAAATGAAACCTGGACAAGTATATGAAGCAGCTACTTACTGGGGCCAAGGAGCATAACTGAGGTCCTACCATTCCTGGAAGGTCTCGATGGCTATGCACGTTGCAACGTACCCTTGAATTCTCAATGTAAGTGATGAGAAGTCAAGTGTTTCATTTACAGATGAAAAATGAAGCCAGAGAAGTCAGAGGCCTAGGAGATAGAGGCAAAGCTCAGATGTATCTGGCATTACAGTTAACTTCCCCATCTATCCATCCCACTACTATTTGAGGACCTAGACAGGTGTGGTGGCTCATGCCTGGAATCCCAGCTAATCAAGAGTCAGAGAATAGAAAGATTACAATTTGAAGCCAGCCTGAACAAAAAGTTAGTGATACCCCATCTCAACCAACATCTTTGTATGGTGGCATATGCATGCCATTCCGGCTGTATGGGAGATATAAATAGGAGGATCATGATTTGGGTTAAGGCATAAATATGAGATCCTATCATAAAATTTACTTAAAAAGCAAAAAGGGCCTATGTGCCTCTGATCATATAAAACAATACTTATTGAAACAGATTCCAAGCAATGGAAACAAGAGGCTTTCTCTTTGTTAAAAAAAAGAAAAAGCAAAGAGGGCTGGCTCAAGTAGTGGAGTACCTGCTAAAGCAAGTGTGAGGTTGTGAATCCAAACCCAATACTAAACACATGCACACCCAAAAAAGGTCACTGGTCTCAGAAAGAACCAATACATTAACATTCAAGGTCTGATACTGAGATCTAAACTCCAAAAAGCACTAGCTAATGTTTTAAAGGAAAATGCAAGACTGGGGTATGGCTCAAGTGGTAAAGCACCTGCCTGATAAGTACAAAACCCCTGAGTTCAAATCCCAGTACTGGTGAGAGACAGACAGAGAGAAGGAAAGCGAGAAGGAGGGAGGGAGGGAGGGAGAGATCACTGTTCTAAATGCTGATGAGAATCCTATTCAATAGCTACTATTACCTTTTTGAGCAGATGAGAATACTGAATCATAAGTAGGTTAAGAATCTGCTGGAGGTCGATACAACTAGATTTGATGTGAGCATGCTTCATGGCCATACTGCAAAGCATTGAAAAAGAGGAAGGGAACAAGTCTGGAGTTAAGAGAGAGGCCATCCAAGTTCCTAGCCAGGGCTCTGCTGCCTACCAGGCTGGACTGGCTCCAACAGGCAAGTAAGAGGAGGAGACAGCACCACATAGCATCCTTATCGTGCCCATTCAGAATACCCTGCCAGCTCTGAGAGGTGCCCTGGGGCTCCTCTTTCTGCCAGTTCAGGAAATGTGTTCCTTTCTAATATATGCTCCCCTCTCTCCCTGTCCATACGAGCTTTACACTACAAATACTATAGAACAGGTAGGCAGCATACAGCAGCAATAGTTTTACAAGTCCTTGTTAGGCAGACAGTCCCGGTTCCACCCAGCCACCTCTCAAATCTGCACCTGTTCCATGAGGTTGAGTTTGCTCCATTCTCTGACCCTGCCCCTCAGCTCTGCAATGGCAAGAAATTACTTCAAGTTCCATGCTTAATACATCTGCCATATCAAAGCCTCAGACCTGTTCTGTTAATTACAAGAACCTAGGATGCGAACTCCAGGGCATCATGTTTCCCTCCCTCCTTGGGAGGCCTCTGTAGCCCTTTTGGGCCCCTCTGTTGGGACAGTCCTGTAACTACCACGAATGCCTTGCCAACCATGCTTTGAAATTCTACCATAGCCTTTTGTGGCTATCTGGTAGGCAGACCAATGAGGTCTAGAACCCAAATCATTTGTTCTCGTCTATGGATTCTCAAAAGCCTTTTGCCACAATGAAGCTGTATCATGAAGCTGTATCTGAAGTTGATGCTGACAGACCCCAATCTACATCCTAGGTGAAAGCACATCTTTTTCTAGCTCTTAGAACATTGTTTCCCTTCTCAGTTCAAATGTAACATTTAAAAACTATGGGGGTTACAGACTCAAAGCCTAGCTACTCAGGAGGCTGAGATGTGAGGATTGAGGTTTGAAGCCAGCCTAAGCAGACAAATCTAAGAGACTCTTATATCCAATTAAGCAGCAAAAAACTGGAAGCAGAGGTGTGGCTCAAATGATAGAGTGCCAGCCTTGAGCAAAAATGCACAGCAAAAGTGCAAGGCACTGAGTTCAAGCCCCAATACAGGAACAAGAACACAACACAAAACAACAAAAAACTATGTAAATGAAAGTTATCCTAAGTAAATCAATTAGGATCATAAATGAATATTTTGGTTCATAGCAGTGCTGATAAAGAAAAAGAACTGCGAACCATAGCACTACCTAATAGGTAACCACGTGTACATGCATATATATAGATAGATAGATAGATATGGATCTATCTATCTATCTATCTATCTATCTATCTATCTATCTATCTATCTATCTATCTATCTATCTATCTATCTGTCTATCTGTCTATCTATTAGTCCATTTGTGCTTCTATCACAAAATACAACAAGCCAGGTAGCAGATAGACCACAGAAATTTATTTTCACCATTCTGATGGCTGGGAAGGCTAAGGTCAAGGCACATTTGGTGTCTGGTGATTTGGGGCTGTCTGGGTTACAGATGGTGTCTTGCAGCTGCGTCACATGGTAAAAGAAGCAAGGCAGCTCTGTGGTGCTTCTTAGGAAGACACTAATCCTCCTCAGGAGGGCTCCATCACAGGACCTATTCACCTCCCAGCCGCTGATACTACTCCACTGGTGGTTAGGTCCCTCAGATGACTATTTCCTCATATTATCTGGTTAGTAATTAAGTTGTGGGGTTTGTTTGTTGGTTGGTTTTGTTTTACCTGGCTGGGAGGTGGGGGGTGGTAGTGACAGAGTCTCATTTTGCAGCCCTGGCTAATATTGAGCTTGTGAGTCTACTGTTAGCCCTAAAAAGGTTGAGATTATAAGTGTGCACCACCACACCTTGCTGGTGACTAGGTTTTAACATAGGATTTTGGCAGAGAGGGGGCTCAGACAAACTTTCAGACCATAGCAATTGTAGACCATCTTATATATTAAAATACTGTGTAAGGCATTAAATTGGAGGAACTAGGTTATAAAACAGTGTTGAAAGTGAGATCACCTTTTTTGTTTTGCAATGAAAATTTCTCTAAGTGTATTGACATCTTGAAGAGCAATGAGATTATAGATGATTCTAATGTACCTTTCATGATCTATACTTTAAAGCTTGGGGAAAACATACTCTCTGTAAAATTAAAGATGGAAAAAGTTCTCTGTGGGGGGAAGGAGGGAGGAGTAACATTTTAAATGTTTTTAATGAAAGAAGTAGCCCATGTCCATTGACAAATGTAAAAATATCTATTGAGAAAAATATGCCATCCATAAATGGATGCTTCGAAGTTCCAAATTTAACTAATGGCAGGTAGTAGTAATTTAGAACATGGGACAAGACAGAAAACTGTAACTAAATCTTAAGCTGCTCTAGAAGGCATCATAGTACAGTGAGCCCATAAGGATGTAATACACTTTTTGCAGGCTTTCAACAGAAAGAAGCAGCTCTCAGGAAAGACAGTCCCAAGAGTCCAAGACCCCATGTTTGGTTCCTCCTCAGCCACACTTCCAAGTGCTTGTCAAAGGCAGGAAGGTGCCTTCAGAAGTATGAAGGAAGGAGAACCCTTCAGCAACTTTGCGGAAACAAAGTGATGAGCTAGTTCTCCTATTGCTTGGTAACATTAAAGGAGAGCCTTCCTGCCCTTGAAACCCTAAGATGTTATTAAAAGCCTGTATTCTCTGATGCAGAAGGGCTGTGGAGGGGCTTGAGATTTTACCAGCTCCTAGCAAATACCCATGCCCAGGCCCAGAGCCCACAGTGAGCAACCAGGCCCTAAACACCACTCCACAGACAGGAGAAACAGACTCAGGTCCTTAGATGCTGAGCTCAAATGAGACAATGGGCCAAATCTCAGCATCAGGAGAGGGGGGGGTGGAATGAGAGAGAACGAGAAAGAATGCTTGGCTTTTCAAAACCCCTTAGGCTTGTCTGGCCACTAGTGATCAATTTAGTAGCAAGTGATCCAAATAGAGCCCTCAAGGATCACGATGATTTAATGTTCCTATGTGGGTCATTTACCACAGTGATCATGAGGGAATGGGCCCCAGTGACGGAACTGGCTTATAGGAATGCTTTGTGTGTAAGTTAGAATCAGCCTGGAAAAAAGGTGAACAGCACCCAAGATTCCACTGAGAAATCGAATTCAAATGACACTAATAAATCAATCCTCAAACAGTAATGGGTGATAGGCATCCACGAAAGCTAGCACTGGAACAAAATATGAGGGTGGAGAGCAGGTGAAGAGGCCATATAGGGTGAATCAGAGAAGGACACAAGAGGAGGGCAGGGGTAACCAACAACAAAGATGGAGGACCCAGGGGACAATAAAAAGAGCATGAAAGGGACCTGAGCTACATGGAGGCAGCTGGAAACCTGTCCCAGAGGCCCTGGAACAATGGCAGCAGTCTCTGTGTTTGTGCACACCCTGCTTGATGCTGTCTAGACCCGGAGGGGCGTTAATGAGGATAGGTGGAGAGGCAGACTCCATTTTTCATCATTGACACTCAGACGGGCAGTCCTTTAGCCCAGAAACGGGGGCCAGTCAATCAGATACCAGCTCTGCTGTGTATAAACACCTTCTACCCTCAATCAGCAAGGAGGCAGGTGCTGGAGATCTGGTCATGGTCAGTTGGACAATCTGATAAAGCCTTCCTGGGGTCGCTGTGGCCCAAGAATAGAGCCGGCATAATTAGACCAGGCAGAGGGGCTGTCAGGCAATCCAGGCGGAAATAACAGGGCCTCTGCCAATCAAAGGGAAACCCAACCGAGGGGGCGGGTGGGGAGGGGGGCATTTGTTGTATAGTGGACGGTGGGGGAGGGGAGAGTTCCCTGAGGCCGGCTGGTGACTCTGGCAGGGCTGCACAGCTCATTATGTGCGCCCCAGAGCTGGGCGGGCGCTATCGATCACTATCGGGGGTCTCTGGGGGATCATCATTATGCAGCAGGACGTGGTACGTGCTTTGCTGGAGCGGTAACTGAGCAACATGGCAACACATCTTTCTTGCCTATGGAAAAACAAGGTAGCCCTTCTCTTCCCTTCTTGTGATCATCTTGCAGGCCATTTAGCCATGAAGGTCCAGAAAAGGGGGTGGCGGGGGGAAGAATCACAATGGGGCTTGGTGTTTACAATGCCATTTCTACACAGGTTATCTCAGGAAGGCCAGTGAGGAGGGATGGAGGGGTGCTTGAGTTGCCTTGCTGGAAACAATGGCTCAGGACCCTGCCCTTTGGTGCTGGCACATGTGCACAGAATGCCAGATTCACCGAGGAGAGGAGGGTAAAGCTGGGTAAAGCTCTCCACACCTCTCCTAGCTCAGGGCTGTATGTCATCTCACGGGCTGAACAGCTTCTCCTCCTCTGGCTTGGGAGGAGAAATCACTTCTGTGGGTCCTTTCTCCATTCTTCTCTTCTAAGCTTCTTTTCTAGCTGTGTCCTCAGCTCACACGGACCTAGGAGCAGGGATCTGCTTCTTTGGTATGTCCTCCAAATAAATTGAACCCCACAATCCCAGACTACTGAACTTTTTCGGGGGGGAGAAAAAGGAGATTTAGAATGCACACTTCCACATTTCTAGTAGCAAACGTTCTCATACACAACAATCTCCCTTTCCTTTTCCCCCTTCCCCCCCATACCTAGGTTCTCTCCCCAATATTTTCTCCTCCCAGAACCCGCCTCCAGTCTCCCTCTTCTGGCTCTTGGGTCTCACCACCGGTCAACATTTTCACACTGTTCCTTCCCCTCCACTCACTCCCAGCAAAACAAAAGCCTTTTAACTATTATTCTCAACATGTCCCCTTGAAGGCTGCAAAAGATATTCACGGACATTATGCCGACTGAAAGCCAGGCTTGAAAGCTTAAATGTGGCTCGATTCCATTTACATGATAGTCTCCAAAGACACAACTATCATGATGGAGAATACATCAGTGGTTGCCAGGGGGTGGGGGATGGGAGGGTATGACAAGAAAGTGGAGCAGAAGGGAGCTTTTCTAGGGTGATGGTAGTGTCTGTCTTTTGATTAGGGTGGTGGTTATACAAATGTACACATGCATTAAGAGTCAGAACTGTACACATACTGCCTTCCTTAAATCAATTTTACCTTGGCGCAATTGAAATAATTTGTGCCCCAGTGAAATGGATTTGCTCCTTGGAAAAAGGTGAAGAAATTCTGTAACTATAAATGATCAATTGATCCCAATCACTTAAGTCATTTTTGCAAAAATTCTTTGAATTTATTTCTTGGGGGTGGGGGTGGGGCGGTGTCAGTCCTGGGGCTTGAATCCTGCATCTGGTGCTGTCCCTAAGTTTCTTTGCTTAGCACTCTACTACTTGAACCACAGCCCTACTTTTTTAGTTTTTGTTAGTTAATTGAAGATAAGGATCTCATGGATTTTCTTGCCTGGGCTAGTTTCTAATTGTGATCCTCAGAGGTCAGCCTCCTGAGAAGTTAGGATTACAGGCATGAGCTACTTGGGCCTGGCTATAAGTCTTTGAATTTTCAAAGACAGCTTTCTGCACAATCATAATGGAAGTCTTTCACATGTATTATTGACTCTGGGGACTACTTTCCATGTGTGTAAGGTGAATCCTGTCCAGAGATCTGCCCAATGGTGGTTTTTTAATCGAGAACTTTCTAGAGTTTATCATGTGAGTCTGTAAGTACTTCCTGGCCCCGTCTCCTAGTCTCTCTTCTCTCACACACCGACCTTCCCCCTCCTCAAATACATTCACTGTCCCCATTGATAACGCTTCTCCTTACATACCTGCATGGCTGGTTCCTCTGTCCACTTGGCTCTCTCTCCTCCTTGGAGAGGCTTTTAGCCCTGTAGAGGAAGCAGCTCTTCTCCCCCCCTCCCCCCCCCGCCCCCTTGCATTTTGTGTTTTCATGTTTCCTCCTCATTTTAGAGAACATTTCACCCATTTGTCCTGGTGCTCATCCTGGGACATGGTATTCACCACAGTGCTACACCATCTCAAACATGGCCCCCAGCATGGCTCAAATGAAATGAATAAACCTTGGAGGAGACAGAGCATGAGCAAAAATGGGGAAACAATGGGCTCAGGGGACTCACAAGTCCGTGAGAATACTCTTGTTGTTTTCTAAAAATTAACATGTCAACATTTTAACTCATTGCCCCTAACATTTTATTTCTATACTCTTCAAACACACAGCAAATTGAAAGCATTTTATGGGGATCATCTATATAGCTATTGTCTTTTTTTTTTTCTTTTTTGTCGGCCATGGGGCTTGAACTCGGCCTGAGTGCTGTCCCTCAGCTCTTCAGCTCAAGGCAAGCGCTTCACTTGAGCCACAGCGCCACTTCTGGTTTTCTGAGTGGTTTATTGAAGATAAGAGTCTCACAGACTTTCCTGCCCAGGCTGGCTTTGAACCACAACACTCAGATCTCAGCCTCCTAAGTAGCTAGGATTACAGTCATGAGCCACTGGTGCCCAGCTTAGCTATAGTCTTATAGTCTTATTTACACTGTTCTTATATTTTCACATATTTATCTATTTGCCTGTCTACCCATCTGGCTCCTTTGCTATGAATTTCTAGTCAATCATCAAATATCTCATTGCATGAGAAAAGTAAAGAAACCTGGCATGAAGAGACTCTTCATAATTATCCGAAGGGCAGGAAAGTCAGATTTTAATAGTGGAGTCTCCATGCCTTTCCCATGTTTTCTGAGCACTTGGCAGCAAGTCTGAAACAACTGCAAATGCTCTTTTATTTTCTACTGCCTCATTAGTTTTCATAGCCATGTTTTCAGCTCAAGGGGAGGGGCCGTTGGGGAGTTCATAGGCCCACGGAGTGCTGACAATGAAGGATGACCCTCCACCAGGTTTCTGAGGCCACTGCCTTCCAGCTAGGCTTCCAAGTTGCTGCAGAAACCACTCCCCGAGTGCAGGAGGAAGGTGAAGGAATTGGAACAGAATACAAATGGAAATGACCAGGTCACAAAGCATAGCCTTCTGCTGTGTTTATTCCTATTTCTTGGAAGTACTGGAGTTTGAACTTAGGACTTTGTGGTTACCAGACAAACACTCTACTCCCACAGCCATGCTCCCAGCCCTTGTTGAGTTGTAAGTTTGTTTTGTTTTTCTGAATAGGGTTTTATATGTATGCATTGGTAGGCCTGTAATGTGATCCTCCCCTTTTATGCTTCCTGAATAGCAAGGATGACAGGTGCATATCACTATGCTCAGATTTTATTGAATGACATGGGGTCTTAGGAACTTTTTACTTCAAACCAAGATCCTCCCAAACATGGGCCACCTCACCTGGCTTCTCCCCAGGGAAAATTAACCACACATCAACATATTTAACAATTCCTTATGTGGGTTTCATCACAAGCACACCCACAAATTCTCTAAGTCAAAATAGCCATAGTTAGTGGTAATGTGTTTGCTACGTGCTGTTACGTGTTGTATTCAATAACATGAACACTCGCTGAACATTCTCATTATCATCTCTAGTCTCAAGGTAGAAAATGTGGCTTAGAGGAGCAAAGCAATTTGCCTCCTGAAATTGTAGATTGACTATAGTTATGCTTTCTTGTAGGTACCAGCATCTCCAAATTCCTCTAGTGCTCCTGCTTCTGTCTCTCTTTTGTCTTTGTGTTTCCTTAAAAATTCCTTCTTAAATACTTTACATGCCATCTTTCAGCTCTAACCCACTGTTATAATAGAACCCAGTTGATATAGTAGTAAGATGTACTGGGGGTGGGCAAGAAGCATTCTGTCGGCCTCACAAAGCTATAAAATTTGTAAGGAGCAGAGATTGAGTCTAGGATGACCAGGAAACTCATGGCATTCTTGAGATTCCACAACCAACTCTACACAGGCCCAAGTTGAAGATATCCTCATCTCAAGTGTTCCTTTCCATCTGAATGGCTTTTCCTAGAGTTCAAAGTCAACTGATACAGTTCTTTTCCAGCCAATTACAGTAGGTCTTGAGAACACGAGACCTCCAAGGGAGGCTTTGGGAGATGAAACTAAAACTTCAGAAATGATCAATAGCTACCCAAGATAAAGAATATTCCATAAAGAGCCAGGTGGGTGACAGCGGAAAGACCTGAGAGGCTGGTGGGAGAGGTAAAGGCAAAAGCTGCGGTTTAATGGGTACAGAGTCCCCAATTTGCAAGAGGCAGTTCTGGAGATCTGTTGCACAGTATGAGTATTCTTAACATTACTGAACTGTCCACTCAAAATTGACTAAGTTCAGCTGGTCACCAGTAGTTCATGCCTATAATCCTAGCTACTCAGAAAAGCTGGGATCTAAGGATTGCAGTTCAAAGCCAACCTGGGAAGAAAAAGTCCACGAGACTCTTATCTCCAGTGAACTCCCCAAAATCTGGAAGTAGAGCTGTAGCTCAAGTGGTAGAATGCTAGTCTTGAGCAAAAAAGCTCAGGGACAGCACCCAGGCCCTGAGTTCAAGCCCCAGGACTGGCACCACACACACACACACGCACACGCACACACACACACACACAACACACACACGTACACACACACTTACACAATTGGTTTGTTAAGGTGTTAGGTATTATGCTATGAGTTTGTTCATTTTTTTTAAACCATGGTCTTTAAAAAATACTGAAAACCCAGGCACCAGTGGCTCATTATGTAATCTTAGCTACTCAGCAGGCTGAGATCTGAGGATCGTGGTTCCAAACAGGAAAATCAATGATACTTTTATCTCCAATAAAAATGACCAAAAAGTCAGCAGTGACTTGAGCTGTGGCTCAAGTGGTATGGCATTAGCACTGAGCAAAAAAAATCCCAGGGATAGAATCCAAGCCCTGAATTCAAGCCCCATTACCAGCAATATATGTATATATATATATATATATATATATATATATATATATCATAATATATATAATATATATATATATCATAATATATATAATATGTTATATATTATAATATATATAGAGAGAGAGAGAAAGAGAGAGAGAGAGAGAGAGAGACATATGTGTGTGTATAATTGCCTGGGTATAAGTAATAGGATCTTGGGGGATTATTTTCTCTTTGTGTTTAATTGTTTGCAATAACTGAATACAGTATTATCAGACAAAAACCAGTAGAAACACTTTGCCTTTGAAAAAACTAAGTCAAGTTTAAGAGGCCTAAGGATAAGATTGGGATTATGTATTCATAGAAACTGCCTTGATGAGGTGCTATTTCTGGCTTGAGGTAGCAGGCAAAAAAAGGCTCCAGCTGAGCACTAGCTATTCAACTTACGATTATTTTAAAAAAGAATGAGCAAGAGAGATTCAAGCTCAACATCTGAAACAGTCAAGGTAAAAGACAGATCACTGGACTGAATAAAATCATTTCTTATATTCACTTTCTCTCTCTCTCTCTTTCTCTGATCTAAACATATCAAATGGTATGGGTATCTCAATGATTCGAATCTAATTTTATGTTGATTTTGTCTCCTAAATGTTCTGTCTATTCTAAGAAGGTTCTACAAATTCCCTACTTTTGTAGAGTACGATAGTGAGTTTATCTTTTTTTTAAACCCTTGTTTTTTTGTCTTTAATCATTTCTGAAATCAGAATGGGGCTTGAATCTATAAGTATTTAAACATCTGACTCCATCTGACTCCACTAAAGCTATTTCTAAATCATTACTGAATAATAACACTCATACTAAACCACAAAAGAAATGTTACTCCAAATGCAGTACCTAGAAATTTAGTGCTATCTGGATTAGCATTTAAACTTTTGAGTATTAGTAAAAAAATAGAACAAGCTCACAAACCCATAATTTTATGGATAATATTATTAAGAACAAGGCTGAATTGTAAAAACTGACTTAAAAAATACTGAGAAAATTTTAGTCAAGTGATTTTTCTTCTAACGACATGGACAAAATCATGAGAGGAAACTGAATTCACATTGGATGATGAAGGTACAAGAGGCAATGAATCAGGACATGTGTCCTAGCCTGGGGTTGGATTTGGGGTAAAGTGGTTATCCATGCTTGTGAAACCCTATGAATAATTTTCCTTTTCAAGATGGCAGCTGGAGTTATAGAGCTGTGGTGACAGGGGTTAAGGACAGAGAAGGAGGATGTGTTTCCTTCCAAGATTACGTGGAACTCCTCCCTGACTTCCTGCAGGCCATGTCAATTCAAGCAACCCCAGGAAAATTTTTCCTAAGCTTTAAGGATGTCATTCTTGTTATAATAAGTGCTTGTAGCCCAAGACAGCAGGTATTTTAAGAAGCCCATTAGCCACATATGGAAGATAGGAAAATCATCTATACATTATCAAGAGCAGGTGGCCGTCAAGAAAAACCTCTGAGGAAGAAATGCCATGGAACAAAAGAAGTACGTGCTAGAGCTGACAGAACAGTTTTGACTTGAACACAGACGGGTAAGTGTCTCCATGAATTCCTCCGCCAGGACTAATAGCTAAAATTACCAGCTTAAACTATTTCCCAAGCTCACTCTCTGAAGTGCTATAAATGGAAACAGTTATAAATTCCCCCCCCCAATAAAGTGTTTGCATTCTTCTTTCTAAGACACAAGAGACTAACACTCATTTAAGACCAACTGAGGAAAAATAGCCTTTACAGCCACTGTGCAAATCTCTCCAAACCTTCATGTGGTGAGTGGAGTGGAGTGTGTGGGCTTCCCGCACACAGGAGAGATGGGGTCTGCCATTATGTGTGCATATGAATGAGGCTCAAATCGAAGCCAGTGCTACAGTCATCCCCAGGGAAACTGGCTAAATGTTCATAACAGCCTGAGAACTTTGGGAATTAGAGGACAATAGTATCTTTTTCTAATTGGATCAGAATCAGCTTTGATGTCTTCATCCCAAATGGACCAGCCCTGTGGCCTCACACAGGGATGAGGGCTCTATCAACACATGGGCAGCCTGGGAGAGGCAGCTGGAGACCCCTCTGTCACCAGGGCACCTGGGATGAGCACCAGGCAGTTCTATTCTGGACAATGAGAGAGTAGGGCAGGGAGGGCCCAAAACTACATGTTCCTCTTACTGGTCTTGCTTATGTTTATTTTTATGGTTATTAGTTAATATAAATGAATGGAGCAGAACAGTTTGAAAAGAAATATCTCTGCTTGCAGCTAATAAGAGTTTCTGTTCTGTTTAAAGACCTTAAAGTGGCTTACACAACTAAAACAATGGTGCTATTTAAAAGGACGCATGAGGAATCTGAACTCAACTATTTACACTTTGAAAGCACCAGCCATATATATTAATTTGCTCAATTTATTTACTATATCTACTGAGCTGGGGAAGGGAGGACCAAGTCTTAAGTAGACCTTAAATCAAGCACATATTTCACTCTGCCTGTGACTTGGCTTAGTCCATTGGATGGAAGGTAGAATTATTTCTCTGCCTCCTGTAACCCCCTCCCTCCATAGTAATGAAGAAAAACCACAGTGTTCTTGGGGAATATTTAGCAAGGACTCCCTGGAAGTTTCTAAAACAGCTGCAGAGCTATATGCCTTGTGTTACAAAAATGATCTTTCCTTCCCTGAAAATTGGTAAAATGTTGGCCTCCACCTGCAAACAGCCAGTTTCTTTGGGAATTCTTTTTGCCACAGTCTCTGAAGATGGTAGCCTGACCAGGGTACTGATTACTACCCTGGACAAAAACCAGCCAGTCATTGTCTTTACTGGCTGAGATGTCCATGCAACAAATATTGAATCAATACTGCCTCTGTGCCAGGACATGAGGTGTGAAGCAGACAGAAGTCTAGCCTTCAAGGATCTTATGAGAAGCACATGCAGAAAGCTCTTGTCAGGAGGAAGAAAAATGAGCAAGGAAATTGGATAGAAAGAGATTGGAAGACTGAGCTCCCTCATAAGAGGTCAGGGCGGGCTTCCTGGAGAGGTAAAACCTGTACTAAGGAAAGGGCTTGCAATGGGCCACCTGGGTGAAACACGCAGTGGACACACATTTCTAAGGGATGGTAATAAAAGAATCATCCAGGAAGACAGGAGCCAAATCACAAACGTTCAGAATTTTATGCTAAATGTCATAAGAAGTCTTTGGAGAGAAGGGACACCTAGTTAAGATTTGTAGATTTTAAAGTGATGTCACAAATGCAGTGTACACTTAAACTGCTTTGTTAAAGGGCAAACATTTACATAACCTAACATTAAAATCAGTAAGGGAAGAGGGCACGTGAGAATGTTGAAAGGGGCAACAGTGATCAAGATGCACCGTATTCATACATTGCTTTGGTGAATGGCAATTCTTTTGTACAACTACTTTGAGATAATAAGAATATGCAAAAATCCCCTACAAGAGCTGGATCTGGTTTTCCAGAGAGTGAGAACAGGGGCGGGGGACAGATTAGGAAGGTGGTGGGTGCTGTGAGGGAGGAGGACAGTGACTGGAATGATGGCAGTGGAAATAGTGGGTTTCCAAGAGTCCTGTGGCTGGCTGATGATTGGGTATGAGGTGCAAGACAGAAGAGTTGAGAACAGCTGCGGGGGGGGGGCAGGTAGGGGAGTGGATTGTGCAGGACAGCTACATTATGTCATTTAAATGGAGAACTTGGGGGAGAAGTTGAGGAGGTGAACCCATGACTCAGTTTGGGGCTTATGACACCAATGGAGACACGAGGAGGTGAGGAAGGGCAATGTGAGTATGAGGCCAACCCAGGGCCTGGCTGGGATGAAGAGCAGGTCGTGTGTGGAGTGGAGCCAGCCCAGGGCAGCGCCTGAGAGCTCTCTCAGCACTCAAGAAAACTTGGGAAAGGACTAAGGAGGATGAGAAGCCAGGGAGGAGAGGGCTGCAGGATGGGAGGCTAGCTGTGCTCCGTTCAGCTGAGACATTCTCCCAAGATATGTGTTTACTCATGTTTGCGGGGTGGGGGAGAAGGGTAAGGGTAAAGCTAACACTTGGGGATCTTCATGAGGATACATGGAAACATTCTGTTTCATTCTCCCAACTTTCTCTAAATCTGAATTCTGCCCAAATGAATGTTGAAAGAAAGCTAGAATGTTCGTGGGACACCCATCAGATGAAAAACTGAGAAACAAACACTGATTCTGATGTCACAAAACTTGATACAGATGGAGCCTCCCAACCCTGATGCGCTCCAACATCCAAAATTTTTTGAGTGTTAACATAATGTACAAGTGGAGAATCCCGCACCGGACCTCATGAGACAAGCTGAAGTCAAAATTGTAGGAGTGCTAATAATGTTATATAAAATAACCTTCAGGCTATAAGGAAGATACATAAATTTCATGTTTTGATTTGGGTCCCATCTCTAAGATAGCTCATTATGTAGATGAAAGTATTCCAAAATTTGGGGGAGAAAGTCTGAAACTTCTAATACTTATAAATACCAAAGTTGCTGGGCATTAGTGGCTCATGCTTGTAATTCTGCCTACACGGGAGGCTGAGATCTGAGGATTGTAGTTCAAAGCCAGCCCAGGCAGGAAAGCCCATGAGACTCTTATCTCCAATAAACCACCAGGAAACCGGATGTGGTGCGGTGGCTCAAAGTGGTGGAGTGCTAGCCATGAGCAAAAATGCTCAAGGACAGCACGGGGCCCTGAGGTCAAGCCCCACAACCAACTAGCCAACTAACTAACTAAATAACAAAAGTTTATGTCTACAATTTTGAGATCAGACTTATACCACCTCTGTTGGTTTCTAGTGAGGACCCTCTCCCACATGGCAGAAACAGGGCTAGAGGCCCCAGGGTCCCTTAGATAGGGGTACTGATCACATCAAGCTCTACTCCTATGACCTAGCTACCTGCAATACCACCAAACTGGGGAACAGATTCCACCCCATGAAATTTGGTGGTGGCAGGGCACAAAGCATTCAGTGGTTAACAGGCCATTCGTGTAAAAGCAAAGCCACTTGGCACTGTGCATGCTTCCTTTTCTCCAGCCACAATGAACTATATGGGCAACAACAGCACCCTGAGGGCAGTGCTGGTTTAACCAAGGCTAGGATTTTCCAGAAAGGAAGAGAGAATGAACTGTGTAGCACTGTGATGGACTGTAGAATCTCAGATGGGTAGGGAGAGAAGAAAAGAGCAATGGGCAGTAGGAGGTCCCTCTGGGTGGAGGAATCACTAGAGTCAGGACCAAGAGAAGTAAACTGGGGTCAGAGAGAAGAGTCTTATGGTTATTTCAGAAACAATGCAGTTATTGATCATGACGAGGCTCAATGGATACTTTGAAAGCAGGGGCTAAAGTTAGGTACAGGTCAAAGCCACTAGCAACAAGGGGGTCAATAGCTGAGAGACCAGTGTTCTCTGTGGATACAATGTTGGGGAGGAGAAAGGAATAATGATTGAGAGACAGGTAATGGGGCAGGGCCAAGGAAAGATGCAGGCAGCAGTGAGAGTCCAAAGATCTGAGCTTTCCTAAAATAAGACTAGCAGACTGAGGGGAAAAGGATGGAAAAAGTGATAATGATCAAGACACATTGCACTTATAAACTGATTTTGCTGAAATGAGATCTCTTTGTATAACCATTTAAAGATAATAATAATAATAGAATAGCAGGTTACATAATCTGAAGCATTGTGTGCTTCATAGGAACTACTTTTTTTTGTTGCAAAAGGGAGAGAGTAGGGGGAAAGGTATGCTGTGTGAAAATGGCAATAAGGAGTAGTCTGACTCATATCCTGGCCATAAAACAGTAAAATAGGGCCAGGACAGCTATGTCCTCAGAGAACGCAACCAGGTTTTAGTTATAGCAAAAAAGAGAGGGAAATATTTTTTTTCTTTTTTAAAAATTTTTCTTTTTTTTTATTGTGAAAATACTGTACAGAGGGGTTACAATTACATGGGCAGGATAATGCGTATATTTCTTACCAAGCATTGCAGCCTCCTCCTTTGTTTTACCCTTCTCATCCCTTCCCAGCCTCCCTTCCCCGCCACCCAACCCTCCCCCCCAAGTTGTAAAGTTCGTTTTCAACATGACAATTTGTACTTCTCATTGTTGCAACAGGTCCACCTGTATCCTTATTTAAACGACTTGTTTTTCCCCTTCCCCTCCACAAATTATACCGACATCAAATACAGTGAAAGCAGGGGTTATACTGTGGTGGAGGGACATACAAAGCAACAAAGAAATAATCCTATAAATGCGTTAGAAACAAATGCATGAAAGAAAAAAAAACATTTAAAATGCATATCTTAGGGTTCATTTTCCTAACATCACCTTATCTGACCTTTAAAACTTTATTTTTTTAAAAAAGGTCCAACTTCTGGATAACTCTGACCTACTCCAAGACCTGAAAGAACTTCTTGCCATATCATACTTGTGGATATATGGTGGGGGTGGGGGGTAGGGAGGGGTGATGAGCACACCAGTCCTGGGACTTGAACCTAGGGCCTGGGTACTTACTCTCTCTGAGCTATTTTGCTCAAGGCTAGAGCTCTACTACTTGAGCCATAGTTCCACTTCTGGCTTTTTGGTGATTAATTGGAGATAAGAGTTTCATGGACTTTCCTACTGGCTAGGAACAGTGATGCTCAGATCTCAGCCTCTGAGTAGCTAGGTATGAGTCACCAGTACCCAGCTTACTTATGGGTCTTAAGGTAACATTTGTCATAGGCCTGGGGTTTAATTTAGGGTATTCTTGGTATATGCTAGGCAAGTGATCTATCACTGAGGAGAGCTTCACTCATAGCCCAAGAACTAGCTGCTAAAGGTATTTCACTAAGGAAAACCGATTCCATCTTAGCCCTTTATACACGCATCCCTTTTATAGCTCTGCTCCCTAGCTCCTCCCTGGCACACGGCAGGCAGGCGGTCCATGAGATTATAAATGAATTTGCTCTTTCTTAAAGGTCCCTTGCCTCTCTTTAGCCTTTGTACCTGTTTGTTCTTGCTCCAACCTTTTCAACTACATATTTTAAAAGTGGTTAGTTGGAAGAAGGCCAGCCAAGTCCTGGTTAACTTTTTCTTATGTGCTTTGGCATAGAATAGCCTACAAACATACCATGCTGATGAGTTTTCAAGTTGAGTATGAATAGGCAATTTACCTAGTCCTTGTCATCTCGCTTAGACTCGGGGCTTTGCTCCAATGTGTCTTCCCCAACACCCATGTGTAGATGGTGAGACAGTATTAAGAGGGAAGGGCTCTGAGGGGTTACTCGGACATGAGGGCCCCTCCTTGTGGTCTTCATCAAAAAGGCACTGAACAGCTTTAGGTGAGCCTGTTCTTTGGCCTTCTATCACACAAAGACATGGACTTTTCTTCATTTATGTAGGTCATGGGGCTTCAACTCAGGGCCTGGTGCTGTCCTTGAGCAATTTTACTCAAGGCTAGCACTCTACCACTTTAAGCCACTTCAGGTTTTCTGGTGGTTAATTGGAAATAAGAGTCTCATAATAGTTTCACTTTCCTGCCTGGGCTGGCTTTGAACCCTGATCCTCAGAGCTCAGCTTCCAAAATAGCTAGGATTACAGGTGTGCGCCACAGGCACCTGGCACAGTCTTCCTTTTCTAGAAAGGATGTAGCTCTCATCAGATAACCAAATCTGCTGGCACCTTAATCTTGAACTTCTTAGTCCCCTATGATGAAAGAACTTCAAAAATTACTCAGTCTCAGGTATTCTATTACAGCAGCATAAACAGACTAAATGATTTGCCCAAGATCACACATGGCAGGTAGGAAACACAATCAGATCCCAGGACCATTGGCTATAACCACTCCAGTCTATATCATAAAATGTATGCCCCACAGTTCACTGCAAACTACCAAACAGACTCAATCAATCCTGGAATATGCTTAGCATAAAATTCAGAACTGAATTTCTACCAAGGAAGCATAGACAATGACAGAAAGAAAAATGGTAGGGATGGGGGTGGGTGAGGAATCTCATTTCTCTTTTTTCTTTGAAACCAAGTTCTTTAAAAAGCCATTTCACATTAGGATCTTCCCATAAAGCAAAACAAAACACCATTAGGTTTGGAAACACCAAGGCAAAAACGGTTAGTGTTTGCTATGTTTCTTTGGGCCTTGGTACAGAAGCTTAAATTACTAAAGGTCCCTGTTCTAATTTTATCCTTGCTACTTCTCTTCACCCTCTTTCAAATTCCGGCCCTTGAACGGTTTGAGTGATTGAAGATACAGCTTAAGGTTTCATAGGAGCTTTTCAGGGACGTCTGCATTAATCCTTTGCTTCATGCAATGTAGAAAACATTAAGCAAAGTTGTCTGAAGTTAAAATATGTACTTAATTCCCACTACAGAGGATGGATCTTTTTAGCAGATGGGTTTTTTTTCCCCAGAATGGCTGGTGATTGTAAGGGAAGAACTAAAAGAATCAAAGTCAGAGCAGGTAAGGAGGATGGAATGGGCAGGGGTTTGGATGGGGAGGTAGGAATGGCATATCAATTAAAGTTCCAGACCGTTGCTTATGAAAAATAAGCTGTCTTTGGATCGTTTCTGGAACACAGCTATGCATGGTGGTCATGGACCAAAGAAAAAGAACCCAAATTGATGTTAAAAAAATAAATCATTTAAGTAAGACATTCCTCTGATATTTAAGCCAAGATTTCCAAGGGTATCAGGTTTCTTGTTTGGAGGCGCTGTTTGGGAATTCGTGACAGTGTACTCCTCATAGAAAACAATGAAGGCAGTTATTTGCAAAGCCAGTGGAGGCGGTAGGCACGTGGGCCTTACCGCCCATCTTGCTCCATCAAGGACTGGCAGCCCATGGGTCCTAATGGGACATTTCAGGCTAGCACATGAACCCTGCATGATACCTCTTGGAGGGGAATAGACTTTGTCATTTGTTAGCTGCCCTTTTTCCCCCTGGGCTCAAAATGACAGCAGCTACACTTGGGGCCCTTACTTATATCAAGAGCATTTGATTTGCTCACCTGGGGCTCCCATTCTGCCTTGCTTCTGCGCTGGAAATAAAAGGCTACAAAAGAAGAGGGCACCCAAGGTCTACCACTTACTGGCCCTAAGAACTACTCAGTTCCTTACCCTCATGGCACTCTCAGTTTCGTCTCTGTAAAATGGGAAGAAGGTTGCTATTTGTTTCACGAAGCCCTAGGGAAGACTGAGTGAGACAGGAACAAAGCAGGTGGCCATGTGCCAGGCCCTGGGTCAGAGCTCCCTGCCTCCTAGCCATGGTGGAGGTGAAGAGTGGAAATATCTTTAAGGTAAGGAAGGAGTCTCTTTGTGGCCCTTAACAGTGCATTGTTTTCGTTTCAAGGAGCCCGTTTTTTTACAGGCTGCTGAATGTAACTGCCATGCTAGCTCAGCATGAATACCCTCCATTAAGAATCATGTCACACCCTAGCCTTGCAAGTTGTGGAAACCCAAATCAGACTGTATTCAGCTTTGGGGAGTGGGAGACAATCTGAAACCTTTTCAATTTCCAAAGCCATGATCAGAATGAAATGTTCTCACATCAGGCATTTCACAGTTTAGAATTCAATTACAAAACCCTACCATTTAGCTTGTTAGGCTGCCTGCTCCACCCCTGAAAGAGTGATAAAAGACATCTCTGCAGCCAGGCTACAAGTTCCAGTGCCATAAATCACCAGTTATCGGATGGAGTAGAACTCATTAATATAAACGAGAAGCCTGAAAGGCAGCCATTACCATGCTATTAATTTGTTTGACGCTTTACAGCATGGCAAGAGTAAAAACAGTCAGGCTGGACAACACTGCATCTTGTACTGAAGAGTGATTTGGTCCCATCAATTTTTGTCTTCCACTTGCTAAATGTAATTGGGTATAAGCAGAACTCATACCTTTCCTGTTAGGTTTTGTTTTTCTTTTGCATCTTCTGTGTTTTTCAAAGAAGGAAATGGGGAGAGGGGGACAATCTCGAAGTCTTGGTACTCAAAAAAATAGCCAAGGAAAAGAGATTTTGAGGTGGGGCAATCTGTTAAAGATGACAAATCATACTTCCACCCTCTGTTTTCTTTCCTTACCTCTGCCTTTTTTTTCTGTCTGTTTTTCATGAAATAAATGGGAACCATAAATTCTTTTCCAGTTGGGTTGACTTTATTTATATATCCCTCATCAATCCAGTTGATTGGAGCAAGGGATGGGAGTGGGGGAGGTTCAGTCAATCTGGGTGGGTAGATGGATTGTCTTCAACCTTTGCTAGTAACAAGGGGACAGAGGAAAGGCTGAAAATGTTTACTTTTCTTTTTTAAGGTCTTGAATTTTTCTATTCAGCTGCAGGACATTTCAGAAATTAGATGCACTGTCATTGCACCTTGAGGTCACAAGCTGCAGGCACTTCTGTGGTTGGAAGGCCTTCTAGCCACTCCCACAGCTGTTAGGGCAAACTGACTCAAATCCTTGTTGGGTTCTTACATCATCCTTGCTACCTGAGTCACATGTCATGAAGGAAGTCAGAGAAGAGCTGCCTATGTGCTCTCAAGCAGACTTCTCTTCCCTCCTCCCTCTTTCCCTCCCTCCCTCCCTCTTTTCCTTCCTCTCTCTCTCCATCCTCCCGCCTTTCCTTCCTTCCTTTCCCTCTCTCTCTTTCTTCCTTCCTTTCTGGCAGTTACTGCTGTTTAAAGAGCACTATCCTCAGGCCATCAAGTGAATAGAAGAAAGGGACTGTGTTCTCAGATATTCAGACCGCAGATAAAATGGAACTGGATTTTCTAAATGACCACTTGAGTCTTCAAGATTTTTTTCTTTTTAAGTCCCAATCAATGGACATGTAATTTTCCTGCCTGACAAAGCTAGCATAAACAACAAGTCTACATAAAATGGTGTCATCCACCAGCAATGCATGAAGGCTTGGTCTCAAGTTGAAAGATCTGAGTGTAGTATGCTGGGCACACCTGGAATCCTAGCATTCAAATGACAAAATCAGAAGGATCGCGGGTTTGAGACCAGCTTGGGATACTCTGTTCCCTCCCCAAATTTAAGAAAGATGAAGGAAATGTTAATGAACCGCTGCCTAGATGCTAACACATTCAACTTTAGCATTACCCTCTGAGTACATAGAATGTTTGAGTTTCTCTTCAATACAGACCCTCATTATGTACTATTTAAAAATAATGCATGCTCGAGGTAGAGTGTTGGAACATGTAAAAGAAAAAACATGCATTTTAACTCCCCTGAGATACTAGTTTCTAGAAATAAAATATGTACTGATGTTTGGTTAGAACCGGATCACAGCATATACATACGTATACAATGCATCTTGATCAATATCACCCCTTTCTCATCATTCTCCCCATTTCTCCCAACCCCACCAATCTCCATTTTCCCAGAAAGATGTAATTTTTAGTGAGGCTACATAAATTTTACTATATTCTAAAGTGCTATGATGTAAGAATGGGCACAGGATTTTAACTTCTCTCTGGCATCTCTACTAAACTCAAACTTATAGTTACCTATCTGAAACCCATCACTAGACAAGATACAGGCCCATCAAGGTATATTTTCCTAGTAGAAGTTCCTGCAGAGAAGATCTCTGGCATGCGAAGGCCTGTTGTTTCCCAAATTAAGAGGTCCAAAGAGCTCAAGGGTGCTGAAACTGGAAATCAAGGACCCATTGTTTCCTTTGCAGGCCACAGCTGGTCATTGGGCTGAGGCCCTTCACTGATTCAGTGTTTGCAGAAACACCTTGGAGCAGCAGGTGAAGCAAGATGTCTCTATGATCTCATTCAAGGGAAGGAACCTCACACCCACATAGGCATGACCTCTTTACCCAAAGACTCAGTCAGAAGGCAGCTGGGAAATTCCTATTTATTACCCTGAAGGCATGGAGGATTCACCAGGAGCTGTGGGCTATTCTGGGTGAGTCTCCTTGTAAAGAGCAACTCTATATGGGTTGCTGAGGCTGGTAGGGTTAAGATCAGACCTTGACAAGACATCTCCAAAGAAAATTCCTGACTCTGGCAAGTTGATTTCTGATGCATTTCATGCTCAACATTCTTTGGGTCTTTGTCTTATAGCAGAGGACCCAAAACACTTGCTTAGGTTGGATTCAAATGGAAAGACTACAGAATTAGAATCTCCCACCCTCCCCACAGCACTGCTGGCTTTGTGGTACTTTGGCAGACAGGAGTGGTCTGCTCACAATGTGGTCCAGAAAGAGGTATAAAGGTCATTTACTTCACTGAGTACTTCCTGGGAGCCGCCCCTAACCCTGCCTGGGCCAGCCAACACACCTTCCTAGTGTTTTCTAGGGCCACCTCCCATTTTTACTAACCCATGTTAATAAAAGCCTGTTTTACTTTACACTCAGAAACAGCTTCACCCCAAGGCAGTCATGAATGGCACTGTGTGGTGCTTCCTACCCCGAGGAAGAAGACATCAAATGTTTTCTTCTTTAACTGCCAACTCTTAATACACGCTCTCTATCCTATAGGTAGCACTGTACATTTCACTGAGATGAAAAGAATATACGATGGCTTAGGTAGAACTAGGTACCATCACTAACAAGCACTTCCTATAAACAAACTCTGACTCTGCCAACCTATGAGGGAAGTATGATTCCCATTCCACAGATGAAAAACAAAACAAACAACAACAATTGCAACAACAAAAACGCTGGACACTGAGAAGTCAAAGGATTTGTCCATAGATACATAACTAGGAAGTGGTGGGATTAGGATTTGAACTCAGGCAGTTCAGCTATAGCGGGCTGGTAACCAATCATAAGGCCAGAGTGTAGGGGATTTCTGCTGCCACTCTGCCAAAGAGGCTAGGCCTCAGAGACAAGGGGTGAAGGGAGCATGGCTGTGGGTTCCCTCTGCCAGCCTCAGGTCCCAGGGTACTTGATGGGCCATTAAGGGCTTTTCTTATTTCAATTTCATCTTCATATTTCATTCTAGTTCCTGTTTATACTGCCATAGGCAACTCCTGTCACTCGTCTTGACATCGGAGCCCAGCACCTGACTTAGGACAAGCTGTTTGGCGCCACATCTGGAGCAACATATCAAGGTAGATAATCAGCTTTCACAGCAGGGCTAGAAGAAGCCCTAGCATCCCCGGGCTGAAAACCCAAACTTTAAGCTGAGTGTCCATGCTCACCTCACCAGCACATACCCAAGAGACCGTGCGTGGGGCCACATGTTAACTGTGGGCAGTGCTTTTCATGAAGGATGACAACTGTTTGGGACAAGCTGAGTCTGTCATGCACACATTTACTCTCACACTAACACTTCTCTCCTCCAACAAGAAACCCTTGCAGTTGAAAACATCTAAGAAAACACCGGACATTCATGAAGGCACTATGGGGTGGGAAGGTGGGGAATGGTAACGCTGAGGACCTCTTTCTCAGCAAACTGAAGAATCTGGTCCATGGAGCAGTTGTTAAGGTCCATGGAGCAGCTGTTAAGGTCATGCCTTTGTAGCAGAAAATAATCTTGTGCTTGTAAAACTGTATCACAGAGGGGTCCAATGCCGGAAATGTACCAAGGAAGGAATAGGAGGAGAAAGATCTGGTGGCTCAGTGTATTTCATTCAAGGTGATTTTTACCTTCAGAGAAACAGCTAAGAGGGAACAAAGGGAGAATTATACTCTCCCTCCCTTTACAACCTTGCTTTTCAAAAATGGTCAAGTTTAGCTAGGTGCTGGTGGCTCAAGACTATAATCCTAGCTCTAGCTAGTTAGGATGCTAAGATCTGGAGGACTGAGACTCAAGACCAGTTCAGGCAGAAACGGCCATGACACTCTGTCTCCAAAATAATCAGCAATAAACAGGGCTGGAGGCATGCTCAAAGTGGTAGAGCACCAGCTGAGTACACAAGCTGAGCAATTATGAGGCCTCAAGTTCAACCCCACTATTTCCAAATAAATAAAAAAAGAAAGACAAGAACATGTTTAAACTTCCAGAGAAAGTATAGTACAATGAAGATTCAAAGCCTAGATTCATGAAGATTCATTCATTTGCCACTTATCATTCTTCCCATTTTATTTTATTTTTTCTAACTGATTTAAAAGTTGTGGGCATGTAGTTTCCTTTAGCAACATTTCAGCAGGTTTCACTCTTCTATAACATCTCCATTCTCAAGACAGTGAACAGTGACACAGTAATGTAATCTAATATCCATCTGCATCATTATTTTCATTTATAATTGTTTGGAGTCAGCAAAACCTCCATGAAACAGGATGATGCAAACATGGACTCAACTGATTAGTAAGAAAAATAATTCCAAACGGTACCAAAGTTGGCTGTCTAAGAACAGCACAGTGAATAAAACTTATCCTTTCATATGACAATGAAATATTTCCAAGGCCTCAGAGCTTGGACTCTAAACTCATTTCCTCATTATGCAACTCTGTGGTCTTGCTCAGTGCACGTGGCAGTGTGGCCGCATATCTGGGAGATTGTTTTGAGAAACACATGTGGCTATGCTGCATTCTTGCTTTTGGTCATGCAGTAGAAGCATTTCTGGTTTAGGAGAAGAGAGACTGGCAGGTGAGCTATTTCCTTCACTGATTGTATTGTTTTACTCTCTATAAACAATTATTACTTTACAACTCTCAAAGTTATTTAGGAAATTCTGCTACCAGCTGTCCTGATGAGTTCAACACATGACCATACTTAAAAGTGCCTATTGATTGAACTGATGATGGCTTACTTGGTTTTCTAGTCAAGCAATCCATGAGCTAGAAGCTTGTTCACTGAGGGGACTTAAAAAAGAAGTTAAAACTTCAAGATGGTCTTGGTACCAGTGGCTCATGCCTGTAATCCTAGCTACTCAGGAGGCTGAGATGTGAGAATGATGATTCAAAACCAGCCTGGGCAGGAAAGTCCGTGAGACTCTTACTTGGAAGTGGTGCTGTGGTTCAAAGTGGTAGAGTACTAGCCTTGAGCGAAAAGCTCAGGGACAGCACCCAGGCCCTGAGTTCAAGACCCACAACAAAGAAAGAAAGAAAGAAAGAAAGAAAGAAAGAAAGAAAGAAAGAAAGAAAGAAAGAAAGAAAGAAAGAAAGAAAGAAAGAAAGAAAGAAGGGAGGGAGGGAAGGGAGGAAGCAAGGGAGGAAGGAAGGGAGAGAAAGAGAGAGAGAGGGAGAGAGGGAGGGAGAGGATGGGAGAGAGAGAGGATGGGAGGGAGGAAGGAAGGAAGGAAGGAAGGAAGGAAGGAAGGAAGGAAGGAAGGAAGGAAGGAAAGAAGGAAGGAAAGAAAAGAACATAACTTCTACAAGGCTCTAATCCCTGAATGTACCCCTCATCCTGGCTCAAGCCACTGTCACCTAGTGTCCAAAGGTATTACTCATGGTCTACTAGCCCTTTTGCTCTTAGGAGAGCTGGCCAATAGCAACCTGTGCTCACAGGGTTGGGATAGGACAACAATCCCGAACGACTCGGTCACATCTCTAAAATGAGAATGGAGTATTCTCTTAACCAGATCAGGTACCTACCCCCCATCTCCTCGTAAACACAGCACTGTTACCCTGGCCTCCTAAAACTCTCAGAGAACACAAGTCTTCATCCATCAGCTCCCATTTCTTGAGCAATCTCCACCATCTCAAACGCAGCCAACAACAGTCAGGAAGTGAAGAAAGAGGGTGTGCTGTCAACAGAAATGCCACGGACACAAATCACGGCCCTCCCGGGAGAAATCTGTGGATCTCAAACCACAGAGTTCCTTCCACACACACTTTAAAGATGGTCATTTCCTTGAAGACACAAACTGCTTTTTGGTCTGTTTTCCTTATCACCACTGGTTATGAGTCTGGCATTCCAGTCAGCTGAGTTTTTAAGAGTCACAAGATGGTGGGGCGAAGAAGATGGGTGTTATGGAATCAGGCAGGTAACTTAAATTTGTCTGAGTCTCAAATTCCTTATATTTAAAACACAGTCTGTTTACACTTCCTTGCAAAACGACACACTGAAAAGTTGCAAGGCACACAGAAATCTAGAGCCAGACTCCCTGAGATGGAACCTTAGTCTGGCCCCCATCATGCTCCGTGACCTTGGGCAAGTTACTTCACTTCTCTGTGCTTCAGTTCACTCATCTTCAAGATGAGAATATTATGGTGGTGAGGGTTCTATGAGGGGCCACACAATGAACTTAGCAAGCAATCAGTGGCTACTCATGATCATGAATCATTACTATTTGTATCCTCCTGGCCCACCACTCAACACATAACAGGTGCTCCAAAGAAATCTACTGGCAGAAAGAAATTGGTTCATTTTGTTTCTCTGACCACAGCTTGTTTGAAGCCACAATGAATGATGGCTGTCAGCATTAGAGGCACTTTAAAATTCTTGCAAAAATAGAAAGCAGGCGGAGAGACTTAAGATGACCGTGTAGGACCATTTACTGTCAAGGGCAACATCGTGTCATTCTCTGAGTACACCATGTTGAAAGACTATTCCCAGGATGACCTTGAGTCATGAATGACACTCTCCTATCTGTTTAGCTCACAGATGAAGAAAATAGGGAATTGTGTGAAACACTTCATTGCTTCAGTCTGGTTAAGGTTTTGCTGTACAAAGTTCTGTCCAGCCCTTACTTGGAGAGCTGTCATCCTGGCAGACTCAGTCTCTATAGTCTGAGTTGACCCTGTAGAGGGTGCAGATAAACTGTGAGGCCAAGCAAGCCTGAACTTCAGATAACTCTGGTTCCTTCCTACCCTGGGTGGGGGGTCTATGAATGTAGCTGCTCTAGACATGGGCACAGTAGCTATAGTCAGCTGTGATCACTACCTCTTTTCATGAGCATTGACCACATGGCCTCAGGCATCAGGTGGGTGTTTCTGGGATAGGGGTGAAGGGAAGCGGAGTTGACACATAGCTGGGTTAAATGGCTGGCAGTCAGAGTCACATAGAGCTAGTATGACGCTGGCCTGCCTGGTGTGCCAACATCATCCAAAAGAACTCCTGTTGATAAATGTGTCCTGACCCAAGTGTGCAGAACTGGAGGACTTAGCGTAATGTGGGCTTTTGTGCTTGGCACCAGGGGCAGATGAAGAGCAGAGGCTAAACAAGGCTTGAAACATGCAGAAAGGAGCCAATCTGTGGGACATTCTTCCAAATTTCACAGGGTATCATTAAAAAAAAAAGGTGATCACAGTTTCCTCATATTTGCAATAATACTTGACATCATCAGTAATGAATTACCAAGCTAAAATACTTTTCTAAATAATTGGTGATAAAAGCAAAGAATCAACTTTTGTTTATCTGTTTTAGAGGGTATTCTTCCTTTAGAAAGTAATGTCGTTGCTGGCATGATGGCTCACATCTATATCTTAGCTTCTCAGGAGATTGAGATCTGGAGGACTACAGTTTGAAGCCAGCCAGAGAAGAAAAACTCATAAGACTCAATCTCCCAAAGAACCAGCAAAAAATTCAGGCTAGATATGTGGCTAAAGATGTAGAGTACCATGTACAAGGCCCTGAGTTCAAACTCATTGTCGGGGGAAGGGGGGAAGCATTATTGAAGCACGTCAGAAGTTCATAAAATAATTTTCCTGAATTTTGTGATACTTGTCAGCTTCTTTAAAATGCTCTGAATTGAGGCTAAGTGCTGGTGGCTCATAACTATAATCCCAGCTACTCAGGAGGCTGAGACCTGATGATAGTAATTCAAAGCCAGCCCAGGCAGGAAAGTCTGTGAGACTCTTTTTTATTTTTTGGGGGGTCAGGTCTGGGGCCTGAACTCTGGGCCTGGGCGCTGTCCCTCAGCTCTTCAGCTCAAGGCTAGCGCTCTACCACTTGAACCACAGTGCCACTTCCGGCTTTTTTCTTTTTGCTTTTGTGGTGCTGAGGAATCGAACCCAGGGCCTCAGGCATGCAAGGCAAGCGCTCAACCACTGAGCCACCTTCCCAGGCCCTCCTGTGAGACTCTTATCTCCAATTAACCCCCAGAAAACTGGAAGTGGAGCTGTGGCATAAAGTGGTTCAGCACCAAGGCCCTGAGTTCAAGCCCCAACACTGAAAAAAAAAAGTTTTGTATGTTTTTCTCATTCTATGTATTTCTTTTTATAACACCCTTCACATGTATAGCTTGGGATTCTTCTTGACTATCGTAACTTCATGAAACCTGTGAGCTCCTGTGAGCTCCTAATCACTTGTTCTGATCTTGAGACTGATCCACTCCCAACTGCACCCCCAAGGGCTCTTCTTTCTAAAAAGAGGATAAACACAGTGTGTCTCATGCTTGACTCAGAAATGAGTTGAGGCAGAGAGGGCTGAGAGCCAGGAAGGACTAGGAAGGAAGCATCTTCAATCACTCTTCATTCATATGCTGAGAGCTTGCAAATCCTTCCCTTCTAATCCATTATCCACACTCAATCTTACCCCCCTCACCCCAAATCTGGTCCTTCTCCTGGTCCATCTCTTTCCCAACAATGCCTGAGTATCTACTCTGCTTATATAGATGTTAGAAAACTGAGCCCTGAATGGCCCGTTCCTTCCTCTAACTCTTCCAACATCCAATCAGTATGCGGATCTTCACCATGGCTTCTCTCCAGATGGTGAAGACTTAACTTTTCCCAAACTTTCCCAGCCTCTCCACTGAACTACTCCATGGTTTCTGTACAGATCTCTTCCCACTTCTAATAAACAGCTTTTAGAACAAATGTGTGCAATGGTGTGGTATTTCTGGAAGGGAGGGCATTCTCTGGCAGTCCCCTCTCCTCAGCCATAGTCCTAACAGAAGGTGGCAGTCCCATTCAAAATGCCAGTCTGGGGAAACACACAAGAGGCCCTTTCTCTGTTCTCTTGGTGTTTTGTTGCGGCTGAGCCCATGTACAGCCTTTGGCCCTGTTTCCCCCAGTGAGAAGACAGCCTTGTTGCTCTGACATGCTGCTCCCTCTGGCTTCTGCAGCTCATCCCATGCCCCTGCCTGGCAGGCCTCACACACACCCTGGCTTGTCAAGGCCCCGGAAGGGCTGCCTCACCCCTCTAAGAGCTGCGACTTGACTCACAAGGGGAAGCTGACAGGAACATAGCACTTCTATGCCACAGACCCAGGAAGGCCTATCACAAGTACTTCTAAATTTATCTGCTGCTCAGAGGCCTAAAAATACCCAGCATGGGGCTTAGTCTTGAAAATACCACAGGGGCCTCAGCCATCATTACCCTCTGAGGACACACAGAACCAATCTGAATAGATTTACTCTAAAAGAAACTCTTCTGCATACAAATAATGTTTTCTCTGGGGAGGAGGGGGTGGTTGGAGGCTGGTACAGGGCTTGCACTAAGATGCTTTGAACCAATCCCTTAGCAGGTCCCCAGCACCAAAAAAAGGAAAGTTTCCATTTTAGAGTTGGGTGTGGTAGCACATGCCCATAGTCTCAGCACTGAGGAGACCAAGGCACAATGACTGAGCTTCAGGTCAGTCTGGGATATCTATTGAGACCCTCTCAACTTTTTTTTTTAAATCTGGGTTTAAGTTGGCAAGACTGATGTTTTGTGAACAGGTGATGACTACCTTCAGGGATTGCCTTGAGGATAAAAAGAGAAGTGCATGAGAATACATCATAAGCACTGCCTGGGCTTGACAGATACCTGCCGGAAGGGGAGCTACTCATCACCCTTTTCTGCCATGAGAGAAGTTGGTCCTTTTTTTGGAAGTACTTCAGTTTATATTCCAGGCACACTTGCAGCCCCAATGCCACATTAAAAAGATCACACTGGGTAACACTGCCCAAAAAGAAATGTATTCTTTACCTGACTTATGTACTGTAACACCTCTGTATATCACCTTTATAATAACAAAAAAAGAGAAAAATTCCCATTTCTCCCCCTGCCATTAATTTGAGAAAAACAGGCTTTCCCCAAGGATATTCCATTATCCGGGGCTATGTCTAGCA
Source organism: Dipodomys ordii (assembly GCF_000151885.1). Lineage (NCBI taxonomy): Eukaryota > Metazoa > Chordata > Mammalia > Rodentia > Heteromyidae > Dipodomys > Dipodomys ordii. The sequence continues at coordinate 12,103,484 of NW_012267262.1, forward strand.
ACAGCAGCTAAGGTTTATTGAATATTAAGTATATGCTGTGAACTATGTATGCATGTTTCCTGTGTGATAACATTCTATCCTCTCAACAACCCATGGACTGGGCTCTATCGCTCTCATTTTGCAGAAAGAAAAGCTTCAGTCAAAGTCAGCAACTTGTGTTAGTTTGCAGAGCTAGCAAATGTCAGACCTATGCCTCAAACACAGGGCTAAGTGATTCTGAAGCCCACATTCTTTAAAGAAGAAGAAAAAAGTCAATTTCTTAGCAAGTGAAAGTACATACGCTAAAATCAAGACTGTATTTTGGATTTGGAAATAGACCAAGTACTGAAAGGGTGGAGTTTATGCAGAAGCTCATGTGCATTTTCTTGCTTGAAGGTTTCTGGAACCTTCCCTAGAGTGAGGTCAGCAGCTGGAGTGTGACTGGCAGTGGGAAGACAGTAAGAGGAGGAGTGGACACCATCAGAGGGCCACCTGGCACTGGCTCCAGGGCTGGCTTACGAGGGGCCATCCCATTGGCTGGCTCCTAAAGTGCCTCAGAGGTCTTCTGAGCAGGATGTGGTCTGACCACATTCTTTGGTATCTGGTAGCTTCTTGTAGGCCACCTAGCTTAGACGGCAAGCCAAACTCTGAGAAGTAGCAGCCTGCATTGCTATCAGTAACCAGAAAGGTCTCATATCCTGGCTTACTGGGGTCAGAGCTCCTCAATTAAGTTGATGTCTTTCCTTTTCTCATAAGCAACATAGTCAAAATGCCTGGGAAATAGCACGGATTGTACACAACACACACACACACACACACACACACACACCATAAACATCAACCATGCCACATAAATGAGAAGGCTGACACCTGCCTCAGTTTCCTCATCTGTAATACAGAGTAACAGTAGGTCTTTGCAGTTCTTTTTTTTTTTATTTTATTTGTGAAGGGGTTACAATTACATGGGCAGGACAATGCGTACATTTCTTACCAAGCATTGCAGCCTCCTCCTTTTGTTTACCCTTCACATCCGGTCTTTGCAGTTCTATAGAGAGCTTTCTATAGACAGCATTCAGAGCAGCACCTGGCACTTAACAAACACTCTGTAGGTATCTGTAACTAATATTACTAACCTGTGGGAAATAGCAAGAAATCAAACTCCTTGTGCAAAAGCCTCCCTTCTGTCTTTGGAAAAGGACTTCCTCAGCACCACTGATGTTAAAGTTGGGCTCTCCAACATGGGTTCAGGTCACATGACTGGTTTAATGCATGACACTGGGTTTGGGGGTGCTGCTGTGGTGTGGGGAATGGGTAGTCATGGATGGAAGACTGAGAACAAAAGGCTCCAATGTTTACAAGAGCAAAGGTGATGAGCAAACAGGAAAAGTGCTACTTGGGACATTATTTAATTCCTGGATCCCAGCATCTCAAAACCCTTGAGGGCCATAGGGAAGGCTGGCTGGCCAGCCCTGGATGGTAGCGTTCATTCAGCAGCATCTGAAAGAAGGAATTACTAGAAAATTGAGTCAAGTGTGTATCTGAAGTGTGTATCTATTACACAGCAGACATTGTGTCAGGCGCTGACAGGACAAGATCTTTTCTCTTCTGTACAGTAGCTTTAGAGGAAGTGTCTCTTTGGAGTGTCCCTCACTTTCCCCTCAGCCCTGGGGCATAGGACCAGCAAAAAGGGCAGTCTAATCACTACCCCAAGTGTGCACCAGCAGGGCCTGAGCCATCTCAGCAGGATTGACTATGTAATTTTTCAGGGCCCTAAAGCAAAATGGAAGGGGGGGCTTTCTTACCCCAAAACTATTAAGAGTATCAAGTCAGATACTTGAACAGTCTTGTGTAGGGGGCCCAAGAGTGACCATACAGTCAGAGCCCAGAATGCCAGGACTGCTGAAAGGCAGAGGGGGGGGGGGACACTTGAGTTCACAGGGCGTAATCAGCCCAGATGGTCCCGACAGTTTTCATTTTGCCAAGCTCCAGTCCATCTCTCCAAATGACTTCTCCAGAAAGGCTGCCACGTATTATCTTACCCTCCTTGCAAAATACAGACTGGAAAAATCCCTGCCAGAAGAGCTCAGAGTTCCTCCATTAAAGAGGCCTGCACACGAGAGAGCTGCTTCTGGAAGGTCTACATTTTAAGCATGTAGCCACGTGAGCCACAGACACTCTATCTGTGGAAATGAGCTTGCCTGGCATTTGGAAACCTAAGTGAGACCAGACCCTCGGTCAAGGAGCCCCAATTACCACAGAGAGAGTCTTCTGATTAAAACCAGTGCACTCAGCCTCCCGGATTTCACTGGATAAACATGGCCAGTTCAGGCTGACTAGTTTCTGCTGATGGGGAGAAATTAAGTCTTTCTGAACTTCTCCATATCCAAGGTCTGACCTGGACTCTGAGGTCCTGGGGTCTGGCTCTTTGAGGTTTCAAAACCCATCTCTGCCAGACTCCTGAGATAATGGAGAGTTCATATTTTGGGTGGCCAGAAAGCTTTAGAGAATACGGGGCTCAGACCTTCTGGAGGAGGAATGGAAACAATTACATCCATTCTGTGCTCTGGGTTCCCATTCTCCTCTCTCCTCATCAGCTCCTTCTCCTTTGCGCTATATTCCTCCCTCCAGCCACAGCTCACCTATAACCCTTGGCAGGGAGGGAAGGGCAGACACCCTTGGGCTGGTGGGGCTCATCCACTATTCCTGGCTGGCTCTAGTCCAAAGGAGCACCAGCCTCCTCCAAACCAGGTCTGGATTTCTGCTAGCAATGGCAGTACTCTGCATGCTTTCACTGGTGCTTCTGACAGAGGGACAGGAGTCCACAACCTCTGTGGCCAGATGACCAAGATCTTCTCTTCACAGAGAAGAAACAGGGTAGTTTAGGATAATTTATCCCAGCTTACACAGCAATTTCTAACCAATTAGCTTCAAGTTGTTAATTAGACTTTTGCCCTTAAAGTTTTAGGAGGGGGGGGAACCATATTATTTTGCTTTGTCAAACACCTGACGTCAGACCATGTGTCCAGACTTGTTGCACCAGGACTAAAAGCTTCTCAGATTTACCAGGATGGCAAGATGGACACCAGCCTCTGGGGACTGCCCCCGGAGGCAAGGAAGATAGAGAGCAGAGGCCACATAAGAAGTGGCAGGGGAGACAGCTTAGCTGAAGGCACCCAGCATGAGGCTGTGTTTCAAGGTTAGTCACTCATACCAGCAAGTTCACATAGTTATTTGAAATGTTATAAATGGCTCCCGTTTACCCTTTTGTTCCCAACTATCCAAAACACTGAGATCCTTTGCAAAGATTAGAACTCCTCGCTGTAGGGAGACTTCATCTCAATTTCATCTTAAACTCAAATCCTGGTCTAGCCCAGTTGACTAAGTTTTCTGCTCAGAGGTAAAAGGCCAAAGCAAAGCCAGACACTAGTGGCTCACTCCTGTAATCCTAGCTACTCAGCAGGCTGAGATCTAAAGATCAAGGTTTGAAGCCAGTCCTGGCAGGAAAGTCTGTGAGACTCTTATCTCTAACTAACCACCAAAAAGCTAGCAATGTAGCTGTGGCTCAAGTGGTAGAGTGTTAGCTTTAAGCTAAAAGAGCTCAGAGACAGTGCCTAGGCCTTGAGTTTTGGTGCCACACCAGGCCAAAAAAAAAAAAAAAAGCAGAAGAACACTTTGGATTCATGTCCTACACTCTAGTCATTCCCTCCCCCAAACCCATAGGCTTAAGTCAGTGATCAAGTACAAACATGTGCTGGGCACAAATATTTCTTCCCAGGCCAAGCCATGAAGACAGCAATGGCAAGTTATTTGTCTACTGCTGGAGCCCAATTTTGCAGACAAAATCAATCTGTGAACCCCAGAAGATCGTTTAAAGAATAACACAGTATATTTGCATTTTTATTGTGCTGGGGATAAAGCCTGGGTCTTACATATGCTAGGCAAGCTCTTTGCCACTGAGACACAACTCCTGGACCTTCCAGTGTGTTGAATGTGAGAAAACTGCAACAATTCAAGTGGTCCATTAGGCTGAATGCTGGTGGCTCACATCTGTAATCTGAGGATTGTGGTTTGAAGCCAGCCTGGGTAGGAAAGTTAGTGAGACTCTTATCTATTAACCAGCAAAAAGTCAAAAGTAATGGTGTGGCTCAAGTGGAAGAACACTAGTCATAAGCAAAAAAGCTAAGGGACAGTCAGGCCATGAGCTCAAGGCTCAGTAATGGCACAAAAAGAAAGAAAGGAAAATAAAAGAGAAGAAGGAAATAGAGAAGATGAAAGAGAGAGAGAGAGACAGACAGACAGACAGACAGACAGAGAAAGGAATAAAGAAAGGACCCATAAAGATTGCTGAGCCTTACAAACTGACTATATCCACTGAAGATGCATGGGAAATTTATGGCATAATCTTTTCCTTTCATGCTAATGAATTTACTAGGGAAACCCAGAAAGGCACATAGGAAAGAATGTAAAGGTTGGCAAAACACTTGAGCCCAAATGGTCTGGACTTCAAACTTCCTATGTATGAGGGACCTGGGTAGAAGAGGCTCACAGGATTGTTTGATTCTTTGCCACTAGCAGCCGACTATAGGACTATGCTGAAATTATTGCAATCAGAAGTGCACATAGAATCCCTCAATCATCCGTCCCAGCCTGGACTTTCAGATAGCCTTTTCTGGAGAGTTTCAGCTTGTTGCTCAAGCTGCCATATTTGTCTGGTGAAACCTGACTTAGGCAACGCTTGTCCTCTGACATTACTGCCCTCTGTTTAGACCTCCACAATGGTCATTTACTGTTACAGGACACATTCACTGTCTACAGGCTTGTCTACTTTGGAGCCTATACTCTTCTTTCAGGCAGGAGAGCTGGGAGCTTGCCCCCTTTTTCTTGGTATTGGGTCTACAGACTGATCCAAAAGGAGGCAAAGGTGGATGAACAGATGCTGATAACCAACAGTAAAGGAAAGCATTTGTTATAGTTTGAATGTATCACTTAGATTCCATGCATTGGAAAGCTCTTCCTGTAGAAGTGCTGACAGGGGACACTTTTGGAAGGTGGCTGGGTCAGAAGACACTGCCCTTACCAATGGATTCATCTCACAAGAGCAGCTTTGTCACATGTGCAAGCTATCTCTGCCATGCTTACTTCGTTTCTCCATGTGATGCCTTCCGCCATGTTGCAATGCAAAAAGAAGGCCCTTGCCAGACGATGTCAGCAGGTACCAGCTCTATGATACTCCATTTTCTATCCTCCATAGCCATAAGCCAAATCAACCTCTATGATTACCCAGTCTATGGTAATAACTGATAGCAACAGAAAACAGATTAAGACACTGTTAATCAAAAAGATTAAGTTACTTATTTACAAGGCAACCCAAAGCCCACATAGGAAAAAAAAAAAGGTGTTCCAACACTTCCCCACGGAGTAAAAAGGCTCTCAAGGGCCAAAAGACTGGCACAAAGTCTCCATTGGCTGGTGGCAGAGCCAGGAAATGACCCTAAGTATTAGGTACTAAATACACAATGGTGTAGTAGTCATCAAAATTCCAAAATAGATTTCTGGGCTGTCCAAAAGATGGTGGTTTTCCTAGGTTGTGAATCACCCAGTAAGTACAAAGTCCAAAAGCCCCTGGGATTATTTTTCATTTAGTACCAGTGAGGGAGTAAGAACCCAGTGTTCATAGTTGGCAGGTGACCCATGCTGTGATAAGCATTCAACTTGTTGTTTGCCAGGTCTTTCCTGGGCAACTTAATCAGCAATCCATAAATCATACTATTTAGAGAAACAAGATTTTTTTTTCTTTTAATGGAGAATTCCCAAAATGTACCCCTCTTGGACCTAAGTAAAGAAGCCTGTGTACCTTCCAAAAGGAATTGCTTGAGTTTTTAGCCTGAGTTAGTGGTGTTTCCAAAATGTACTTCTTTCCAGCTTGAAATCCTGGGGCCTGAGACTAGCATTGTCTCACCAAGGCTGATGGTAAAAGCAGTAGAGGGACAACATCTCAGCAATCCCTCAAAGCGACAGAGAGCACTCTGAACTCTAGAACACATGACCTAGGTCAAGGCAATGAAACTCAATGCTCTGCTGCCTGGAGAGGACCCACAGGAAATCTTGATTCTCTCCTCTTTTTCCACAATCCCAATTTTCAAGTGTCATTACATGGCACAATTCATCCAGGCTTTCTTCTGACTGTCATAGAGGGCACATCCATCTAGGATCAGCTAATCCTGGGCTAGCTAAGGGAGGGGAAACCTGTGCTTGGGATGGCTCCAAACCATGGAAAGGCTGTGGACCAGAAGGAAGTGACCCAACAACACACTAAGAAATCTTGGTACTGCCTTCTTGTGAAGTAATCAGCATGGTGGGCTCTGAGCTAGCCAGTTGGGTGTTAATCACTCACACTGTGCTAAGTAACCTCTCTCAGCCTTACTTTGTCATCTGGAAAATGTAATACTGCCATTTCCTACAGAACAAGTGTACTGAGGTGAACTAAGTCCAGAACATCTTAACTCTTAACTATCTCTCCTGGGCAAGCTTGCTTCATGCCCTCCTGAGGATTCTGTCTTTCTGACTAGTCAGTAGCACGTGCAAATTCATCAACCCTTCCCAATCCACCTGCCTCTTTCTGTACATGTATGAAGGTCTTCACAAAGTTCTGTCAAAAGATGTTTTACCTTAGCTTAATTCTTTGCAAGGAGAGGAGGAACAGCTTCCTATTTCCAGTTCCATGGAAGTTGAACCTTTCCAAATGTTTCTGGACAAATCATAGCAGTGTGCTAGGTTTAACAGCAATTCAATAGAAAAGGGAGAAACATTAACTTACTAATTAGGAAAAACAAACAGAAGCAGGAGGACAAGACTAGAGTTCCAGGGTTGATCATTCCTTTCAGTCCCAAAGAAATGAAAACCAATTAGAGATAATACTGTTTTACACAGAAAGATGCCTGTAAATTAGGTGTTTGTATTACTGAGATGTAGACAGAGATAAAACCAACAAAACAATGGCTTTCACAGTAAGTAGTATTATCTTCTATGACAACAAGTTCAAGAATGATGTTTTCAGGACTGGTTAGTTCCATGACTCAATGCTATCACTGAAGCATAGCAAGATTGTCTCAAGAAATAAACAACTACAAAAACACTGTCATGGAGGACCCAAGTAATTTCCTTTTCCTACCTTAGTTGGCCCCAGGATATTAGATTTCCTGGCTTTCCTTGCACATGTTTAGTTGGTTGCTTCTATGGTTCCAAAATCACATGCACATGCAAACTTGAGTGACCTTTTGTATATGTGTGTGCCAGTCCTGGGGTTGTCAGGGCCTGGGTGCTGTCTCTGAGCCTTTTTCTCAAGGCTTGTGTTCTACCACTTGAGCCACAACTGCACTTCTGGCTTTTTTGGTGCTTTATTGGAAATAAGGATCTAACAGATGTTCCTGCCAAGACTGGCTTTGAACCTCAATCTTCAAATCTCAACCTCGACAGTAGCTAAGATTATAGGCATGAGCCACTAACACCAGGATTAGTAATCTTTTTTAGAAGTTAAAACCCTTCAGGAAGCCCTACCCAGTAGATTCCCTCACGCCCCAATGGCTTAAATTGTTTCACAGACCCAACCCTAAACCAATCACTGTTCAGAGGAGTAGTATCCTGGCATTGGATTGCTATAAGGCATCAGAGATTATCCTCCCTAAATCCTTTTCCAGAATGTTCTGGAATGTTCTCCCAGACTTTTTTTTTTTTTAATTGTTGGCTCTGGCTAACATTCAGGCTTCTGTTCTAATGTCACCTTCTCAAAGGGGCTTTCCTTCTGAAATCCTTCCATACCTTACTAGTATGAGTTTTGTTTTTATTTTGAAGTTATCCTCCTTTTTTAATTACTAGCTACTGTCTTTTTCTTCAATTTAAAACAATCTCCATGAGAAATGTGTTTTGGTATGATTATTCTTCAGTAAATAGCAAGTATGGGGCCTAAAACAAAGATGCTCAAGTGTTCCAATGAATGAATTCAATTTTCTCCTTTTAAGAGTCCTTACCAACACGTTGCAGAATGACTACCACTTAATGAGATCTTAACATACATCCCTATTTAATCCTTATAGCAATCCTGGGCAATGAGAGCAGGTATTATTACCGCACAGTAATTAAAACCCAAGGCTTACTTTAATCCTTATGATAGGCATATTTCTAGTCACTATTCCTGGGCCCTTGGCAGGCCTGATCAATGGATCTCTGATTGTCTCTTCTTAGCCTAAAGTCCAACTTCGTGTTCCATGGTGATCATCACTTGTTTAGATTTAGCTCATGAGATGATACCTACTTGGCATTCCTATATTAGGTCATGCTACCAAAAAGCAGGTGCCAGTTTTACTGAGTTGGCCCCTTGAACAGTCCTCCCTATTTTTGCCTCTTCAGGAAATGCAAAACCTAGTGCTACAAATAAACCTCAGCCTTGGCGAGCAATATTCCCAGACCACTGGAGCTGCCTCTAGAAGGTTATTAAATAGCACAGCCCAGCTGCCAGATCCTTCTGAGGGTTGGCATGCAAGGAGCAGTTCCCTATGGGGACCCCTAGCTGTCTCTGTTTGGTTACAGATCAGAATTTCCAGCTCTGCTTCTATTCCGCTTCCCACACTCTTCTGCCAACAGTGCACAAGAGGGACAAAGACACCAAATCAGGAATCGAGGGTCTACATTCAGCTCAAGCCTAGCCTCTACTGTGTGCCCCTGGGGAGGCTGCCTCCCCTCCTACTTCAGTGTCACCATCAGAAAAGTGAGCTGATAGAGCAACATTTAAAGTTCCTTCCAGTCCTGACTCCAGGTTCAAGGTCCATTTTTGTAGGCTTTGATATTATGTGTGCAATCCCTGGAAAAGAGTTTTCTTAGAAATGTTTACAGGGAGATAGGAAAGAGAAGTGGCTTTGGAGAAGACAGCCTCATAGAAGGACCACCCATGAATGTGACAGAGCATTTGAGCTCCCTGATGAGATTCTCTGACAGCACAAGGATGAAATCAGTGGGACTAAAGTTCTATTTGCTGACAGGCAACCTTGGGCAAGTTAGCCTCCAGCTCTTACATACTAAGATGATTGGAGTAATGAAATACCACCTATGGACAGCTTAGAACTATGCATGGCACACAGTAAATTCTCAGAGAAGTTAGCAATTACTAACACTGGTCTATGGATTACACAATCAGAAGGAGATTCTCTTGCTCCAGAGAGTGGGTAAATATTTCCTAATTGAATCGATTGAAATGGAACTGACTATGCATTTCTTCTAAGTCTATCTTCTATATCTCTATGCTGTGATTAGCAGGCTAGAACAATCTCCTCCAAAACTAGATATTATGCAGAGGGTAAAGTTGACCTATAGGGTAGTAAAATTTCTACACATTTCTGCTTATACTATGAAAATACTGGTTCTGAGTTCATTGTGTGAACTTACATGTATTTTTTTTAATATTTAAGAACTGAAAAATAGTTCCCAAAGAGATATGGTCAAACCATACAACAGATAAATTTGAATGAATAACAAAGCATGCTCCTATCATGTAAAGGCAAAGAAGGGGAAAGAGAAGAGCAAAAGCAGAGAACAAAGAGAAAAGATAAAATGGTAGACCCAGATCCAAATAGATAAAAAAAATTACACAACATGAAAGTAGCCTAACTATGTTATTTTATATACAGATTGTGAGGTCAGATAAACAACAAAATGCAAGTCTGTGCCGTTTATGAGCAATTCACTTCAAATACAATGTAGTCCGGTTAAAATTCGATGTATGGAAAATTACATTACATGCACACCCATCTCAAAAGAAAGCTTGAGTGGCTATAATTAGTATTGGATAAAGTAGATTTCAGAGCAAAGAAAATGACAAAGGATGAAGACAGCATTACACTGCCCACTTTTCAAGGCAACATCTGAGAAACGGTGTCTCTAAGTGGGTGGGTGGAGTGATTCAGGAAGGGCCTCTGCTTTCCACCCCATGACTCCACACAGCCAGTGCCTGAGGACCCAGCAGCAGGAGAGGCATTGCCTGGCTCTCAGTGCCATTCAGTTATCTCCACTCTCTAAATCTCTTCAAATCTCAATTGACTTTTGAAGGTAAATCACTCAAAACACACACGCACACACACACACACACACACACACACACACACACACACACACACACACACACCAAAAACAACAGTGACAGGAATCAAGGACCTTGCTAAAGCCATCATCAGGACTAGATACTCATTCTTTGTGGATGAAGTCTCAACTCCATTATGCTATACGTAGTACTCTACATTCATGCTATAAAGGTATTAGGAAAAAAAATCCCCCACTTCTAACTCCTTCTCCATCATCCAGATATATTTCTTCCAAGAGAAACTATGCAGGGGGAGAAAAAAGCTGGAAAAAAAGGATCCTGCCCAGGAGAAAGAGTCCTGGATTATGTTTTCTGCTTTTCCAGTCTTGGCAGGATCTGGTTTAAACAAGCGCCTCCTGCCCCAGCAATCGTGTGTACATGGTTACCATGCACTGTCTGCTGTCTCGCCTCCCAGACCCAGACCCAACTCCTCACAGTCTGTTTAACACCTCCAACCCCACGCTGTCTACACTCACACATGTGTCATATCTAGCCCAGTGTGTGAAAACACTGACATCAAGGTGGCCTGGGTAGCCCTGGGCAACAGAAGCCTACTTGATTCCAGGAGAAAGCTTTGGCTTATGCTTGGTCCCACTGTCCACGTTACAGACAGACTGGACCAGCAGTGAGAGTCAGAAGTCAGACAGATGGAGAGATCACGTGTGTCAGAGGGGCTGGCTGGGGGCCCACCTAGTATTTTCCTTCTGGAAAGGCATTGGCCCCAGCAGAAAGGCAATCTTCTTTCTTCCCAGGCCTCCAGTTTTGAGAGTGATGAAATCTGCTCTCAGGGGAGTATGTGCTTTTGTGACTGTGAAATCCTGCAATGACAGTCTGTCCACAGCCCTGTAGTGAGGGCTATGGGCTTTGCAGCTGGAAGAGTTTCAGGGTGAGGCTGGCTGTGATACTCCTTGCTTGGTGACTTAGGGCAGGTTGCTTAATCTCCTCAAGCCTCTGTTACTTCCTCTGTAAAATAGGGATACTAGTCCCTGCCCTCCTGCAGGTGCTGTGAAGATTAAGTGAGACAATGCAGGCAAAGTCCTTAGCACTGTACCGTACCTGCATGTACATACAGTAACTGCTGAATAAACAGTTTCCATTGTTAGGCCAACCAGATCATTCCTTCCTCCAGACCAGAAACCAGGCCTTTTCTGTCCTCTATGTCTGCAGTGGCCACAGTGGAGCTGGCCACAGATCAGGCATTCATGGTGCCCTTGTTGGCTCAGCATTCACACTATCTGGATCTACTTAACTGTAAGTACTTCAAAGGGAATATTTAATAGCACCTCTCCTTCTCTGGTTTAGTTTTGAAATGGAAAGCAAATTAGCCACTTTCAGGATCCTGAAAATACATGGTGCCAAATATTGTCACACCTTCGACTTGCATCTGCAGCTGATTAATAACAAAGATCCAGGAGATTAATCTTTCTTTAATATTTGAGACTGAACAGTTTTACTTAAAAACTTCAAGCATGTCAAGGTGGAACTGAATTGGAGATAGATTGGAAGGCAAGACAAGTAGCAGTTTTAATTCATCTGGAATAATTTGAGATACCATTAAGCCAGAAATAAACCTAAGTCTTTGAGCTACTCAGGACTTAAATGGCTCTCAGTGAAACCTGCCATCTGAATATTTAAGAGGCGCTCTAAAGAAGTGCCTTTCTTCCAGCGAGGAAAAGTTCCATTAGAATAATTATATACCGAGGTCAGTGGACATAACAAGTAAGAATTGTTCTAACAGCAGCAACAAAGATACCATAACTGGGTGTTGATGGCTCACGCCTGTAATTCTAGCTATTAAGCGGCTGATATCAGAGTATCATGGTTCAAAGCCAGCCCAGGCAGGAAAATCTGTGGGACTCTGATCTCCAGTGAACTAGCCAAAAAGCTGGAAGTGGAGCTGTGACACAAGTGGTAGAGCATCAATCTTGAGTGAAAATGCTCAAGGACAGCACCCAGTTTAAGCCCCAGTACAAGCATGCAAAGAGAGAGGGGGGGAGGGAGAAGATACCATATTCATGGTCTATTATAAACTTCAAATAATGAGGCAGATGCATTTCCCTATGATTAAGTTTTTTCATCCTACTTTTCCCTCCCAGCATTCTGTCTTTATAACATCCATCCTTGTCTCTTCTATTCAAAGCCACCTATGACTTCAGACCATGGGAATTTTCAGCCCTCCTGGCATAGGGTGGAACATGTTACTCAAGAATATAGTGATTGGTTCAATGGTTCAATTGGACACAAGATGTAAGCTAAGCCAATCATAGCCAAGGAAACTCAAGTCCAGGATTTTTGTTTGAGCTATCAAGAAAGCCAACCTGCCTATTTCTTATAGTAGTGTTCAAAGTAAGGTTTGCTGCAATTAAGGGAAAAGGCTGCCAAAATGGAGGCAGCCCTAGAACAATCAAGAGAGGAGCAGAGAAAGAGAAGAGAGAGAAAGGAGAGATAGGAGAGAAGAGAGAAAGAGCAAAATAGAGAGAGAGTGCAAACAAGGGTCTCAAAGACACTACTGAACTCCTGAATTAAAGCACATCTGAAGCCTTTTAAATAAGCAGTAAATTTCCTTTGCTTAAATTGGTTTGAACTGTGCCTGTGACCTGCAAAGAGTCCTGATGCATAAATTTTAGACAGAAGTGCACTTATAAGTGGCAATTTTATGGCTTCTCAGCTTTAGTCAAATTACTTGGAATATAAAAAGATGCAATGGGTTCTCAGAACTCCTTCTTGTCTACCTTGAAGGATAAGTGCAGGACTGATCTTTCTGGCCAACTGGTTGCTTTGTTTAAGAGGTGGAGGGAAGTCCCTCAGAGACTATTGCTTAGGTAAGTAGGTTTTGGGTAAAGACCAAACATTGTTGTTGGTTTTTTTCAAAAATTTCTTTATTGAGATTCAGTGATTACATAAATTTCACAGTATTGTGGGATAGTGATAATTAGCTAAAGTCACAAACATATTTTAACCGTCACAAGAAGAATTGTCATTATCACGGTCTATAAGGCTTATGAAATCTACAAATTTTGACAATACAACTATTTCTTCCAAATCGAGTGATATGTACATTTCTTTCCTTTTGCTTAGTGTAAGCTGTTCACTCTTTCTTTCTCATTCCCTCCCTCCCGTTGCTGCCCTTGCTTAGTTCACTTTCATCACTGTCTAGTGCAGCTGATGGGCCCTCTGCTATTTTTTTTTTCACCCATTTTCCCCTGATTCTATGCCCTACTCCCAGCTTCCCTCAGATGTGCATACGTATATACCATATGCAAAGACTGGTTTTTTGGCCACTCTTCAGCCCATACGACCTCAAATAAGCTCTCCCATGCCACATTTTCTTCTCTAGGAGAACGAAGTCTTCTACTCCAACACAGGGCCTAGGAGTCAGTACTGCATAGTCCTCAAGAATACCATGAGTCAAGACTTATTAATAAGTCAGAGGATTATTGCATAAGGTTGTTCCAAGGATCAAATCAGGTAAACTTTGTAAATGGTTTAGCTATGTACTGACATGAAGATACAGTAATTGGTGATAACAGCTGTGATGTCAAAAGAGAAAGAACATGACAGCACACTGTAAGAATCATACTGCTGTTAAGGATTGCAGTCATCACTTCTTTCAACTGGCTGTAGTCACAATGTCAAAGTGTGGGCTAAAGATTAAAAAAAAACTCGCTGAAATGAAATTCACTGATAAGTCATACTCAGATTGGGAAGGAGGGAAGGAAGGAAGAAGGGAGGGAAGGAGTTGTCATTGGGCCATGGGGTGCAAACAGCATACAACTGTCGTATCTTGTTAACAGTTAAGCACACTCCCCAAGAAATAGAGGAGGCTCTCAAAGACACTGCAGAACTGGGTGGCTCATGGGAAATGTTCTTAATAGTAGACCTGTAAATGTTCCTGTAAAGTTCTGGAAATGTTCCCAAGCTCCACCACCCCTGCTGGACTTTTCTAGAGCTATGGCTTGCAGAAGTCCAAATCAGATCCTCTACCTGAATTTTCAATTTATCAGCACCTTCATCGTCAAGATGCAAATGAGCTCCTTTATGAATGAGAAATGTCAGTTGTTGGATGAGGTGGCAGAGATTTTCAAGAAATCCAGCTGTGAGAAGTACTGACTTGCAGTAGGCCCCGCCTGTTTCCACTGGCACATCCCCAACAAGCCGGGGTTCGGGGTTTCAAATGGGCCGCTCACGATAAGAGAGGACTATCTTAAACCCAAAAGATGCTGGAGGAAAATGTCCCTCCAACTTGAAGGGTCTGGTGCTTTTACAATTTGAAGGCTTTCAACAATACATACACATACGAAACAAGCTTAAGAAGTGTTCCCCACAAACATATGAAAGGGTCACTTCAAATCACCTAAGTATTGCTTAATGTGGAAAAAATTAAAGCTTGAAAATCAGGGCCATAAAATGTAAGGAGTCTTGGAAAACAACCCTGTTTGACGCTGCAGAACTCGCTTAGGAAAATAGATGGGCTGTTCTTTTACTCCCTTTTCTAACTGCAGCCTGTATGCCAGCCATGTATATCTTGGATTCCTTCCCATCCTACCATGATTTCCTGTCTCGGTCTGGATCCCATGGTAACTGAAGCAATTTGGCATGCTGGATCCCTACGCAATGGCTGGCCACACAAGGGATTCCAAGTCGGTATCTCTTCCACAACAAACATGTATCTCTCTTTCAGCTCTGTAGCAGGGTTAGGCTCTTACAAAGTCTTCAAACAAATTTTCCCACCCAGACTCTTTTGCTTATTTCAAAGGGAAATGAGGATCGTTTTCAGGGCCAGAAGACAAAAGCTTTTCTTCAAAAGGATACCACATGGAGGCAGAGTATCTGCAAGGTGGACAGTAACAAACCAACAGGATGCCATCTAGCAAATGTCTAGTAGTTTTAGTTGAAAGCACCACCTCATTTATGGGATGGGCAGAAGTGATCCTTTAAAATGTATTTCCGAGTAGAATCTAAAAAATACTTGCACGTGGGTTACAGGTTTTAGATGTCCAAGACTTAACTTCTATTTGTCTTTCAGCTCTCTACCCACATGACACTACTTCCAGGACTGGGTACCCCCAGCCCTCTCTCTGGTTTAAGGGCCATGGTCTTCCTACCACAGCACACAGTACTGTTCAGTCAGTGCTCACTCTCCAGCTCAGGGCTTCTGAAGGGCACAGACCATAACCTCTCACCTCTATTCTGACACAGCACTTGACATAAACTAAGTGCTTTGTGAATGTGTACAGAATGGTCTGCGGACAGTCTATGGCCCCAGACTACATCACAGATTTGGGGAATTTGCCCTTGTAACCTCTCTGGGCTTCCTACACTTCTCCTTCATGAAGGCCTGCTCACAGCAAAGGGTATGATAAAACAGTCATCAAGATTAAAGCCAAATGCATACACTCTTACCCTCCCCAAGTACATTCCCCCAGTCCAGGCATTATCCTTCACATCGAGTTAAGGAAATGAATTATAACTGTAGACTTTGGGGCAGTTACAAGGGCAGGGGGTTTTGTTTTTGTTTTTGGAAAGCTGCTGCTGCTATTGCTAAATCCGTACAACCAACCCAACCTCTGATACTAGTGGATCTTGTTGTCCCCTTACCCACCCATCTACCCACCCAGGGGAATAGGGCCAGCCCAGCCTGCAGTACAGCAATGTGCCTATTGATTTTGCTAATAAAGCAAATAGACTATCTTTGAAACAGAGGCAACAGCAGCAGAACTGTTGCAAATCCTGTCCATTTCCTCTGCCATCTTAAGCAAGAACTAGTTTCAGTAAGAAATTTAGAAAGGCATCCATTTGAAGTGTGTTCAGAATGACAGGACCTGAGGGGCACAGAGGGCACAGGAAATCCACAAATAATAGTTAGCAGGAGGGAAAGGCTGGCTTTTCTGGGTGAGAAAGTCAAAAATCTCTAAAGCTATCAACCAATCACAGCGAACACACAGCTTTGCCCTCATCAAGGGTTACCTGTTTGACAAATCTTTTATAAAAAATCAGTTGTTCTATTTTAAGAGTATGCAACGCAATATTGTGACACATCTCTATACTCTTGCTGTTATACATAAACTGAGGCTCAGAAAAGTTTAATGAGGTCCCTACTCCTTAGAAGCTCAAGAACAGGCTAAAGTAATTGATGGCAACAAAAGAAGAAAGGGGAATTTGGAGTGAAAAGGGAGTGCTAACAGGGAAAGGCCATAGGGCACCTTCCTTAGATCCTGACCATGACCTGCGTGGAAATTCATTGAGCTCTGTACTTAAGATATAACACTATATGCACTCAGTTGAAAATACAGGGAAAGCAAAGCTAGGCACTGATGGCTTACACCTATAATAGTAGCTATTCAGGGGGCTGAGAGCTGAAGATCATAGCCTGAAGCCAGCCCAAGCACGGAAATCTGTGAGACTCCAATTAACCAGCAAAAAACTGGAAGTGGAGCTGTGACTCAAATGGTAGGTACTAGCCCTGAGTAAAAAAAACAAGCAAGAACATGAGGCCCTGAGTTCGAGCCTCGCACACACACATGCAAAAATAATGTAAAAAAATATGTGTGTGTGTGTGTGAGGAAAGCAAATAATGCCTATTTCAAGCTATACAGGGGCTGGGAAGGTGGCTCAGTGGTAGAGCGCTTGCCTTGCAAGCATGAGGCCCTGGGTTTGATTCCTCAGCACCACATAAGCAAAAAAAAAAAAAAAAAAAGTCTCAAGCTATACAGCCTGTGTTCTTGTCTCCTCTACTATGTCCCATTCAGCAGAGGAACTGGACATGAAGATGGTTTCTACCCAGATGTCGTGAACTTGGGAGCACATGACTAGGGCATCGTTGTCCTCTATGCTTCCTCATCCACTAAAGGAAAAGAACCATGGGTTCTTTTTACCACAGGCAAAGGTCATGGTGCTTGGTGGTGGCAATGAAAGCAGAAAGAGCTCCGATCATCCCAAGACAAACACCATCGAATCCAAGCCAAACGTTTCCTTCCCTTGGAAAGGAAATCTCCCAGCTAACGTGAATGCTCCTAGAGTGACTAATGAAAGCCTTCCATCTGGCACAGTGAGGACTAAACAGCCCCGTCTTTGTTCACCAAGCATAGACTCACAGGGGGTGCTTATGCCCAAGCACAGCACCAGACCTGGGAAAGGAGAAACTTGAACAACCCAACAGTTCTGTGTGCCCCAAGTGGAAGCCACTATGGCCTGAGGAGGAAAAACTGGGCTCATGGAGGTGTTTTGCATAAATGACAGGCAATCTCAATGGGTACTATAGTGGCTTACAGCATGGTTCAGGTGGCTCAGGGCATACTAATAATAAATAGCTACCGCCTACCGAGAAGCCACTAATTTTTTAACCTCAGGTGCTTGTATTCATCATAATCCTTGGTTCATGACCATTTTTAATTAGTTATAATAATGTGAGCTCACCTCCAAAACCAAAAGGCTAGAGTCATAACAACCATATATAGCTAAACCATATGTGGCCCCTGGGTAGCTGCCCTTCCAGGACATAGCCAGTGTCCATGTGTTGTCTCCTCATTTTCCATTTGTACTGTATTTGTATTTGTTTTACCTGTACTGTATTCCTGAGAACCTTTAATGTTAACCTTCAGAACTTTAAATTTATAAAAATAGCATCACAACATATACGATCTTTTGAGCTGATTTTTTTTCATTATGATAGTACTAAGGTTCATTCCATTCATGACCTTCCTCCTAGTCCTGCACCGCATGAAAGCTTTGCCTATGTTTTTGTGTCTCATCTTTACAACACATATGTCAGGTACAACTGTGTGTCTTTTTAAAAGATTGTTATTGTAAAGGTGTATAGAGTAGAGGGGTTACAGTTACATAAATCAGGTAAAAAGTACATTTCTTTTTGGCCAGTGTGTCACCTCTTCCCTCACTCAACTGTGTGTCTTTTATGGATTAAAAACAAACAAACAAACAAGCTGGGCATTGATGGCTTATGCCTATAATCCTAGCTACTAAGGAGGCTGAGATCTGAGGATTAAGGTTCAAAGCCAGCCTGGTTAGGAAAGACCATGAGACTCTTCTTTCCAATTAACCACCAAAAAGCTAAAAGTGGAGCTGTAGCTCAAGTGGTAGAGCACTAGACTTGAGCAAGTAAAGCTCAGGGATAGGGCTCAGGTCCTGAGTTCATGCCTTAATAATAGCATGCGCTCATGGGCAAACACGTGCGTGTACACACACACACACACACACACACACACACACACACACACACCAGGCTGAAAACTGCCCAGAAGGACATTATGAAAGCAGCCTAGGTAGGGCTCAAGCCAGTTTGTGTATGAAGCCCCGATTTCTCCTTGCTAATAGTCAGGATGTGCTAACGCATGAGTGGGATCCGTCTACATTGGAAGGGAAAGGTCAGCAAGACTCTCCCTCCCCAAGTCACAGTTACCATCAACATCACAACAGCTAACATCCTGGTACTTATATGCCATGTCTACTTCAAGTGCTTTAGAAGGTACCAACCATATAATTCCTTCAGCTGTCCTTGATAGAGAGAGTAGACTCTCTACCTAACAGACAAGTCAAGTGAGGCCCAGAGACATAAAGTCATTTGTCAAGGAACAAGTGGATCTAGGATCTGAGCTAGGCAGTCAGACTGCAGTGGTATACCCTCAGCCTACAGTACTGCTGCCTCTCAGCCTTCCAGAGACAACTGTGCAAGCATGAGCGGCCAGACTACAGCGTATGCCGACTTAGCTGAGGCCTGCATTTGCACCTGGGGTGGTGACTACAGCTTTTGCAGAATGCTCAATGAATGACCAGGGAAGGACTCTGTGTGAAGCCCATCCAGGGAGAGGAGCTGCCAGGAAGTAGGGAACAAGAGAACAGGACTGAGCAGGGAAGGAGGCAGGGGCAAGGAGGAACATGGCAGCCTCAGGAAGCAGCACAGAGGTGAATGTTGGTCTTGCCTGGGTCTGGAGGGAAATGAAAAGGCTCTAAAAGCCAGGGCTGGAGGGACCAGTGGGCAGTCCCTTCAGACATAGCACAGTGCTCTGCCTTGAAAAGCTCTGACATTCTACGCACAACCTGGGAACCTTATTTGACCTGGAATTTTGCTCTTTTCTTACAGAGGACACCTGACAAATATCACCACACCTCATCATATGTGACTGAGAAGACTGGACAAGACTGTTGGCTACTGCTAAGACAACACCCATCCCCCTGAGCTCCCCCTCGCCCGCCCCCAAGTTGCTCTACCCACGCCTCCATCCTACCTGTAGAGGATGTGCTCCCAGGGCAGCCTCATATCAGCCCCCTTGGCCACGTTTTCCCCAAGCTGTGCCCCTGGCTTGAGGCACACTCTAAGGGAAGTCCGGCAGATACCTAACTACCCCTTAGTGATGTTGGATGGGGATCCCCAATTCTGCCTGTTCATCCCATCACCCTGAGGAACACTAAAAATGTATGCATTGTGCAGTTATTTTGACCTAGCTTTCAAAGGTTTGAAATTGATATGTCCAGGTGAGCTTTAGGACATAAAAACTTCAAATGCTGCAAGATGTATTAGCCAGTCCTAGACATAACTGCCTGAAGGGTTTCCTGTAGTTTAGGAGGGAGGAAGAGTTGGGTGGGCTCATGCTACAGGTCAACTCTCTCTTTCTCTCTCTCCTTTTGAGGGTGGACAGCTGTATTGATAATGGACCCAAGAGGCCACAGCACAGATAACAAAGCAACTGTTTGGTAAGAAGAGTCAGAGTTACCCATTAACCATGAGTGACTTGTCTGGTGCCAAGAAAGCCACATGAAGGACAGCAGCTGGGTCAGTGGGAGGGGACACAGTGAGGCCCAGATCATCCTAATAGCATCAATAGTGAGTTTCCTGGCCTCCTGACGGTCCCCTCTTTCTTAGTTGCTTATTTTTGTGAGTGGGGCCAGGCTCAGTAGAACCAGACCTAAAAGGAGAGCTGAGCTATCATTATTTCCCAGTAGCACTTGGATTCCCCCAATTTAAACCCATCTCTTGCTACAGTTATGATGATAAAAATGATCGGATTCCCTACAAATGGTTCCGAGTTATTTAGAGGTTGTCGCAAGCGG
Organism: Dipodomys ordii; assembly: GCF_000151885.1. Classification (NCBI taxonomy): domain Eukaryota; kingdom Metazoa; phylum Chordata; class Mammalia; order Rodentia; family Heteromyidae; genus Dipodomys; species Dipodomys ordii. The sequence goes on from NW_012267262.1 coordinate 12,123,657, forward strand.
CAGATTTAGCACATTCTGGGTGTGAGTAAAAAGGGTGGCAATGGTATAAATACATGGGCGCGTCATGCCACAAAGGAATCCTATAGAAAGAATCCAGCTCTGATTACACTGTGCCACTGGGCGGGGGCTTGTTATACACAGTTTAAAGCCGGCTGGTGGTGGTCACTGTGTGAGGCTCTAAATGACAACTGCACTGTCATGCTTTTTATCCTCATCATCTTTCAGGAGGGAGCTAGGAGAGAGAAGACACTTCGTGGAGTTTATGATCCACACATTTAATTTACACATTCACTCTAAGTGTGAACCCCCTCAGGACCACTTCCTCTGACAAAACAGATAATACATCCTCAAGCAGGAAAACACCACAGGACAGAGCTCACCAAATGCTGTCGCCAGTGACAAGGGCGACGGCACCCCTGGGCTGCTGGGTGCCAGGCACTGGGCTAGATGTTTTATTTTAACCCTCGCAACCTCTCTGCCAGGTAGATCTCAAGCATTATCCTTATTTTACATGGGGAGGGTGGAATTAAAACCTAGGAAGATTAAATAATTAGCTGAATGATCTAGGAGAATGAATGGCAAGGTCAGGATTTGAACCCATGTCCCCAGGTATGACCAAATATCTTCTGAGCCCCTTCTATAGCTCGAGAGGCTTCTCTTGGTTCTCACTGTCCCCCCAAAGGCTCTTCCCAAAGCCACCCGCTGCAAGGCCCCACTGAAGACATTGTTATTTTCCATCCCCTACTCCCAACAAGAGATGCAGGAGGACCACAAAGCATGTGAAATCTGCAAAACCTAAACCTTTGGAGTACAACGAAAGCACCAAGAGCCCCAGACTCCTGCGGTAGTTTCCCTGGTGGCAGCTGTCCAAGAGAATGCTGACAAGCTGCCTTTGGACAAAATGACTCTTCAAAGAGCTCCCCTCAACCCTCAAGTGGTGGAAGGGAGAGGGAGACAAAAAGGGAGGGGAGGGGGAGTGGGAGGGGAGAGGGAGGGGATAAGAGAGAGGGAGAGGAAGATGGAGAGAGAGAGAGAGGGAGAAAGAGAGGAAGAGAGAAAGAGAGGGAGGAAGGGAGAGAGGGTGGGAGAGGGAGAGAGAGAGGTAGAGAAAGAGAGAGAGTTCCTGAGTGAAGGTGAGTTCAGAGGAGGTCCTAGCTCAGAAGATAAACTCGAGGGCTGTGGAGGGCTGTTCTACAGACCCGGGAGGAAAGCTCAGGGAAGTGGCAGACTGAAGACTGAGGGTATGGCACACAGGAATGGTAGCAGTGAACACAGCAAGCTCACTCCCTGGGGTTGGCCTCCCACCTTGCAAACCTCCACCTCATCTACCTGAAAGGGGAACATGCCTCCTCCACACCCCCCTACCCATTCCCTCCCCCCCCACACACAGCTGTGAGACAGTGCAACACAGGAAGTCTTCTGTGAACTGCTCTGCTGGTGGTTTTAGACACATTCTGACATCTTGTTTAATCCTCATGGGATTCCTCATGTCTTATATTTTTAAAAAATAAATTTGTGTTTATGTGGTACCAAGGAATCGAACACAGGACCTCATGCATGATAGGCAAGTCACATTCTTTGCCCACCGTGCCTTATTTTTGATATCACCATTTCTCCGATAAGGCAACTGTTTCAGAGAAGCTAAGTGACTCGCCCTAGACCACACAGCTTGGAAAGCATAAAACATGCCCTCATGACAGGGGGCCAGAGGTTAGAGCCACAAGAATCAACAGCCTTCATCTCTGCTGCCATGAATCTTCTGCTTCTGCAAACAGAGCTTTAGAGAAGCTGGGGAAGGGCTCAAACGCTTCAGACCTTCGAAAATCCAGAAGGCTGGCCCCAAATGACCTGCTGGTGACCCAGTCTAATGGCCACATTGTCCCATAGAACTGTTGGGATGATGGAGATGTTCTATATTGGTCCTGTCCCGTATGGGTGCCACTGGGCATGCGGGGTGACCGAGTGCCGGAAACGTGACATGTGTGATGAGGAGAGGATTTGTAACCTTACAGAATGTGATTAAATTTGAACTTAATTAGCCACCCGGGGGGCTAGTGGCTACATTATTGAAGAGAATGGTGCTGAGGATTTTCTCACTCCTTGCTCCTCAGGCCTGACTGCAAGTGAAAAAAAGAAAAGAAACAGGAAAAGCAAAAACGACAACACACAAGCCCTCTTATTTCCAGAACAAACATCTCTGCTGTGATCCTGGAACCTCACAGCTGGAAGACAGAAATGGCCAATTTCCAAATAAAGGGGGTTTTCTGAGTATTAGATTTTCTTCTTATAAGAAAAAAAAATCAAATGTACCAAAGGAACCCAACTAAATTACTCAGGACAGGTTGCCACTTTTTTTTTTCCTGGTGACAAATGCCTTTGGCTTAGGATGACACAGGGCTCAAAATATGGTAGAAAGGAGAAGCCAGAGGGTAAACAAGAGCAGGCCTGGCGTTCTCGAAGGTGTCATAAATCCAGAAGAAATAGACTGCGGAGTTAAAAGCTTCCAAACATTCTTCCTCTGACACTATTTTAAGCAACCAATACACACAATCTCTCAGAGGTTGTTTCATTCACATGGACAGAGAGAAGCAATGCGCATCCCAGAATGTATCTTTAAACACATAGAGAAACAAACACCTACACCACAGGCCTGTGGGCCCCTTTGGCATCCCACTGAGGAAAGTACTATTTTAAGGCACCTAAAAAGCTCAGTTGTTCAGAACAGCAAAGGATGCTTTGGCCTGAGTTCAGCTCCTCGCACCCTCTGGGACCAACCCATTCATTTCTTTGCTCAGGAAATCACTGCATAAGCTTTAGTCCCCACCCAAGCCTCTCCCGAGGACAGGAGGAGGGCTGCCGCAGGGCGAACTGAGGACAACAGAGCTTTGGTTGAAGCCTGCTGTGTCTTTCCCTAGCTGTCACTTGAGCATCTCTGAGCCTCAGTTTTCTTCAGCTGCAAAATAAATGGAGAATACTTATGTAAGAATCATGGGACAGAATACTCAAGCTCACAGCCTTGGGCTTGGTACTTTGCAAAGGCTCTGTGCAGGGTTGGAAAGAGTGAGAATTGAGTCTCGGCTTCTCTGGTTGGTGATGGGATACAAGGAAGTCTGAGTTTGATTATAGTATCCACCACTTATAACCTGTGTGCTTTTGGGTGAGTTATGCAACCTCTCTGTGCCCCTATTTCCTAGAATTAACAGGACCCACAGCTTCTTAGCTGTAGGGTAAGAAGTATAATATAGGATGCCACTGCCATTCTAGGTCTCACTTGGCCCTTCCCAGGGGAACCTCACGAGTCCAGCTTTTCCGGGTGCTCTCGGGGGATCTCTCCAGATGAGGAACCAGCCGAAGCAGCATAGCTGGGAAATGAGGGAAAGCCTCGAAGCTGGGCGGGGCAGGGACAATGATGCTCTGCCCACTAATAATAGCTAACGTCTGAGTGCTCCCTATGTACCAGACACTGAGAACTCTGCCCACACGGCCTGGGCCCCACTCCAGACTGTTTACTTTGGAATTTCTGGAGGCAGAGCCTTCACACACACACACACACACACACACACACTTATTTTTAAGTTATCTAGATGATCCAAACGTGAATCTGGAGTTAAGAACCACTGAAATTACAACCCTATGAGGAGAACTATGACACTCCCCTGCAACTGAAGAGTTAAAGCAAGGCTCAGAGACCCCAGGCAATGCCCTCAGTAGGCAGCAGCCGCCTCAGATCTCAGCCCTCAGCCACCTACCTGGTTTCCCTGCTCCTCCTTCACACCGGGTCCCTGAGGCTTATCAACCCACTCTAGCAAGATCTCTTTCTGGCTCCATTTCTGACTCACGGTCGACCTCCAGGAATTAAAGCAGCCTGAGAATGGAGGCTCACTTTCCCAGAACTGAAGGACGCAGCGATCCACAAAACAACTGGACCCAATTAAACAGACCACATGTTAATGACAGGAAACAACAGAGCTGGTGATCTTCACTGAGAGCGGCTGGCAGCCTTCAGGAAAGCTAGAAAGCGAACTAGGGGTTCTCAGGCCATCAAACCAGATGATGAGAGACTGAAAATTAAATCTCTCTTGTCTTGAGACTTCCCAGCCCTGTTGGGAAGGAGGGCAATCTTTAATCCATCATATATATCATCAATGAAGTTCAAGGTGGCTTTCTCCCCAGACAGTCTCCCATTTGCTATCTCTCTGTGTGAAGTTTGAGACAAGCTACTAGTGAGATCGTTGTAGTCTTGCCTTTCCCATACTTCAGTCATTGGGCACTCTTTTTCTCCCAGTGGCTAAGCACCTAAACCTTGCTTCCACACTTCATTCTCCTCCTCTACCTCACGCCTCTGAGCTGTTGGCAAAGTCACTGGTCCTGACTTCAAAACACATTCACAAACTCCTCCTCTATGGCCATCTAGCCTGAGCCCCATCCCCTCTTATCTACATTATTCTAAAAAAATCTAAGCGGGTCAGCTTGCTGCCATGTTTGATACTACGCTGTCATTTCCAACAGAGGGAATACCCTGTTAAAACGCAAAATAAGTCATGTCACTCAAGTTCATTCAATGGCTCCCAGCTTACTCAGAATTAAATGCCAAGCAAGGTAAGCTGGATGTGGTGGTATTCACACCTATCATCCTAGCACTTGGGAAGACCAAGCAGGAGACTCCCAAGTACAAAGACAACTTGGGCTACATAGTGAGACCCATTCTCAAAAAACCAGGGCAAATAAAATTAAAAAGTGAAACAACAACAACAACAAAACCCAGGCTACTACTGGCACAATGGCCAATAGGTCCCGCCCAACCATTCCACCATTCCTCTCCTACTCTCCCCATCATTGGTCCTTCCCAGCCACACTGGTGTTCCTTGGTGCCTTTGAAAATTACCAGGAACCTGAAGCTGCCTTCCTCAGCCACACAGGGCTCTGGTGGCATTCCTACTGTTGCCATGATCCGCAAGGCAATGACCTTTACTTCTCCAGGTATTTAATCCATTCACCACCACTTAGAATAGAGCCCATCAGACAGCAAGTGCTCAATAAATATTCACTGAATGAACAAATGGATGCACCCCAAACTGAACTTTCTCCTCACTCCTAGTGTAGAGTCCTTTCCACTCTAACTACCCTATGCCTTTTTGGGGACCTGATGTCTACAAGACAGTAACTGGGACACTTGAGCCAATGCCTTTCAGAGGCAGCTCTAGCCCAAGGGGGCCTTGTCACCTGCTACTGTGCCAGCATAGCTCTGGCTTGCCCAGCTTGTCCTGGGAGGATGAAGTCCAGAACAACAGCTGCAAGCAACGTGTTTCCCAATAGCGTCCCATTTTACAACTTGATCCAGCCCGCAGCTCAGATGAGATGGAGAAGAAAATACCAGGGCCTAGATTTTCACAGAGGCAACTTTTTTTTGACTCCTCTTGGATTTAAGTTCTGCCTTCTCCAGGACATTTCATTGATTGTTCAGCTTGGGATTTGGAGGATGGATAGGGGAAGAGGGACACACAAGCGATGGGAATGGGGAAGGAGAGCCAGAGCCCTGGAGCACTAAGTGCCCTCCATGTCCCGGACCTTCAGAATTCCTGGCAGCTTGTCATCCTCAGTTACTCTCATTTTCCCTCCTTGTTGAAAAACCCACCCTGCCAACTGTAACAAACACAGCACTTAAAAATATCTCACTGGATTAGACAGCGCTGTCTTCTAAGCTCCTCACAATACCCATCTCTGTCTCACATCGAATAAAGAAGGGTGTAGCTTAGTTCTGTTTTTCTCTAGCTGCTCCCCTGCTATAAATACCCTAGTCTGGAAGGGTGAGCTTCAAACACCGGCTGTATGAAGTCACCTCGGAGCTGGATCTTACCACATCGATGGCCTGCCAGGGGCTGGACACAGCTATCAAGCTGTTTAGGTCAGCCAAAAAGCACACAGAACTCATCCTTCTCAGAGAAGGGGGTAGGGTGAAGCCAAACTCTAAGTACAGTACTCACAGTTCATGCTAATATAAAAAAGATGGCGTGCAGTCTTCCTACCCAGCTGGGTCTTCAGAGAGCACATCCAACTCCATCCTCGGCCATTTCTTTCCCCAGGATACTAATTACAGGGCTTGACCTTAGGAAAATGATTTCACAGTATTCTTGTGGGGTCCAGAAACATGGTGAGAGACAGAAAGGCCCTGGGAGAATCAATCTAGCCCAATGTCTTCATACCAGACAAAGAAAGCGATCCAAAATAATGGAGTGAATCACTCCAGTCACACAGGGGGCAAGCTCCAGTCTGGAACTTTCTGGATCTAAATCCATAGTTCTCTGCACTGGATTGTTCTAGACACTTGCGCACATATATTATTTGTGCACATGTTTATTTGTGTTCAGTGTGAGCCTTTGCTTGGGTTTACTAGTACCATTCCTCATAGCAAATGCTGGTTTTCATACTTTCGAAGACAGAAGCTAAAAATACAAAAAATAAAGCAACAATCAATCCAAAAATCCTAAAACTTTCAACCAAGGGACTAGGGGTATAGTTTGGTGGTAGAACACTTGTTCAGCATGTACAAGGCCTTGGGTTGGACCCACATCATAATTTTTTTTCTTCAACAAAGCCTTGGACACAATTGTAGGGCTGTTTTTCCCAACTGAGGTCCAATGGAATCTCTCCCAACCAAAGCTTAGTATTCAAATCACTAACTACCAATGACTCGTTATGTACTTTTGTAACATCTTTCGGGAGGGTTTTATGTTTGCCTCCCAAGTGATAAGAAAATTCTTCCTGTAACTGCAATAGGAAAAGGTCGAACACCAAAGTGATTGTCTAAGCTCTTGGTGATCTTTCACATTTTGCTGTCAGAAAAGTTCAGCTGGACCTAACAGAGTCCAATACTGACGGAAATGAGCTATCAAGTGGTTTAGCAATATAGCATTTAACATGGTTAAAAACCTTTATCCACTCTGGAAGGACCTTAAGCAAGAATTGAAAATGACCTAATCATCAGAATTGAGCTGTCACTTGATCAATCCTAAACTGAAAATTGAACATGTAGCTGATACTTAAACCCAGAATAAAATAAAATAAACCCCCTTTTAGGACCCTTTGATTTCATCTTGTTTCAGGCTGCTCCCTGCTTTTTGTGGTTGAGAATTCAGCTTTAAGGGCATTAAGTGTAGTGACCTCTCACTTAACAAGTTTGCTGGTCCGCAACTCCCATGTTGAATTGAGATTGCTCTGGCCTGAAATGCTGCATTCAGGGCTACAAAAGAAATAACCAAGTCAGAAGCCAACTTTGACAAGAGCAGCAAAGCCAAGGGGAGAGTTTTCACACTCCCTTGGCCTGAGTTTGCTGGGTTAAGGTCTTCCATTACTTCTACTGCTAGGACAGTACATGGTGCATTTTTGAGGTCAAGCTTTCAATCAGTAAGAGGGAGTAATGAGCAATCTGGGGCTGTGGTTAAGATGAGCTGGGGAACAGACACACTCCATTTCTGAATTATATAAAAATAAGTTTTGGAAAACTCCTGTCTTGCACTCTGGCAGGCTTCTTAACATCTGGATAAAAGATGTGGGAAATTTCCCCTCTTTTCCTGTGTTATCTACCCAGCTCCTCCTTGTGATGTATCTGAGTCTCCCAGCCAAGCAGGGTTACTCGTTGTTCCCCAACACACATTCCAGATCTTTTTCATACTGTTCCTCTGAGCCCTGAGCCTAGTACCTACCTCCTCTTTCTTACCACAGCTGTCTGCTGAGCTCACAGCCCATATCCTTTAGAAGCAGCCCTCACTCCTTCCTACCCTCCTTGGCCAGAACTCACTTCTATCCTCCTTTGTGCTTTCCCATCACCAAAAGCTTTGAGCTCTCCGCTCATGGGCTAGAAACTTTATGCAACTTTCAGAAACATGGGGAGGGTCAATGAAGTAATTCAACACAAATCACCAGGATGGATGACTGCATGCAGGAAATGCCTCACTGTCAGAAGCAGTGACAACAAACTTCTGTGCAGCTATCCACGTGCATGCCTTACTGTCCCTACTAAATTGTGAAGGACTTGACAGGCAAGAACCCCGGCCCTTCTCCTATCTCTCTCCTTTACCTTATATGTAGCTGGCCCTCAATAAGTAGATTAATGAGGCTGGCGTGGCATTTCTCAGACTTATGTGGGCTGTTTCCCAATGGACTCCACCCAGTCCAGCAAGAGGTCCAAAGCAACCAAAGCTGCAAAACCATTTAGACCTTTTGAAAAACAAGCAAGATGACCACAACGTGTTTAAAAGATGGGCAGGCAAGCAAAACACAAGTCACCTGGACATTGCTATGGCCCTAGACCTTGGTGGCTGCAAAAAACCAGCTCCAATACCCACAGCACAACAGTTCCTGGGAGGCCTAGCACTTTGCACCTGCACCATCACTGGCATCCTGGCAGCAGTGGACATGTGCTCAGAGGTTAAAGTCCTGTCTCACCGCCAGATCATCTTGTTCTTGGGACAACAGAGCTAGAGCTGAGCGGGGATGATAGCACTTCTTCCAAAGTCCCTTAATTTCCTCCTTCCTCCATATGAAGGTGTTACTCATCAAGGAGAGCCTTGTGACTAATACTTGTTCCCTGAGATTTGGGTCAGGCTCCTATCTTGCACAAAAAGCTCCTATTTTAGCAAAAGTGAACCAAATCTATGCACTCAACACAAATCTGTAAAAAAAAACGATGGTAATGAGAATATTTTATGAGAAACATAATACAACAAAGTTCCTACCAAAAATGCTAAGTAAATCCTCCCAAGCACCCCATGAGTCTTATCTTAGCGATCAGTGTTTCTCAAGCTGCGCCGGAGATATCTGTAAATGTCTGCAGACATTTTTTGATTTTCACAACTGGTATGTGTGTGGGGGGGATATAATTAATGCATCCCCACTAAGTACAAGATAACCCCATGATAAAAAAGAAAACTCTAGTTGGGTACCAATGGTTTATACCTATTATCCTAGCTACTCAGGAGGCTGAGATCTGAGGATTGAGGTTTGAAACCGACCTGGGTAGGAACGCTGTGAGACTCTTATTTCCAATTAGGTAGTAAAAAGCTGAAAGTGGAGCTGTGGCACAAGTGGTCGAGTTAAAAAGCTAAGAGACAGTGCCTAGGCCCTGACTTCAAGCCCCAGGATGTGAATGCATGCTTTTGTGTGTGTGTGTATGTGTGTGTGTGTGTGTGTGTTGGTACTGGGGGTTAAACTCATGGCTCTGTCCCTTAGCTTTTTCACTCAGGGATAGTGCTCTACTACTAGAGCCACAGCGCTGCTTCTAGCTCTTTGATTAATTGGGGATAAGAAAGAGTGTGGAGGATCTGTCTACCAGACTTTTCTGCCCATAATCCTCAGATCTCAGTCTCCTGAGTAGCTAGGTATACAGGAGTGAGCCACCAGTACCCAGCTATCCAATCCATCCATATAAGCAGTAGAGGTAAGCTTCAAACCCTTATCCTTGCCCCTACAACAGAGCCACCCTCCTGTGCTCTCTGTGCACTGTTCTGGAGTGAGAACATTATCACCAGTAGCCTATCATTTAACTGACACTCTAGGAAGAGAAGAGGATTTGCTCAAATTCCATGGACTCTCACGAAAAATGGCCAGGAAGAAACCTGGAAGTGATGCTCTTTGTCAAATCTACATACAGAGTTCCTTGAGAATGAGAGAGAAGGATGGGGGGGGTAAAAGGAGAGGTTTCCCTTTGCTGCCAGCTCCCTGTTTATAAATACTCCATTAAAGTGGTTTCTCTGCCTCCCACAAGGAAGCCATGAATATGTCATGATTTAATGGCATCGCCTGGGATCTGAAACATCAGTACCAAATGGGCAACAATATTATATAACTCCTGCTGCTCTGTGAAGCTGGGATCGTGTTTTATAAACACTACAGAACTTTTATCATCCATCTTGGGCTGAGCAAAACCATATTTGTGTGGCATTCTGCGTAATGGACAGGAATAGATGGATCAGGTCTCTTAAAGTCCCGGCTGGAAGACGTTAAAAGTTTAAGAGCCCCATATAGCTGAGTCAAATGCATGTGACCATGCTGTATAATTAGCAGGCATAACAACAATAAATATATAATTTAAGGGGAAGACCAGCAGGACAAGAATACTAAGCAGCACTCTCTTTCCCATACGTAGCCATTTCCCAGTTGTTCTTCAGCGGTGTAAACTGTCTCCCTACCGGCAGTGGGGCAATTTCAATATTAAAAAAAAAAAAAAGTTCTGTGAGTCTCCATTCGTTCCCTAAGCAGTTGATACTTCCCTCTGAAGCCAGCTTTCAGGCATATGCAATTCACTGCTTTTCTTATTAAACATTCATTTCACTTTGTCTAAAAGGACAATAGGTAGAGCCACCTCGAGTTTCCATGTATGAGAAATGAGTGTCCACCATGCCTGTAACAGAGTTCCTTGGAGGCCAGACAATGCTCAGAGGAAGGCATTTTGGCTCTGAGCATCTGGGGAGTGCTGCTGTCTACCACGTGGGGAATCCTGCAGCCTTGACCCACCATGTTGACTTGAGGAGAGGTCAAAGCATGAGGTCAAACTGGGCATCAGTGGCTCATGCCAGTAATCCTAGCCACTCAGCAGGCTGAGATCTGAGGATCCCAGTTCAAAGCCAGCCTAGACAGAAAAGTCCATGAGACTCTTATCTTCCATTGACCAGCAAAAAAGCCAGAAGCAGAGGTATGGTTTAACTGGTAGAGCACCAGCCTTGAGTGGATAAAGCTAAGGGAGAGTGCTCTTGCCCTGAGTTCAAACCCAAGTACCAAGACCAAAAAGATTCAATTTTAAAAAATAGCCTATAAAGAAAAAACCCAAGGGATGCTGCCCTCAATAAGAAATACTCTTTGGCTGGATGGTTTTCCCAGAAAAGCACCTGTTTTTGTTTTGTTTTGTTTTGTTTAGCAATCTAACCACTTTGCATTTTCAGGCTACCCTGGAGAGGCAGCTGCTCTTCCTGGCTTTGATTTGCAGTTAGAAAACAGTCCAGTGTGGAGGGCACCAGCAGGGGATGGGGCTGACAGGCACACTGGTGTTTGATTTTTCTACCCTGCACTATAGTTCTTTCTTTAGTGTACTTTGGTTGTGTAGGGTTAGAGCTTCAGTACTTTATTTTTCCCCTTTACATCTTTCAGATCAGTGCCGGGATCTTCTTTCCACCAAAAGTATAACATTCTTCCCTGGCATTGTGATAACCAGATGGAAATCCCCTGGCCCTTCACTTCCTCTTCTGGAGCTAGTGTTCCAGGCTTTGATAACCCCAATTTAAAGGGCAAAGCATAATTACCAGCTGTGACATCATCAGTTGATCTTATGGACTGACCTCCATTCTGACTTAAGAGGAAGAAAATTCAAAGGCAAATGCTTCTCCATTGCAGGACATGGCAGGGCCAGGATTAAAGCAAGGCATGTCACAGGAAAGTCGGGTAGGTAATAAAGAATATCTTCATTCTTTATTCGGCCTTGCATGTCAATTGCTCTCCTTGGACTAAACTGGGTCCCCTCCACAGGGGGACCCCCCACCACAGTTCCAATTCCAGGTTCATCACTTAGTGTCTGTGTAAGATGTTGAGCGGATTGTCTAAGTGTTCCAGGATCTTATTCCCTCATCTGTATAATGGTGTAACACGTATACTCTTGTCTTCACTAGGCAATCAACACAGAAGACTTCTTTCTGTGATCTTGGAAGGTGTAGGACTTTCTCCCCACTAGTGAACAAGCAGTTCTGCAGTAGACACCCTACAGTGTCCTCTAGCTCAAATCAAGCTGACACTATATGCCCGGCCATAGCATCACACTGCACAGGTCCAGGGATCCACCCTCAAGACTGCTCCCTTTAGATGTCAATTGAAAACTTCAGGTTGTTTTACCTGTGCCCCAGACATGACTGGCTCTAAATCAGAACTCAGGGAAACACTTCCCAGCTACTAACTTATAATAAAGGATATGACAAAGAATCCAGATGAAGAGATGCATGGGCTAAGGTAAGGAAGAAGGAATGCCACCCTCCAGGAACCTATGAAGCTCTAACCTTTGGGTTTTTATGGAGACCTCATTATACATGCATGACTGATTAAATTCTTGGCTATTTGTAAACAACTTAACCTTCTGCCTCGTTTCCCTTCCCTGGAGTTTTGGGGTGTGGAGTTAAAAGTACCAACCCTCTGAAGTCCTGCCTGCCCTGTCTTTCTGGAGACTTTGCTCATCCTGAAGTCCTCATTTACCTAGTGGTGGCCAGCTCTTAGTCCACCTATTGGTATATGAAAAACACTAGCACTTTGGAAGATTTTAGGACTCACATGCCAGGAAGCATGGACTGAGACCAGATACATATTTCACAATAGCACACTACCAAAGAGGTTGTTAACATATAAAAGTAGCTAATATATCAAGTGCTAAGAAGAGTGACTAACACATTAAGGGCTGTTTTACGTCTTGGCGATTGTGATTATGTTTAAGCACATTTGAATGTGGTTCCCTTTATGCCATTCCAGGACCCACCTGGCTGGCCTCTTCCACTGCCTGCTTATTTGCCACTGAAAGCTGTACCCAAAATGGGTTTTCCAATTAGATAGCAAGGATGTCTAACGACAGTCCTTTCCACATGATTTATGGTGGCCAGCTCCTGAATTGAAGCTTGATAGACAGCATGCTGTTGAATGTGTCACACCTAGGCTTAACCAGGATGAAGTTACTTTGCCTTCATCCTTGGCCAGGAAGACATGCCATCCTTTGGAGAAGGCCAACTACTCAACAGTTCCTTCCCCAGACTTGAAACCACACTATTGTCCATTCCTCCCCTCCCCCAGCTCATCTGCATGTGGTGTACTGCATGGTTTACTGCACTCTCCCTCCTAGAAAGCTCAACATGTTGTGCGTTTCAGTTGTTCACAAAGTTTTTAATCAACCGCTCACCAGATAAAGGACAGCTTGGGAAATTTAGTGTCTGGAGCACACACGCAAGACACATGGCTCCCTACCTGAGAAGAGGATAGAGGATCCTCCAGGTTTCATTACCTCTGGGCACACAGTAATAAGAACCCACCACTAAGCATCTATCTGGATGCCTCCGCTGAGGGGCGTGGCTACCTGCATCCTTCAGCCCCATAAAGGCCATGGCAAAGCACCAGGCGCTGGGCTTGACGCTCTCCCCCTGCCCATCCCACTTATCCACGGCTTAGGTAGTGGAGTTCAGATGGATCCTTCGGCTGAGCCACTGGGAAAACCAACTGCTCTCCCGACTGTTTGGGAAAACCAGCAACCGGTGGCCAAAGCAAATCGCGTAAACTAGAACAGGATGGTAAACTTCACTTGGTGAGGGGTTCAGGAATGACTCGAGCCAAAGGCCCAATAAATGAAGACCTAGAAAGTGACAACGCCACGCCGAACTGGATGGAGAAGCGCGATTTTATCCTTCAAATATCAGCCACTCCAAATACTTTCTGACCAAAGCCATTTAATGAACTCCTTCATCCTCAGACCCAACATTTGTCTCCCAGTGTTCCAGAACACCACGCAGCTTGGTCCCAGGAAATTGGCTCCCAGAGTAACTCACATCCCACCCGTGGATCAAGGCCCCACGGCGCACTTACCGTTGGCGTTCTTGCCGCAGATGAGGTGCTCGTAGGGCTGCAGGACGCCCCACAGCTCCGCATCGTTGTTGATGACCATCTCCAAGGCTTCCGCTGATACCTCTCCACCTCCCGCCCCTCCACCGCCGCCACCGTCGGGGCTCTGGCTGGCCAACACCCTGGCCCGGATCTCCTCCACCAGGTTCTCCATGCAGGCGGTGAGCGAGATGGCTGCGTACTCGTGGATGCGCACGGAGATGCGAGTGTCCACCATCCAGCGGAAGAAACGGCCCACGGAGAAGGTGAGGCCGCAGCGGGCCGACTTGCCCCGCCGCAGCCCGTCGCCCGCGCTCATGCTGTACAACGACAGCGCCTTGACGGCGGCCAGCGCGCAGCTCTCGGCCAGCGCCCAGCTGTGCACCAGGCGCACGGCGCTCTGCACCTCGAAGCGGGTGCACTTGGCGTGCAGCACGCTCAGGCGCTGCGCCTCGCGGGCCACGCGGATGAGCGCCCGGCGCAGCAGCCCCGCCAGGCGCCGCACCGCCTCGGAGGAGAAGGCGGGCATCCGCCGGCCCCCGCCGGCGCCTTTGCGGAGTACCCGGGCCACGTCTCCCTCGGTCCAGGGGAACTCCTCCAGCTCGGGGAGCCGCGGGCAGCGCGAGAAGAGGTCGGCCACTTCGGGATCCTCGGGCAGCACCGTGTTCACCGTGTCCCAGCTGTTGTGGCGACTGTTCATGGAGCCCGAGTAGCACCACCAGGCCGCCCCGCGGTGCTGCTGCGCCGAAGAGTTGAGCGCCTGCGAGTTGGACTTGGAGGACGACAGGCTGAGCGAGCGGCACGAGTCCCCCGCCCCATACCCGGAGTCCAAGGTCAAGTCCTCCAGCGTTTTCAAAGTGGAGCTGTACGTCCCGGCCATGGGAGCCTGCCGCGGGCGGCCTCGCCGATCCGGGGTCGGGGGCGCTCACCACTCCATGGCCTCCTCCTCCTCGCCCCGACCGGGCAGAGGGCGAGCTCTAGGCTCTCCCCGGAGTCCCGGGACTCGGAGGCTGCATCGCCGGCCCGCCCGGCGGCGGCGGCGAGAAGGCCGGCGAGGTTCGCCGCGAGCCGGAGCGCCACGCACCCCGCGGGGTGCCCGACGCGGAGCTGTCAGTGGAATGGTTCCCCGCCGCGCCTCCCGGGCACTCGTCCTGGTCCACCTCCACTTCCCGCCCGCCGAGCGTCCGTCTTCCAAAGACAAGGGATCCCCGGGAGAACGAGGCGGCGGTAGCCGGAGGAGGCGGCGCGGAGCGCTGGGGCGCAGGGCGAGTCCCGCACCAGCCGGCGTGAAAAGCACTCGGCAAACTTCTGCACTAAGGCCGGCCGCCGTCCCCACAGCTGGGTACCCCGCCGCGGCCCGCATGCAAATAACTCAGGCCGGCCGGCCAATCACCGACCGCGACGGGAAGGGGCTGCACCAATGATCACCGAGGGGGCGGAAACTATGCAGATTTCCACCACCCCTCCTCTCCACTGTTCCCCTCCACCCCTCGCCGCGGGTGAAACCCCGCGGAGGCGGAGGCGGGGCGGGAGGCCCGGCGTGGAGGGTAGCGTCTGGGAGGATGGGGGCGGGGCGAGCGGGCCGCCGAGGAGGTGGGGAAGCGGGGACTCGGGAGTGTGTGTATGTGTGTGTGTGGGTGGGGGGGCTCCAATGGAAGAGAAAACCCCGGGTGCTGCCCTCTAGGCGTCGGGCAAAGCTCTCTGCCGTCGAGCGTCCCAGTGCTGGGGGGCGGGTGGGGGTGGGGAGGCCGGGGAGGGGACCCAGGCCGGGCCCCTCACCTCTCCCCTAGACTCTGCCAGGCCCCTCCTGCTTTCCGAGATGAAAGGCACTGGGGCTTTCGGGGGGAGAGATCCGTCTGGTTTTCTTTACGTGGCCATTCGGCTCCAATCAGAGCGGGATTTCTTCTTAACCTGGGTTGGGGAAAATAGCCGGGCTCCAGACGAATGGGATCCCCTGCTCCCCGCCTCCTCCTCCTCCCCTCCCCC